>NW_017728997.1:2340953-2351800 GCF_001723915.1 Gavialis gangeticus
GCACTCCTGTGGGATACTCCATGCGCCCCAGCATTGCAGCATTCACAAGCCACACTGCTATCTCAAGGTATATAGAAAAAAACATTTAAAGCTGTGTCTATGCCTGAATTGTTCATTCTCTGAATCGGCATCGAATCTTCAGATTTGGATTCGGCCGAATCGAATCGGGAACAGTGACCAAATCAACGAATTGAATCGTTGTCCCTGATTCAGGCCGAGTCAAATAGGGCCTGCTTCACACACTCCTAATGTGTATACCCATCTAGGACCCATTTGGTCCCATCTGTCTAGAAAATTAGGCATGCTGGATATTATGATGCTTTTTTTTTTTTTTTTTTGAAAGTTGGGGATTGTCTGACCAAACTGTCCCACTGCTTGCCATAAGCCAGTTGGCTGCTGCAGTCAATTTGTCATTGGCTGTCTTGCTGAGTTGGTGATACTTTGTAGTTCTCGCAGTGTTTTAGGATCCTTCCATCTGAAAGGGATGAAATATGCTAAACACATTAGTGTTGGCTTTTCATTAGGTTTTTCTGTTTAAAAGTGACCTATACAAAGTGGCAGTCTCTTCTCTTTTAAGTAACATTACACAAACATAGAAGGGTAGAAAGTTCAACCCCATCCAAAGGAATCATTTCTCTTGTCAGTTATAATGTGAAATGTATCTTATAAAATGCAGGAGTGGTGGAAGGCTTTGAATAATACCTTTTATTGGACTAACTGTATAGTTCTCACTCCCAACTATACAGTTACTCTAATAAAAAATATTACAAGAAACCAACCCTTTTATACATTTCATGGACTGGACCATCACGGTTACAAAAACACTCCAGCTCTGAATATAGAGTATTCAGAGGAAATGTTGAGGCCCTTTCCTTGTTCTACTTCACATGGTAATGTCTGTGTTTATTCCAATGTCTATTCATTGACCATCTTCTGAGGTTTTTCTCACTAATTGGTAAAAGGGCTCACTCTTAAAAACACCTGATGCACAATGAATGTCCTGCATCAGCACTGATGTTGAAAATTGGTGGGATCAGAATATAGTAGATCATAAAAAAGTTGGTATTGTCATGGAGTTCTTTGGCTTGCCCTTGTAAGATCTACCAGTGATTATCTGAAGATGCCACTATGTATCTTGATGTTTTCTGGTTACTTATGAAGTCTGGGTTTCTCAGTATTGACCTGGTCTCAGCATCCACTGTTTTCTGTTAATAATTGTATATCTCTTCTTTTATCTCTTATTTATTTGGTGCACCTACCAATTTATATAACTCTGACTCTGTACTATATGCTCAGAAAACTACTGAGCATTGAGAATGTATTAAGTTCTTCTCTATCAGGGACTAGTAAGGAACCAGGGCAAGCTGGTTGATGTAGCAGTTCAGAAACGGCAAATACCAGTCAGTAGTAGCTGACAGCTAGCAGCAAGGGAATGAGAGGCATTTTAAAAACAAGGTAGGGGAACACAAAACCAATTTCGACTAGGTAGTAGACAGGAGACAACTGTTAGCTACTTTCCAACATACAGAAAAAAACAGACCTTAATTACCTTTGGCCCGTTTCCACAACACTTACCCATGCAAAGTTGAACTTATAATTCTCCCAGGAGTAGCCTAACTGCTACTGGACTGTTTGTATATGCATTTGTCAGTGTAAGGCCTTCAAAATTGGGCTGTGAATTTTACAGATATTTGTGACAGTAAAATTGGTTTCTCTCTCTTGTCAGTCCTCATCCAAATGAAGAGATGTTTATTTCCCAGCGTAAGTTCAAAATCCTTGCTGTGTATTAGCTCGGGAGACTGAAGGCCACGGCTGCATTTTGACAAAATAAGACTCAATCCGGTCTTTCCCCAGATAAATATTTCATGAGGTTTTTCTCTTCTTTGCCTGATATTGGTAGGGACGAGGTTCCAAAAGCAGCTGAGGTAGAAGCTTGCACTGCCAGGAAGAACTCTTCGTTGGCAGAGTTCGATCTGATGATTAAATAGGTTTTTTCCATTTCTTAGTTCTCATTTTCTGTGAAGCAGGAAATACCACATAGCTTGGGGTAAAAGCATTGCTTTCATGAGAATTTCAGTGATTATTTTCCCAATTTCCATGAAGTTCTTCTTTCAATTTTTGGATGGATTTCCAGACTATTGGGGCCTAACTATGGCTTTAAAGCACAGGCGTACTTTGTGTCCCCAGTATTGCAGAAGTTCCAAGATAAATGTTGCCACACAGTTGAGAAGATGTAGTCTACTGTCCCTTTTTATTGTCAGTGCTTTTTTTCCTCCCATCCCATCCCATCCCATCCCATCCCATCCCATCCCATCCCATCCCATGTAACATTAAAAGACTGTGCCTGTGTCCAGCTGAACGTACTGAATCCTGAACTTCTGTGACTGGACCAACCACAATCTATTCCCATCAGAGATGCACCTTTCATAGCTCCTTGGACTAACCTTGACCTGGTAAGAGAGATTTAATGATTATTAACTCCACTGAGAGTGCGGGCGATTGTCAGAAAAAGGCTGGGAGGGAAGGGGTCACATCTGAAAAGACAGAGCATTAAAAATTGTTCACTACGAGAGAATGGCTAAACTCTAATTGATTTCTTCTGCTGTCAGAAGCGTATAATATATGATCCTTTATGCAGTCAGACAAAGACTGGGACATAAAAATGCCTGAGAGAAACCATCAAAATTATTAATGGTGTTTTTCTAACCTTTTTAATGAGGAGATACTCGCTCACTTCCAACAGCCGTGCCAGTGTTGGCATCCTTGATGGTTGGTTTTTTGTTTTTTTTTTCCAAAGGGGCTTAATTGAGCTAGGTATAAATAGCATATCAGTAAACAAGACCTCTTGGCTTTGTGAATCATGCCTAAAATATTTGTAAGCCCTCTACAGCCTCTCTGATGGTGAAGAATGTGCTCATTAGGCTAGTCCAGATGTATTCAGCAATCCAGTGAGAGCCTAATTCATCCTGCAGATAAATCATTGGAATATTAATGTGGTTGTTTGCTGACAACTAGCACAACAAGGCTGAAGCAGCAGCTCAGTGAACCGCAGAGTGTGTGCCTATGTTAGAGGTGCACAAATGTAAAAGGTTTCGCCTGAGAAGGCTTTGGACAAAAGAATACAAGGGATCTTACCTATTTCATTTCTTTTCATTTGTCTCTTGTCTTTTAGTACTCCAACATATTTTTTACAAACTATTAAAAACTGGAGGGACAGGAGCAAAGAGGAAAAATCTCAGATGAGAATTTATATGGTAAATATTAACTGCTGAATAATCTCACTTAATAATTTAAATGTATGGCCTCAGTCTTGCTCTGGAAAGTTAGTTATGTAACCATGCATAAAGTCATGCATAGATATTAGTCGTAATTGT
This sequence comes from Gavialis gangeticus, assembly GCF_001723915.1. Lineage (NCBI taxonomy): Eukaryota > Metazoa > Chordata > Crocodylia > Gavialidae > Gavialis > Gavialis gangeticus. The sequence continues at coordinate 2,344,328 of NW_017728997.1, forward strand.
GGGGGGGTCCAGTTTGTTTGGGGAAAAAAGCAATGAAGTATGTGCATGTTTGCACACACAAATACACACACAACTATACATGCACGTGAGAATGAAGATATGGAACAGAGCTTGTAGGCCCAGATTCACCTCAAAGATAAATGTGGTCTGTCATGGGCTTTGTTTTGGTCCCGTAAAAAGGGTGAGACCAAATACAAAATCTGTTTTAGATCCAGGTCCAGTTTCTCCAGATTTAGGATGTTTAGATGCAGAACTGTGGTTTGGATTAACTGTAATCTATCCAAAGGCAATCTTAAAAGTCAATGTGTAATGATTATAATATTTTACATGCATGGAACCTTTTTCAGATGAGTGTACTTGCAAAAGCCTTATAATGAGTCCAGTTTGAGCTCTAAATATTGTATATATTCTCAGAGGTTTGAATAGAATGTAAATCATTTGCTTGGGGCGACGAGTCAATATAAAAAGCTGGAAGAACTCGGGAGTCTTGATTCTGCCACCTGCTCGCTGGTCAATATTCCCCTGACATCAGCACCCGTGCCACCTAGAAGAACAAATATAAGAATGAGAATGAAGTAAGTCTTATACTAATTTAGCTGCTGTGTTCTGATTCTCTCACCATAATCTCCTCTGCAAGCTGACATGAATTTCACTATCCATTATGTTTAAATCCTCTGTTTCCTGGCAATGATGCACACTCTAGCAATGCCAGTAAATAGATTTTATAAGGCTCTCCAGTGCTGTTTCAGAGCAATTACATAATACACCTGATGTTTCTACTGCATTTGGTGGGGGATTTAGCAGACTAAAATGTCAAATGCACGCCACAAAATTTGGCTGACATGTCTTTCAAGAACAGGTATTTGAAGGATCGTTTTGTTGGGGGCACCTTTTAGTAAGTGAACATCCTTGTGCCATTCATGATGTGGGAATTGTTTTATTCTTTCACAGAGTACAGAGGTATTTCGCGTGCAGTGGAAACATGCACCTATCATGATTATTTTTTTTTCACTGTATGTCTTCAGAGCCAGAGGGCTATCGTATTCCAGAATATCAGCAGAGTTGCTGGAGAAGCCACTCTTGGGCTACAAATCCTTTCTAAGTATATTATCAAATATTAGGGTAATTAAGAGCACATGGAGCAGGACAGGCATTTTGTTTTTGTTACAGTGTTTGGGTGCACATTTTGACGTTTTTGCATGTGTATGAGATCACACAGGTGATTTAGTAATAAATATTTTGCTGTTATGGAGCCTATAGGGACTCTGCTTTGAGATGATCATGAGGCTTGTGTGTTGTAGTGACTCTGATCAATATTCTGGTGGGGAATTTTTATTTCTGGCAGGACTCACCAAAGCTGGCTAGGTCAAAAGGAAGCTAATAGATGAAAACCAATCCTCTGAACTCCAGAGTAGTGGTTGAATAATAGACCCACAGCCAGTTCTCACATGAAAAAAAGTTGTAGAAATGTTGGCAAACAGAATAATAGGAAAGGGATGGTAGAGCCTTGTTTGTGCACGTAATACAGCTGATGCTATTGTGAAAAGTTTAAATTCAGAGAGGCATATCTTATTAGGAAGGGTTCCAAAGATTTCCCTATCCTTTTTGTACCAGTCCACTGAAAGGCAGTGGCTATCCCTGAGGAGGACGTATATATAGTGAAGCTGAGGTACTCAGTACAGTGGGACAAATTTTTACTATGAGAAGTTGTGCCTAGAGATAATTAGGAGTTCATTTTTCACAGTTTGGCATGAACAATCACACATGCGTACATTTGTCCACTGTGAAAGAAAATGCTTTTTGAATCATCATCATCACAACGTGGACATTGTCCTAGTAACCCAATGCAGTGACACTATTTATGATTATGTCCACACTAACCTTAGCTAGTATAAATCACCATCATTCCACTATGAATATACTAACATTCTCAAAATAACTTTAGTACTTTAGAAAACTGATGTAATTTCATCACCTAGAGACTACAATTCCCTGTTAGGCACAGATCAGGGAGGTGCCTAAGTGTTGCAGGAAAAACCTAGCTAGATCTAGTATGGTGCTAGCAATCAGCGGACTTTTCCATACTGCCTCATTTATATTCCTCTATTGAAGGAGTCATCTTTAAGTTGGAGCAAGACCAACATGACTCATGCATTTCTTGTTCTGTCTACTAAGACACCAATGACCGGACCAATTGGTACACATTGGGATGATGTCATGTGCAATACTGTTATGTGTCTATTAATAAGCGGTTAGTAGAGTTCTGGCAGATACTGAACAGTAAAAGCTGCAGTGATGTTCAATGAGCCCATAAGGTTCAATCCCACTGTTATCTGCAGAAAGCAGTCTGAACTGACACGGGTGGCTTTGACAGCAAGGTTAAGTTAGGGCTTGCATAAAAATAAACCTTCAAAAAGAATGTCTTACAAAGTCCCGGGTCTGATTTTTGCCATCCTTGTTCCACTCTTGTGGAATTCCTTGTTCTCTGAATACCCCCAGTGAGGTCTAAGTGATTGCTTAGGAACTAATATGTATTCTCCTCTTGAGTAAAATTTGACCCGTGTGATTATTCAGCCTTGGAGTATAAAGTTGGATCAGAAAACACAGACGGCTACTAAGAAAATATCATGGACTTAACAAAAAATGCATTAGCTAAGGTATCATCCGCCACCTAGAGAGTCACTTCAGAAGTGCAGGGAAACATAAAGCATGGCCCAAAGCAATCTTAATCGATGTTCTCGCAGGGTCCACTGGGAGATTCCCTGCCTGCCTGTAGCTCCCACTGATGTTCAGTGCCACACTGTGCAGAACAGTCCAGCAGGAGCCGTGATGAGATCCACCATGCAGAGTTGGAGTGACGCAGTTTCCTTTGTAATATGTAGTCTCTGCTCCATTAAATACACACCAAAGAACAGTAGGCTTTGATGTCCAAGGACAAAAACAAGGTATGCAGCCAGCATCATTTTGTAATTAACCAAAGGGGACTCTTTGTTACTAGTTCCAGTTCTCTGAAGGAAGAGGCTATGTTGAAAAGCAGAATTCATTTCCACTAATGCAGGTATAATTTGTAAAGTGTGCATTGTTTGCCTTCAAATACTATAATTCTCTACCAAAGGAATGTATTTGATTAGAGATAGTTAGGCTTAATTAAAAAAAAAAAAAAAAAGATTTGTACTATGTTTGATTTGATCCAGCTGTCTTTTCCGACTATGTGCTAGGGTTTTGTCATCTGTGACCTTTCATTTCTGCCTCTTCCCTTCCCTTCTCTGAGCTTTGATATCAACAATATATCCGTTTAATGTTAGGACTGTGTTCTTACATTTGTAGTCCTGAGGTTATATGTATGGAAACTTCAATATGTACATTCACAGGTGCATACTTTACATTACCAAATTTTTGAAACCACAATAAGCATATCCATTGTGTTTGTGCCTGTATATCCATGCACACAGCTGAGTCCTCCCCAAACGGCCACTAAACTTATACTACAGCATTTTTATCTACTGGAAAATACTTAATGTGTGTGAAGGGAAAGCATGAAGGTTTAAGGACACAAGACTGAAATTTTATTCGTACTCTGATTAGGAGCCTACTACAAATTTATTTACAACTAGTTCTCTTCTTCCAAAGACCATTGCAGTTTTTCAAACAACTTCTCCATTCAGCCCTATCAATAATGCCATGGCCTTAACCTCTGGACATGATACCAACTCACTTGAGAACACATTAGCTAACATAGAAATTAATGGAGCTAGTGTCAGCAGTACTATATAAAACAAAGTGACAGAGCTATGGTATGGTGTTATGTGACTGAAGTAGGAAATGCTCTTTCTGTCTATTGAGATGTGCCCATGAGATTCATTTCAGTCTTGGCATAATTGATTCACTCTTCCTCCCAGAAAAACCAGCCATGTGAAGTGTGCTCATTCTCTGACAGCACTTCCAAATGCTGCCTTGGGTTTTCAACAGAGTTTTACCTTTACTGCTAGAGAAGTCATGCAGGTTAAGCCCTCATTACTCTTTCCTTTTGGGCACAGCTGCTCTTTGCTGTGTGAATGGGATTGTGATTGGAATGCTACCTCTGGATCTGGGTCAAGCAAAGGAGGGACAAGGTACTTACAAAAAAGTGAACAGTGTTTCTAAGTCCTCTAAGTGAAAACTTGACTTGAAATGTTGGGTCAAAATCCCAATGTTCTATCTAGAAGCTGTTTTCAGTGGGTTGTTTTTTTCTGCCAGCCCTAATAAATGATCATTAGAACAATTTACCAATGGATGTGTTTGATTCTTCATCACTTGAAGCAAAATTGAATAACTAGAACATACCCTTCAGCTCAGCCATAAAATATAGAATCAACGAAGGAATTATTATAGAAGATTTTGTTGTGCAAAATGATCTTAATGATCCCTTCTAGCCTTATATGTCTATGGTTTGTGGACAGTACAGTATTAAGCTTTGCCTTCTGCTGCTAGACTGTTTCACTGATTCATTTAATTTGATGTCACTCTTGTGGTGTATTCAGACATCTTCTCTTTTTCTTCACTGGTAGTCACCTCCAAAAGTGCCACAGGAGAGAGAGATCAGTGTGATGTGGTCACCCTGACCGATCTTAACCAGAACAAAGTCCACAATACGGCAACTAATTCATGCAGTGAATTTTGTTTCCAGTCTATCAATTGTTGATACAGAGTTCACAATTTTATCTACTCTGTATTTTTAGACACACGCTTTAGAAACTGGTCACTATCCAGTTAGTCACAGAAAAAATTTCTGCACAGAATTTTTAATTCATAGATTTAAAAAGGCAGTTTAGATTTCAGTTCTGGTAGTTTTAATTGGATGCATAAATGACATGGTAATATACTGATGGTCTTATGGATGGACATATAGACTTAAGACTGGTACGTCTTATTATCGGTTGCCTAGTATTTGTAAGTTCAAAATGTGCTTTTTGAATGTATTTTCCTTTATTTGCTTAAAAATTGATTTAAAAATCTTGGAAGTATGTTTCCTAGAATGAATTAATCCAAAGTAGATGATGAAGATATGTGCAGTGAATTACAGTCAAATATCTAGAAACTTTTCTACAGATGTCTTTCCTAATTCTGGTTATAATGCCATTCCAATCTTTTCATTCACTGACTTAGCCATGAAGAAGCATGAGTCAGGAACCTCTTTTGGGGAGCCATGTTCTCTCCATATGATGCTCTGGGAACATCCAGATGAGCACACACGTGTGGTATGTGGTGCCATAGACCCGCTTGTGGTGTTGCACACCATACACACCAAACACGGAGGCATTCCTTGTGCTGCTAATTTGCAGCACAGCAGTTTTTGACACGAGAAGAACCTGGTGTAAAAAAAAAAAAAAATTTGCAGCACAAAAAAGCAGGGCAGAGCACATGGCAGCAGCGTACACGGCTAAGACTGGAGCCTGGCTAGCTAAAGTGATACTCTGGCTGCTGGCCAGGCTCCCTGTTGCTGGACTGCCACTGCTGGAGCCCCAGGAGACCCCCCTTCCCCCTCCCCCGGTAAGGCTGCTGGGGACAGCCGAGGTGCTGGCCCCAGCCTTTGTTACCCTATCAAGGTAACTTGCAGTGCACCAGAGTGCACATGCATATGCGTTCCCAGGGGACAAGTAGCAGTGGCACATATTGTGCCACTGCTGTTTGTCCCCGGGGAAATGCACTTGACAACATGTCTGAACCCAGTCTTTCTGTTTTGTTTTTTGTTTTTTTAAAGTAGAACAGAACACAGTATAATCGATCCACCACAGTTATTTTTGTTTTAGAAATCTAATGTCTTAGTTCGGTTTCTAGCCGGTTGAGTTGATCCAATTCTATAGATTCCACTCTGGAGGGAACTGGTGCTTAATCTTGTGATAAACCAGTTCCAAATGATACTGAACCAGGTCCAGAAAGCCTGTCTCTTTCCTTCCTTTCAGATGAAGCCTGTGACCTATTTGGCACACCAAAATATTTATGCAATCCGATATCTTTCCTCTGTTTGTCTCTGTCCAGGCTGAGTAAGCCTGCCAATAATTAAATTGTCACTTCTTAACAAATTGTACCAATTATCTTTGAATTTCATTTCACTTCAGATGTAAAGACCAGCACTTATTAATATCATCCCAATTGCTGCCTTTCCAAATGGAGGAAGGCACATCTTTACAACTGAGGTCATTCCAATCTGTCAGATTTCATTAATTGTAATTAAGTGTGCTTCATTGGCATGGTTGGCACTCTGGTTTGTGGATTTTCTCTTAAGTTTAAAGAGACTTTAGGAAGATATTGAAATATGTGACTCTCTATATTGTCTGTAGGATCCTGATGGACAGGTAGTAAAAGCCTGGCTAACCTGTGAGTGCTGGTAATCCTGCTATAGAGAGATATTGCTACACTTTCCATTAAGCATTTTCCAGCATTGTTAGACCACCCCTTACAACTGAGAATAGAAAGTATATAAATGATATAACTATGTTATTTAACTGAGACTGAGTGTGAGTACCCACTCAGCATCTTCAATAGTGGTAGCAATTCACAGGGCCCATTGCTTCTGATGTCTCAAATGCTTTACAAGTTTGGTCACTGTTATTATCCCCCTCTTACGGGTGAGGAAACCAAAGCATGGGTTGGTTGAATGGGGGGTCCCCCCTGAACAGATATAGCATTTCTGGAGCTTCTATCTGTTTGACTGGAGACAGATGACAGCATTGTACATGGCAGCCCTGATTGGCTGACCCAGGCTGCTTAGGGCCAGCCTGTGCCTGTCTGCAGTAGATTTCATAGACATTAGGGCTGGAAGGGACTTCGGAAGATCATCAAGTCCAGCCCCCCGCCCAAAGAGCAGGAAGTCAGCTGGGGTCATAGAATCCCAGCAAGATAAGCATCCAATTTACTCTTGAAGGTGTTCAATGTAGGTGCTTGAACCACCTCCGATAGCAGGCTGTTCCAGACCTTGGGGGCTCGGACAGTAAAGAAATTCTTCCTTATGTCCAGCCTGAAACAGTCTTGCTCGATATATCCTAGTAGGGAAGAGTTCATAGATTTCATAGACATTCGGGCTGGAAGGGACCTCGGAAGATCATCGAGTCCAGCCCCCCACTCAAGGGGCAGGAAGTCAGCTGGGGTCACAGGATCCCAGCAAGATAAGCATCCAATTTGCTCTTGAAGGTGTTCAATGTAGGTGCTTGAACTACCTCCGATGGCAGGCTGTTCCAGACCTTGGGGGCTTGGACAGTAAAGAAATTCTTCCTTATGTCCAGCCTGAAACAGTCTTGCAGTAGTTTATGACTGTTCGATCTCATTATCCCTTGGGGCGCTCTGGTGAACAAACGTTCCCCCAGATACTGATGGTCACCCCTGATAAACTTATAGGTGGCCATCAGATCACCCCTGAGCCTGCGCTTTTCCAGGCTAAAGAGCCCCATGGCTCTCAGCCTGTCATCAAAAGGTCTGTTTTCCTGACCTCTGATC
>NW_017728997.1:2356800-2359337 GCF_001723915.1 Gavialis gangeticus
AGCTATGATGCTCGCCAGCTCCTTGAGTACCCTGGGGTGTAGATTGTCAGAGCCGGCTGACTTAGAGGCTGGATACCTTCCAAGGTGTTCCTTCACGAGGTCAGCATTGATGGAGGGCAGGAGATCTCCCTCACCTGGACCTCCGTGTCCTGTAGTGCGTTGTAGGATAGTGAAGGGGTCTTGCTCTTGCCCTGCTCATCTGGAGCAGTCGTACTGTCTCCCTGGGGAGGGGAGGCAGGAGCAAAGCATCCTGGGAAGCTGGAGGACTATGCTCTGGCTTCTTTGAGAAGACAACAAGTACAGACATTTACTGTGAAGAAATGGTAGGAAAAATAAACTCCAAGCTTCTCTTTCAATGTCAGATGTGAATAAGGAGAAGTAAATCACAAACAGAAAGCACATATGGACACATCCATTCTCTTACATTTCTTCTAGGAATGGAATATTAAACAGGAGTGTCATTAAGTGATAACATGCAGTCATCATTATTTTATTTATTTTTTTTTCTTATCAGAAGCACCAGCCAATAGCAGAGGACTCATTTTACTTCTGCTAACTGATAACACATTGTAGGAACAGTTTTCAGGGACTCCTCAGAGCTCTGATTAATGTGAAGCACCTGGATATTGCTGTGCCATGGATCTCATATTATAATTAATTGCCGTGGATCAATATAGTCATTCCTATTGATTAGGAATGAGATGCATAGTTTCTGGATCTTTGAATGATATGCTGAAAATAATGTGAACGTATATGTCAAGGAATTCACAGTTGCGTGGGGAACAGAACAGGACAGAACCCCAGACATGAACCTCTGAAAGGTGTCGACTCCTAAGTATTGTGTCTTCAGTTGATGCCTGATAGAAAAGTGCCCAAACCCAGATGTATTACCTTTCAGTTTAGCGCAGGCTTGATTCAGCAAACCTGCAAATGGTATGGGCCTAGGAATACTTGTGCACAGCAGCAAAAAGTTGGCATTTTATCTCTTAACCTTCTCTTTACCATGGGATCTGTGCAAAGAACTACTGGCACCGCTGCATTTATAGAGTACGCATTTGGAAATCGTAATAGTATAGGCAATACAGCTAATAGAATTTTTTTCAATCAATCTGCTCTGCATCAGCAATGAGGTTTTGTCAAAAATAATTTTTTGCCTCCACGGGAAAATATTATATGTTTATCTTCAGAGATTTTTTTTAAACTTCTTTTTGTTTCATTTTTCAAAATCAAAATGTAAAATGTTGAACTACCTTGTGTGACACTGCTTGTAGCCTGAGAGCTGATGTCACCTCCTTTACTACATCCCTTGACATTTTCCTTCTCCCCACAAGTCGACTCTGTTTCTTTTATTTCCTCCTCACCACTTCTGGACATGTTTGTCTAAGCTGGTACGATACATGATTTTAAGGGAGGAAGCATATGTTTTTGGGGAAAAAATGCTTGGTGAACCCATGACTTCAGAGCTGAAAAGCCCAATACAGTAGTTTTGTTTGAACAGACCCTTGCAAATCAGTGTGTGTTTTTTGGTTCACTCATGTACTAACAGATAATCAAATGTGGATATGTGTCTTTCCTTGGCAGTCACTTCCGTACAGCCATATATTCTCTGTACATCCTTCTCTGTATGAAATAAAGGGTAGATCACCCCTGTCCCCTGCCTTTCCATTTCAGACATTCCTGCAAATCAGAGGCAATTATCTGACCTCTTCAATCTTTAACTGGCCATGCTGAGAGATGGGTTAGCACATCACCTTTTTAAAATCAGATCATTCCCCTTTAGGTGGCTAACTGCAGACTTAAAAGACTAAATATATTTATGAAGGCCCGAAAATTGCTTTGTGCATTAGTATTTAATTACAGTCAAAGCACTTACTGGCATAAAGTGTAGGCTCTGGATAGATTTTGATGGGACTCATACACAGTGATATTACTATGGTATTTGTGTTATGTTGCAGGTATTTCAAATAGGAATGGTGTACATTCATTAGTAATCCAGTTTACTTTCCAAAGCTAAACTATAAAGATTTTCATATTGACCATTTTTCACAGTTCCTGTCGAGGTTAATTGAAATAGCGCATAACAATTCAGTCTACCATTGTGAACCGTTCTTTTAATATGGACCATAACATTGTATAGATTGTAAATTCATGGGCGAGATCCTCAGCTAATATGAACTGATGTTAAATTCAAGGGATCTTTGTTAACTTACATGAGCTGAGAACCTAGCAACAGGTACATTCCCCATTTGTCTTTCAAGTTCCATTTTCTAAAATTCATCTTGCTAATGAATTTGCTGTTTTCTTCTCCTCCATAATGTTATAGGTTACATGTTGTCTCTTAAAAGACTTTTTAAAATTTTTTTGAAGCACCTTTCATCTTTTATCAACAATTTCTGGTGTTACACACTACCTTCCCACATTGACTTCTTAAGCTGTTCCATTGGAGATGGTGACTTTTCTATACTACATGAAAAATGAATTAATGAGTGCTTCCACTTGTGTGATTTTTTTTTTTTTTTTTTTTTTTTTTTTGTCCA
>NW_017728997.1:2359347-2434226 GCF_001723915.1 Gavialis gangeticus
TTTTTTTTTTTTTTTTTTTTTTTTTGAGCTCAAAATCTGAATCTATAATCTCTTGACTGAGCACAGGATGAGGTTAGATGATAATACCTCAAGAACACACATGATCCCTCTAAAAACCAATGGCAGACTATTTTTGTCAGCTTTCTCCGTATCCCCCCTGTGTGCACACTGCAAAATGGAAGTCCTCATAGAAGTGGAAATTCTGCACCTTGCTCAGATCAAAAGGAGCACAAGGGTAAAGTTCTTATTAACTCCCACGGGAGCAGGATTTCACTCTGTATGTTGTCAAGTGTCTGCAAAGGATTGCAAAAAGTTCCCTCAGGAGATCCAGGTCTGCTGTAAATCCCCATAAAGATTTGTGCTATAGCAAATCTCAGCTGAAAGGAACCACAGAGGGACCAGGCAAGGCTGCTGAAATTAAGAGTGTAGGCTCCACAGTGATCTGCGATACAGGCAGAATTGAAATCAAACACCAGTAGCTTAAGTTACTTATGCTACCTTTTCCTTGGGGTGCTGCCTCTAGGTCTTAAATGTTGAACTGCATGAGAGTGACTTAAACATACGTGACTCGATCATCTTCTCTTCAGCAGATCCTTGCTATTCTGGGGCTGGAGATCTTGGGGTGCATCTACAAGTTCATTAATGTGCTTTAGCTAATGCGCATTAAATCTAGTACCTCCATTGTGAGGTACTAGAGAAAGGTGCATTAGCCTATTTTAATTCACACTAGCTAAAGAGCATGGAGTTTTGATGATGTTTTAATGCTCATTAAAATAGGGTAACGAGCATTAAAGTGCATGTGTAGATGTGCCCTTTGATACTGGGTTTACTCTACATTAGTCCAATCTTTGTAGGTTACTGGTCCAATCTTTGCTGTACATCATATGCTTTATGTTGAACACCATGGAGCCATTGCTTTCAACTTGCTATTAACACAGTCCACAGGTATGTAAGCTTTATCCGTGCAGAAAGCACATTGATTCTAAAGAGCTGTTCTTCTTTGAGGACAGAGTAATTGGAAGAAAACATTTTGATGCATAAAAAATAAATCCTTTAATATGGAATAAAGTTGATAGCAAAATAGGTATGATGGGCCTGATCCAAATTCATTTGAAGTCAAATTGAAACTTCTCACTGACTTTTAACAAGCCTGGGATCTGGCTCTAGAAACATCAATAAGCTGTTTCATAAGCGAACCGTATTGGCCTTAACATACAGATGTGATACTGAAATACTGTATTGGTATTTGGAGCTCTGTAGTCACTTCGGAACAATGAATAAATGCCATTTGGCTCATTAAAATGTTGTGCTTCAATCTTGTAATATCACCTCCCACAGGAGAGTGCATATGTAAATGCAATGTGTCATAGACCCATCAGCGGGGTACCCCCGGAGCTCTGCATTTCTGTCCACCGTCATGCTGCTTGTCCTAAGGAACACACTGGGGTTTACCCTGGGATAAGTCCTTATCCCCATAGGCCTCAGCTCCACTGCCCTTGCCTGGCCCTCACAGCTGCAGCAGGGGAATCTTTGCCGGCTTCAGTTGACTTCCCCTTGAGTTATGAAATAATTTTTAGGTCTCTCTTCCCATATAATGGGCTAGCCTGGAATGTCATTTGTCCTGAGATCACTTTTTTACCACAGGCTATCAGTAAGGAGACAAAACAACAAGAGGATTTATTATATAGATTAAAACCAATAATACAAGCAAAACCAACCATAAATTTGAAGACGGAACAAAAAGACAAGTACAATTTCATACTCTCCCATAGGACCACCACCTAGTCCTCCTCAGACCTGCCAGTATTTTCAGAGATCAGCCTTCCTGCTGATCCTGCCAGCCCTGACCACTGGGGACTTGGAGCCTCTTGCCTGGGAAAATCCAAAGACAACCCTTGAAATACCTCCAACCCTCAGCAGAGCCCCAGTCAACATTGTTCCAGTTCTTCAGAATAATCCAGAAATTTCTCTTCCTGGGGTATCTGGCATTCCTCTGGCTAATGGGCCATTTCTATCAGATGCCTTTGCTATTGAGGTGTTTGTTTTCCTATTACAGGTAGACAATGCCGTGAGTGTCCATCCCTATAATGGTTCCTTCTGTCTGCAATTGGGAGTGGCAATTGTCCTTGCCCTAGAGCACAATGGCAAGAAATAGTTAGCAGTTTCACCTGCTACTTTTACTTAAATATGAAATTCTCATTTCCTTTGGCTAAAACATGTCCAACATCATACAGATACATGCATACAGTGGCATACATGGATACACCATAACATTGGCTTTCCAGCAAGATCATACCTGCCATATCAGTAAAACAAACGCATGACACCCTGCACACCCTTCAAATTATAAGGGGGTTTGTGACACAATGTTAGCTTCTTTTAGCTACTAGCAGGCAGTAGGGAAGGACATTGTTCAAATAAAAATAAAATCAGCTGAACAAGTCTCTTTCTAATCCTTTCTCATGCTTTGAAACAGCAACAGGTGAAAAGGATTTGCAGCATGTGGCAGTGGCTGAAATACATGTGATTAACATTCATGCTAAGGCTACTCTCTGTACATCTTTAAGTTGCACAAAGAAGTGGAGAGATTAAAGGGGTAGGTAAGAAAGGCATCATCATTTTTGCTAGGAAATATGTACTGGAGAATTTCTTGTCAGATCCAGCTGCCCCTTGCATCACACTCAGGATAGCTCTTTTGACAAATATCACACATCTGAAGCTGGTAATGGAAATGCTAATGCATAGGTTGACGATCTGTGAAGCTGTTTCATTCTTCTGCTTTTGAATTATGCATAAACCATGCCTATGCAGGAACTTAGTAAGCCCAGCAGCAGGACCCTTAAGGATGCTCAGCTCCTTAATGCAGGTTGCTTCCTAAACTGGAAGAAATGTAGTTAGGTCTGTACAGTACTCTGAACTAATTAGCACTGATAAGCAGTTTTTGATTTCTGATGGCTTTTTTCTATTTAGCACATCTGTGAGCCCACACAGACATGGCTATAATGCTTCTGGTTTAGGAGGCAGCATACACAGAGCTAGGCAATATGGTGCTGGCAGTTGGAAGTTAACCATGTAGACATGGCTGTTGCTTTCTGAAGTCACTGAGAAATTGACTCCTGTATATAGTAAAGTTTTATATATTTTTTTCTCCTAAAGCTATCAAAGAATAGAGAGAGACTGGGCATAAAACATCCAAAAAGGCACCTCAATGTCAGCCAAAAGAAAAGTTTAAGATGTTAAGTGAGAGGTATTATCTCAAGAAGCCCTGCAAACTCCATGAGAGTTTTGGAAAGACCACAGAGCCATGTGTGCCAAAGCAGCACACCCAGGGAAGATGTTGGTCAGTTGCTAAAAATCTCAAAAAACCCTGAAAGCAAAATCAAGATGTCCCAAAGACCTAAGGAGAATGTTTCTCAGGCCAACCTAGGCAGCAGTAATGTCTTTGATGCAACAGGCCATTCATTAAAGAGAAGATCTCCCCCTCCCCCAGGCCCATCCAACACAGGTTTTAAAACTCAAGTGAAACCTTACCATCCTTCCTCAATCTAAATGGCTGTTGGGACATCAGCGGGACTTTTGACTGAGTGAGGATTGAAGGATTTGGCTTAAAAGATGGAAAAATCTGAGCAATGTTTGGCAAATACCAAGAATTGTCCTTAGATAGTAATGAATGAAATATCCCCTAAGCATGCCTGGATGGTGATTTGCATTTTTCTGTTTCACTCCTTGGAGAACAATCCCTGTTCCTTAAAAAATAAAAGAGGGAGGAACGTTTTTTATTGTAAGGTTCCAGCTGGAAGTGCAGGTTACTACTTCTGCTCTGATTTATATCTTATAAATCAGAATTAAGACTGGCGAGAATTGCAGAGGCTACCCTATGGTTGCTTGGAAATGCTATTCTTATTGCATGCAAGGAACTACCTGGATACAGAACTATGTTTTGGATGTTACCAATATGCTAAAGCCAGGAAGTTCCAAGTTACTGCTTTCACATCATTTGGATGCTTGTATATCAGTTGCCACATGCATTCTTTGGTATTTAGCTACCTTTAGTGCTATACATCCATGGCCATGTGTAAGGTATACATATGCAATGCGAATGAAACTAGGTTTTATGGAAACCGTGCCTTGAATGGAATGCATTGGCAACCTAGTATGCCCTCACCAAATGATTGCTGTGTAACTCTGTGCTTTCTGCTACAGATGAGGGAAATAAGGCACAGAAACAATAAATGACTTGCCCAGGGTAAAATGGGGATCTGTGACAGATCTGTGACTATGGATGGATCTGTTACTCTGACTGTGGACTATGAAAATTTGTAACTGTGGGTTCCCTAGCATCTGTCCTACAAGATCATTCTTTTTCCATAATAGGAGAAAAAATCACCAAAATTAATTTGGCTATTTTGTGGAATTTTTGAAATTCTGGACTGAGGACAGTTGCAAACAATGGTTAGAGGGGGGTGGTTGTCAGACAAGATTTCGTGAGGAAATGACAATTGTCATATTTTGGGGATGAGAGAATTGGAGCAAGACCCAAGGTCTGATTATTAGCAAGCTGTCTCATAAGCTAGTGCTCTCAGTACAGATGATTTTTTTTCCCCCTGTTGTTGTTCTCTCCTCCTCTGAAAAAAAAAATAACCTAGAAGAGACATAAAATCTTCTTGTTCAAACTGCAAACTCAGCTTAGCAATGACACAGAGAATGCACATTGGTGTGAAGACACAGTGAGCCAGTATAAATAATATACTGTCCCTATGTGACCTGTCAGAGAACTGGGACACATGTCAGACAGGAACAAAGGAAAAAGAAAGCATTGTGGATTGCAGAAATGGGCTCGAGACAGAGTTTGTTCTTATTTCAATTCAAATGGTCCCATGGCACTGTCAGATAAAATTCAAAAAGGCCAATGTGTAATTACATAGCATCATGGGTTAATTGCTTAATCCTTCCTTCTCATCTGCATCATGATTGTATCTGAGCTTGCATCAGCTGCAGGGATCTTGGTTTCTGTTGTTTAAAAATCCCAAATTCTCTGATAAAAATCGTAAATTCTCTGTTTAAAAACCCCAAATCCATTATTAACATGAAAGGTCACTAATATATATATTAAGGCACTGGTAGGCTTCCAAATTGCTTTAAAATTGTAAATATATCAATAAAACACTGTGTTCAACTGATGTATGTATGTATATATTTGATATCTGATACCTATATGATTTCCTCAACTTTTTCCCCTCTCCCTCTTCTTACTTTCAGACCCTTGAGTCCATGGAATTGAAGAGAAAATTTGAAAAAAATACCTTGAAAATAAGTATGGCTGTTGCAATAGCTGTAGCAATTTGCATATAGTACCCATGCACTTAGTTTATCCAAAACTGATTCATGTTACCTTTTTTTGAAGCTGCTGCAAGTTTTAGCACAGGGACTCCATAAACACACTTTTGAGCACCACTTTGGTGTCTACTTATATGTAGTACAAACTATTTTTTAAATCTATTTAAAGACCAAATCAGTTTCAAATTCAGTTGAGGAAGCCCACTAGCCAAGTTCCAAAACTTGACTGAGCAGAGATTAATCAACTCTGTGGGATCTACCAGCAGGCAAGTATGTTCTCTCCTACAGCCATCAGGCTGGGGCTTTAGATACTTTACAGATCCAGGCAAGCATCCTATATGCAAGTAACAGGCCCAAAGTCCTAGTGATTCAGATGCCCCATAGTCTTGATCTTAATTAAAACTATACATGATATTAGTCTAAAGCAAAGCGCATGATTTACCATACAGGCCATCAGACTGGGCCCTATTAGTCCACAATATTTCAAGTCATGGTGACCCCACAGCTCAGCACTGCTCAGCATGCGTGTTTATTCTAGATACCCCCCACAAAGAATCCATGTGCTAATTAGCCCTCACTAATGACTAGAACCAGTTGTTCTTGTCACAAGTCCTGAGATGCTCCAAAAATGTATATGCAGATGTGAGGTACAGGGCAATCTGGTCTGGCTTCACTTGATGGAAGATGGGGCCCCATTAATCATATGTGCCAGGCAGAAGAAGGGCTGGCAGAGGGATTCTGGGTGTACTGTATGCAATGTTGTGGCTTACCATGACTTGAAAAAGAGTCATTGTTGAGGGGACCACGCTTAACGGGCACTATTGTATGTCTTGTTCAGCTGGGCTGCATTAGTGTATCTTTGTGGTAGGTTCCCTTAATTACCTGGCAGGGGAAAGACCAGGGTGATGGTTTTCAGCCCAGGTAGTATTATTTACCAGGTATGGGGGAGACCTTTCTTCTCAGCCTTGAATGTTTTGGTGTAGTTAGGGTAAAGGCCTGTCCCTTGCACTTCAGGAAGGCTGATGCCTGTGAGAGTCTACAAATACTTCCAAATGTAATAATTTTGGCTACACAATTTATGGTGATGCTGGACTGCTCTTGGACTTCCCTTCTAGCTTGCTCCTTCAGCTGGGGGCAAGTGAAACTAGGGAGCATTTGAGCCCCAAGGCCTCTGGGATTGCACGTAGGATGTCTGCCATGGATTTGGGAGTATCTGAAGCCTCAGCCTGAAGAGTCTGGATGGTAGGATATTTGCTGGTGGTAGCATCACACAGACTTGAACGACTGAACTCTGCCCAGGCGATACAAATCAGAACTGATTTCTATGATTTAGCCTGAGACACGCATGCAAAAAACCAAAAACCCCCAAAACCAGCGTTTGGCAGCAGTTTAATGATAGACAATGTATTTAGTGAGATTTTGTTGTATGTGATTATAAGACGAGGGGATTATTTCACCTCAGCCATGCCAGTTGAGGTGAAATAACCTTATCTTGTATTTAAGTACGCTGTTTTCATTGGAATGGAGAAACTGAGGGAGAGGAGGTTCTGTAGCTTCCCAAATTGTCCATCCCAGAGTGGCAAAACACAGTGGAAAGGATTCAGTGCAATGTGAAGCATGACGCATCAGCTGGGACATACATTTAAGAGGAAGTGGCTATTCCTGCCACTTAGCACCTGTAAATATTAAATGCTCTTTACAAGTAGTTGCTTTCCTGGTGGAGGAACAAACTGAGAGTCCAAAACATGAAAAGAAAACCTCTGGTAGGATACTGGGTCGGAAACAGTTTTGTTCTAGCCTTTTGAAATGCAAACAACTTTCTTTTAGACTTTTTATATCATCCATAAAAGCAAAAACCTGCCACTGGCACCAGCCCTTTGTAGGCTTTGTAGTTCCTTTGGCATTTCATTGCAAATTAATTAGATGATTGTTTGCTCCGTTGTGTCAGTGTCTTCCAACTTTTTATTGTCGTTATTGGTATTTATTTTTTACTTTCTTGAGAAGTACGTTGTTTCTTCTTCTTCTTCTTCTTTTTTCTGCAGGTCACAAACAGAATCAACCAATTAAACAACCAGGAAACAGAATTAGCTTTTCTCTACAGCAACCAAAATGCCAGTGTTACATGCTGCAAAGAGAGCAGCAGCACAAGAGCCATGACTGTAAAATCGCTTATCCTTTTTTTTGATATTTTGCTTTGAACCCAGTCCCACCCCCCTGATTTGTTTGTGCAAAGTCGTTATAGATACAAGCAGTAGTTAGGCATGTAAGTGGGGGTATCACAAGTGAAAGATGTCTGGCATTATCAGCCAAAGAGGCTGAGCCAAAATGTAGCCCTGGTACAATTTCAGGGCAGCACCCTACTTAGAGCAAAGTAATCTTTAGGACAGAGGGAGCCTGTCTGTTTTATGTATGTAGGATGCTTAGCACACTGAGGTCTCAGTCCATAAGTGTGGCTCATTGGTACCACTGGAAGTAATAATTAATTGAAGCTTGATCTTGTAGCATGGAAGATGTTGGGAGTGCTTGACATGGTCAGTTGTTGTACCTGGAAGAACTGATCTGCATGCAGGATGAATACCCTGACTGGGACACATGGCAAGGTGCCAGGCAGGGACTCCGTGCTCCCTCTACTCCAATAAGCTCTCGACCTCCTGCAAAACCTACTTCTGGGAACTCTCATGTGTGGAAGCTGTATTGTGAGTGATTTTGTGTATATATAGCTGTAACACAGGCACATCTTGCTGATGTGTGTTGATATGTGTACATACATAGCCCTTCTGTGCTGAAATGCAATGCAACTTTAAATCAGAGAAATCAAACAAACAGAATCCCACAAAGAAATACTAGTTGCTGAGGATGAATGCTCAAACCGAGCTTTGTCCGGTTGCTAAGCTAATGTTTTACCTTCAGGGCACCAGGAATCTAAGGTTTTATCCCAAGGGTGGCTCTAAGATAAGCTTTCATTTAGTGAGCTTCCATGTTCTGTTCCTTTTGAATCCCTCCCTGAAACTCACTTCTGACATGCAGGCTCTCTGTCAGAATCCACCACCCAAAGCTGTAAAGTTAAAAACCCTCAAGAGGCTGGGCTCTTCTATCCTTTACAGTGGAGAAACAGATGTTTTTATATCCATTAGCTTCAATCGATTTATTCCAGATTTTGATGCTGGTTTCATTGAGATGACCTGGCCCTACCATCTGTGTTTTCTTTAGCACCTGTTGTTCACTTAACTGGACTGTAACCCCTCCAAGGCAGGGCTCCAGTCAAGCTGAGCACGTTGCTGATTCTCACCAAATGTTAACGAATGATAATGGGTAATGACCTGTGTAAGGACATGGTACACTTCAATTATTGCTCCAGTGAGCCTGCATAAATGCCCCGCTGATTTCTGTTCCCTCACTTCCAGGCCTTTTCCTATGGTGCTTGGTGAACTAATTCATTATCCAACAGTGGCCAATCTCAGACACTTTATCAGCAGAAATAAGGAATCCTGTGGCAAACTCGACTTGGTCTTACATTAGTTTAAATGAATGGAAAGCCCCCGTAGGCTTGAATGATATATAAATAAGCTCAGTGGAAGAACTGACCCGCTGTGGGATCTTTCCCCTTAACCTTCATCTCGTGAAGCAGGGGTGGGCAAAATGTGGGCCGCAGGCTGGATGCGGCCCACCAGGCCATTTTATCCGGCTTGTGGGGCCTCTAACAAATTTAGAAAATTAATAGCTATCTGCCAAAACTCAGGCTTGGCTTGCCAAAACTCTGTAAGTGGCTCTCCACCCAAAATAATTGCCCGCCCCCGTCTTAAAGGCTCACCCATGGCCTGAAGAGTGAGAGGTTGCATCTGTGGGAATTAATACTTGGAACTGTTATCTTATTACTTACGTGGCGTTCTTGTTATAGATGATGAATGAGTTATATGAAGTCACTATTCACATACTTGGAATATTCCATTACAAATAATGCTTATCTTTATGTCCAATTTCACACTTACAGTAAACTGTGTGTTTAAACACCGTTGACCAGAATGTACTTATTACAGATCACTCAGTATTAGCAAGAAGCACAGTAAATTTTCTCCTCTGGATTTCTTGATGACACTTTTGATAATTGTAAATGACGTGTTAAACCGTTAAAACCTAATTAATAGTTAGTTAGGCTCCGATTTTGGTTCCATCAGTGTAAATGATGCTGTCTTCAGTGAGGTCAGTGGACTTACTCAAGGTTTAGTAACTATGATTGAATGTATCCTCTCTTTCATCCAAAGATGACAACCATGAACCTTTTTAGGCTTTATCCCAGGATGACAGAAAGGGTTGTTTGAACAACTGCACTTTGTCCTGAGATAAAATGCTTTCTCCCAGGACAAACACGATGTCTGCTTTTAAGTGAATTAAACCACTGTACCTTTATACCTGGTCAAAAAGGCACTAATGCTTGTTCAGACAGCCCTTTGGGTTGTCTTGGGATAAAACCTAAAAAGGTTAATGGGATAAGAATAGAAATAGTAACCCTGGGACAGTTCAAAGTGCATCTGAATCATTATCCTGGGATTGCATCATTGAATCAATGGCAAAAAGCGGCAGTGCATTCAGCCCCTCACTAAAACCCTATTGGAAGGGAAAGGCATCTGCACACCCATCTCTGGATATTTCTGTTCTGGGGCAAACTTGTCCTAGGACAGAATAACATGTCCTGGGAGAAATGCAAAATCTGGTCCTAGCCTTAAAGGAGCAGAAAGACATTGTAATTAAGCCAGAATAACTGAAACAGCACATCCTTCATCCCCTTTAAAATCAAGATGTAGGAATGGATGGACATAACAATGTTGAAACATCTTATACTGGTATAATTGTATACAGGTATAACTGTTATGTCCATAACTTTTGTGAATAGAAAAATGCTCCTTGGACTCTACTTTTGTCACGTGACACATGCTGTATAAAAGGCCCAGATGGATGTTTCTTTTATGATGGATGTTGTTCTGTATACCAGATGGGCCACCTACAAAAAGAGTTTCCCTTACTGAATATGTGACACAGCAGATTTTTCCTCAACTCCCAAGGAAAATGCAGCTTCAGAGGATAAACAAGGTAGGGTGAGAAGTACTGTTGTTTAATTTTAAGGATGCATAAGAAAAAAAGCAAGTGACAGCGATACCTTGTTAACATATTGTACTTCTGAAAATGAAAAGAAGTCGGAATCATTATACAGCGTGCAGGAAAGGGGAGAAACTACTGAATGACTGAAAATAATTCATACAAATTGAAGATTTTGCTCCGGATTTTAATGCTGAAATATAAATGAGCTCTTAATCATCTTACTATTGTTATTGTGTGTGTCGTACTGATGCTTAAGGAGCCCCAGTCATGGATCTAAACTCAGAGTCTGAACTCAGAGCAAAAACCTACTTATGATCTCTGGCATGTGAACCACTGGATGATCTTTTCAATTACACTAGAAGACTTTCTTCCTGGGCTGTATTCTCCTTCCCCTTTTCTTTCCCATGCCCATTCCCTATGATTATATTGCACAGTGCAATCTGCATGATGTATAGGGTGTTTCCCCCCCCCTTATTGTTAGACTGCAAACAGGGTTTCCAGTAAAAGATAGCAAAATCTCTTCAAACTTTTTCCTCTGGATATAAATGCCCAGAATTCAAAGAATGGAGCAACACTTTTCTCCACGTTCTGCGTTAACTTCTAATCCTCTGTCCAAGTTAGGAATTGTGCACCATTCCTGGTCCCCCAGCAGGTGGCACTATGGTAAAACATTTCATTTCAAGTGACTCTTTAAACATTAAATAAGTGGCCACACAAGTGCAAATGCCAAATTTAAGGGATCTTGAGAGTTTGGAAAATGGTCTGGATTTATGGGAGAGTATTGATCACGAATGGACCTGAGTCAGTTGTAAATGGTATTTTAGAGCCTTTGCCTATTTGTCCTTCTCTGACAAGCACTCTGTACTGCTAATTATACCATCTATTTTGGAGTATCTAAACTATAGGAGCTAATGAAGAACATAATTGAGGTGAATATAATACTTATTATTAAAGCGTTACCAATACATAGTTAGGTTGGGGCCAATATTTCATTTAGAAACGTATAACTCTTGGCAGTATAATTACAGCTGCAAACCTTGTGGTTACAAGGCAGTAGGATATGTGTTTGGCATTGAAAGCATGACCTTGTCTTTGGTTTCTGTGGGTTGCTAACTTGGAAATTTCCCCTCTGAGTTTTAAGCTAGTAGAATTGGTCCAACACATATCAGGATCACAAGTTTAGGTCCAGTCCTGTTCCCAGCGCAGTCAGGTTTGCCATTGATGTTGATGGTAGAATTAACCTCTTGTCCGAGGTCCCAAAGAAATTTAGAGACCCCTTTTGCTCAGCACTCCCACCTGGGACCAGATTTTCTAACAAGATTGCCAGAGTGTTATAGGTACTGACTGGGAGTTGCTGCATTTGAAAACATTTTCAACTTGTCTCTTAAATGCCATAGAATATAGTTCATATATTAAATACCCATTTAAGTGAATGAGAGGCACCAGGGGGAAAAAAATCCACTGTCATTTTATTGGCTTAACCATGAAGTCAAGAGACCCATATTTGCATCAATACAGTTAAGAGAAGGATATGGTATGGTGTTTTATTTGGTCAATTCACTATGCAGTAAAAAGAGGGGGAGAGAGTTTCTAATTATTTATTTTTTACTGTCCAGTTTGTCTGCTGTCAGAGAAGGATGAGTATTTAGCGTGCCATGATTATGCTAAGGATGCAAGGTAACTCACTGGAGCTAGGGTTGAGATTGTGACTGATATAAGGTCATATAACCTAATCCTTTAGTTCTTCTTTTCTATTAGGGCTGCGTGACGCTTCAGTCGCTGATCTGATTCGGCGGAGATTCGGCCTGATTTGGTGACTGAATCTGAATCGAATCAAGGGACCCTTTAATCTCTTTGAATCAAATCAGAACCCTCTGAATCTGGTCCATTTCTGGGTCTGTTGGGGCGCATGTAGGGGGCTCCCCCGTGCCCCCCCCCCCAGCTTGGCAACTGGTGCCTCCTGGGTCTGGGGGGGGCACCTGGGGTCACCCTGCGGCCAATTGCCAAGCCAGAGGGTGGGGTGGTGCAGAAAGGACCTCCTGCGTGCTCCCTGGTGGACCTGGAAGTTGGCTGGAAGTATTTCCGGTCCACTTCTGGGTTCGCCACTGAGCACGTAAAGGGCCCCCTGCACTCCTGTGGGACGCTCCATCTGTCCCAGCATTGCAGCGTTCATGAGCCACGCTGGCACCTCAAGGTATGTGGATAAAACATTTAAAGCTATGTCTATTGCCTATGGTCTACGATTCTCTCAATCAGCATTGAATCTTCAGATTCGGATTCAGCCGAATTGAATTGGGACATTGATCTGAATCAATGAATCAAATCACTGTCCCTGATTTGGCCTGAATCTGAATTGAATATGGCCTGTTTCGCACACCCCTATTTTCTATGTATTTCCTCTTGGCATTTTGAGCGCTTGGGAGAGCACAAGGAGGAAAGCCCTTGATTCTGTTGATGCTGTTAAGATTATCAGTAGGTTTGTCAGATCTGCAGTAGCAGTCCTAATCCTCTACAACAAACTTTATTCCACCCGACCTGGCTGGGACGGCTTCAGTACCAGTAGAGTTGACAGAATACTACTTGGCTGAAGAAGAAATGGCAGCATACCCTGTGAGAGCAGGGTTGGAGAGGTGCAGTGTTTGTGACTGGCGCCCATCTGTTTCGTGTTTTCACTACTCCTCGTTTTGTCTGAGCTTGACAAGGCTTTGCAAACACTTTGTTCCATAGCCTGTATACAGCTGGGCTGGGGAGATGAGACTTTGTCAAGATATACAATTCACACAAGGGGTGCATGAAAAATCAAAATGGAAAGGTTGTGATAGTAGCTTAGGTGCAATTGCTCAAAGCCAAAAATACTGAGTGGCTAAAGACCTGCTGATATAGGGTTTCTTTCTTACCTTGTCTTCTTCTTTTCTGCTTCTCCCCCTTTGGACACTCACCAAGAAGCTTTTGACAGGCAATATGATGGCTGCATAGCTGCTCTCAGGCTATTCCCATCTTTGCCCTCCTGTTTAGTATGGTGATGTGTACTCTGCCCACATATCTCAGCTTTTAGGCAGGTTGTTCTCTGAGATGGAGAGAGCAGCATTCAAGATGTCAGTAAATCATGTGGTGTCCTGAATCAGGAATATCTTCGTAAACCAATTCTCTTTCATTGCTGCAGGATGCTGAAAGCTTATTTGGTTGCACTTCATTTAACAGCATTTTGGTATTTCCTTGTCAGGTTCAAGGACAATTCATTTTTTTATTTCTTCCTTGAATCAGAGATGCCTGAGCAGTTATTTTTTTTACTAAATTCATCACCTAAATTCATGTTTGAAAGACATCCAAGCTATTCTTCTCTGTCTCCTTTGTCCTGTGTGAAAGTCCTCTAGGTCACCTTCTTAATGAGATCATCACAGAAGAAGAGTTACCTGTAAAACTACAGATCTCTTCTGTAGCTGTCTGATCTTTTGGATAGGTGAGACTGGTAGCAAAGTGCAGGAGTGTAAGGACACTAAGAAGAAAAGGCAGTAAAGTGAACAGGCAAAACTCCATGGCCATGTCCCCCACATGTAGGCACAGGTGGTTCGTGGCACCACAAATTGCACGTGTGAAATGTTAAAATGTGCCCTGCACTGCAAATTTGCAGCACAGGGGCAAAATGTGTGACCAGGATTTCCCAGTAGTTAAAAAAGGCACTGGGGGAAAAAAACCACATGAAAATAGTGTATGTTGGAAAAGACAGAGGCTTGGTCATCCAGTGAGATGCCCTGGTGGCCCGCCTGAGTGTCTCTACCGCTCCATTTGTGCCCTAGCTTCTCCAGCGTGCCAGGACCTGGGAGGAGTTGGGCAAGGATAGTTTGCCCGAAGTGGGACAATCTGTCCCGCAACAAAGTGCATGAGTAGGAGCATGTGCTTAGGCACAAAGTAGTGGCACAAATTTGTGCCACTGTGAGCACGTGCCCCTGCTTGTTTGGACATGGCCAATTGGCTTCTTCCGCCTGCTTACTGTTTCTCTTTCTACACGTCTTCCCAGCCATCTTCCAAATTCTGCTGCAAAGGGCTAATGTTAATATTAATCACTACACCATAGTTTTGCACTGTGACCCTTTGAGGGAGAATACAGTATGCGGAGGACAAATAACTTCCAGATGAAGGTCAGGCAAGAAAGCATCATGTACACTCTGTGGCACCCTCCACACTCCAAATGATCAGAGCTTCTTCTACGGCACAGCTACAGTGTGAAATATGGAGCGGATAATGGTGATAATACAATGGGGGCACGATGTTGGGTAACTAGTCATGCCTTTCTGTCTTGTGTGGCTCTTTTTTTGTTTGTTTCTTTTTTGTTCCTTTTCTGAGTCTGTAACAGAGGTGCCCTTTCAAGGCAGGTAGAATGTACTGGAGGAGGTAGAGACTTGTCATTGGCAGCGCTAAGCAAGGCTTTGGCGAGCCTCTCGGAGCACTGGGTTGGACAACTTGCCAAGTGCTGTCTGCCAGGAAAGGCAAGCTCTATGACAAAAGGAGCCAGAGAGAGAAAAAGAGAGATCACAAAGGTTGTGATGGTGGGGTGGGCGACTGCAAAGTTGAAAGGAAGCTTGACTAGCCCTACGGGGATAGGAAATGCAGGAGGCAAACACAATTCAAGGACGTCAGAAAATGAAGTATAATAAATAGTAGCACCTGCAACATACGTCACCAAACTTCTTCAGAACTCAAGAATACATTGGTTTAAATCCATTTTGACTTGGGTGAATTGCAGAATTAAACCTGAAAGTGCCTAGCAGTCCTTCCTTTGTGACAGTCTGTAAGAAATACACAAAGCCACTGGGATGACTACGGCTGTGAATCTGGTCATTGCATCTAATGTGACCTCTTCAGCCCTGCCCAGTATCTTTGCTTTTGATTATTACCTCTAAGGAGACAAAACTGGAGCAGATAGAATTGAGCCACTTCTATATTCCAACCATAGTTCATTTGGCAAGATCGCCATATCTCTGTACCACAGCTGTACCGTTACATCTACAACACATTATGCTTTGAATGAATTTAGCTTTTTGCAAGTATTCTCCCCCTGTTTCTTGTTTTAAAATGTTAGAGACCTTTGCAGGATTCTCCAAAGGTAAATGCTTCCTCAGTTACTCTGCCTTTGTTGCTTTGAATTTAAGATAGCAACATCTTCCCTGTGCCCTTTCGCATCCTAGAAATTATGAACCTCCAGGGTACATTCATTTGAAGATTGGACAAGGAGAGCTGTCTGTTCTTTGTCTTTGTGTCTGTGAGTGATGGGACGCCTCATTCCAGTTCTGAGGAGATACTACCATTCTCGTGTAGGCCAATTGCTTCATTAGTAGCCTGAAACCTTTTAAATCAAAAGCAAGTTGCTGCCTTGGCCAAATCCCTAGTTCTCCATATTCCTGGTGATGTCACTTAGAGGACAGAGCTTCTGCTAAAACCTTGCCAGTTATCAAATGACTGTAGCCAAAGACGATTCTTTAAGTACTTGCTAAGTGAAAAATAACTTGACTCATCATCACCACAAAACCTGAGTCACAGATCAGATTTGAGTTTATTTCTTGGAATATTTTTGTGGTGCTGGGAAGGGGAGAAAAGAGACATCTTGGGGTTAAGTTCTTTTTGGATAGGAATTGATGAAGACCCACTGCAGTCAACAGAGGTAGGGCCATTGTTTATTAGGCACGTCCTTCTGTTCTAAAGTTAATTGTGTGTTAGTTATAAAACTGCAAAGACTGACTTTGATGGGTCAGGATTCTCACCTTCCCTCCCCTCCTTACCCTTATATGTCTTCCAGAACCTATATAGCTTCCTGTAACTCAAAAGTATTATATTGCTGTTATTACTCAATAATTCAATAATAATCTCTAGTTTTCCACTCCTGAAAAACATTCTTTTAGGACAGAGACTTTCTCAGATACAACTCAACCTGGAAGAGATTTTCTTGTGAAAGTTTAAATGAGAACTTTTTAAAGGTCCTTTTCAACTATTTAAAAGATGGAAGAAAGAAGAATTTGTTTCTATATAGAGCTAGACATACGTAAGCATGCACAGAGTTTTGCCACTGGCTATATTAATATCAAGAACTTATGAGGGGTGTGCGAAGCAGGCCCTATTTGATTCAGATTCAGCCCGAACTGGGGACAGTGATTTGATTTGTTGATTTGGATCGCTGTCGCTGATTCAATTAGGCTGAATCCAGATCTGAAGATTTGATGCTGATTGAGAGAATCAGCGATTCGGACATAGATACAGCTTTAAATGTTTTTTCTACATACCTCGAGGTACCAGTGTGGCTTATGAATGCTGCGATGCTGGGGTGGATGGAGCATCCCACAGAAGTGTCGGGGGGCCCTCCATGTACTCAGAAGCGGACTGGAAATACTTCAGGCCCAATTTCGGGTCCTCTGAGGTGCACACAGAAGGCCCCCTCCACTCTTCCCTGGCTCGGCGATTGGCCACAGGGTGACCCTGGGTACCCCCCCAGACCCAGGAGGCACCAGTTGCTGATCTTGGGGGGGTGTGGGAGGGGGCAGCGGACTCAGAGGTGGACTGAAAATGCTTCTGGTCCACTTCTGGGTCTGCTGCTGAGCGTGCTGGGGAGCCCCCCCCACTTCTGTGGGGGACAACATGCGCCCCACCATCGCAGCATTCACAAGCTGCCTGCTACTTAGAGGTACGTAGAAAAAACTTTTAAAACTGTCTCTATGTCCGAATCTCTCCAAATTGATTTGGAGGGTTCATATTCAATTCGAAGAGATTAAAGGGTCCTCTGATTCAATTCCTATTCGGAGATTTGGCCACCGAATCGTGCTGAATCTCCACCAAATCGAATCAGGGACTGAAGCTTTGCACAGCCCTAGAACTTACCCCATGTAAGTTCCTCTTAGGAATGAGTTGAGCACTTAAATCACCAAGGTGCTCCCACAACCTTGTTCGTTCCCCCTTTCTGAATGGCTCTTCTTGGCATCTGAGTTTTAAGCTCAGCTTCGATGATCATTCAAATGATAACTGAAACAAGCAATCTATTGCATAGTTATCCCCTTTTTTCTGTAGCAGATGTTGCTGCCACTCAGAGAGAGGAAACAGATGAGAGAGATGGAGAGATTAAGAAATATTGGAATCGACTAACATATGAAGTCACTGATTCTGTGGGGCCCCAATGACATTTCTGTACTCGGACATCTCTCTTAACGCACAGGAGAAATGAAAACCGCTGTCAAGTTTAACGGAGTAATGACAACTCTTAAGGCTGATAGGAGCAGCAAAAGAAATGGAGTCCATCTCTCCTTGATAAGTGACAAGTTGTCAGGCATGGGCTATATGCTTGACACTTTTCCAGCTTGAATAAAGGGAAGAAAAAGGCAATAAGATACAGAGGTTAAGAATGGACAGTGAATATAGAAACGAAGAAGAAGAAGATGGAGAATATATTTTAAACAAAACCTATGCACTTCTGTGTTTTGATGTGGAAACTCTTTTATCCAAAGCTTCTGTAGAACAAAGAAACTTTGAGCAGAAAAGGAAAGAGGAGAAATAAGAAGCAATGTGCAGAGCAGAGTAAAAATATGCCTCCTAGAACAGAGCAAGCAGTGCAGCAGAATATCTTATGTATGGAGATCAGGGTGCCTCTCCAAGGAGACAAATGCTAAAGAAACTAGTTCCAGAAACGTGCTTCTTTGACTATCACAAATACACACGGAGAAAGAACTACATGGTTCTCAATGTTAGCTTCTCCACAGGGTCAAATTCTGTGCCAGTGTAGAGTTCACCAGATAAAGCTGGAGGATGTGGTAGTCATTGAAGAAATGAACAGTGATTTTAGTGGTGCTCTGCTGCAAAACTCATTTGGAAAGGAGTCGCATCTGTGTTTGACAGCCCATGGATGGGTGCCCAACAGTGCATCAGTGAGAGAGAAACAATATTTAATATATAGATATAGATACCAGCCAGTCAAAATGCTAGAGAGCAAAGTGTTTCCCCATGGAGCCTGTCTGCTAAAAGCTGCTTACAATGATACCTTTAAGCTGGGAGGATGAAGAACCATGGAAAGAAGTGTTTGTGTGTTTAATTGTTCCAGTGTCTGGTTTCTTTTTCTTTTTTTGGTAAAAATTCTTTAAATGCAGTAGTAATTTCTTCTTCTAAAACCCAAGGATTCTGAGATCCTGTCCTTATCTCATTAGGTCTTTCATAGTTTTTAGGGTCAGACCATCAAGTCTGACCCCCTGCCCTGGGCAGGAACAAGTGCTGGGATCATATTACCCCAGCCAGATATCTATCCAACCTCCTCTTGAAGACCCACAAGGCAGGGGAGAGCACCACCTCCCTCCCTTGGGAGCCCATTCCAGAGCCTGGCAGCCCTAACCGTAAAGTAATGCCTCCTGATATCAAGCCTGAACCTGCTCTCAATCAATCTGTGGCCATTATTCCTTGTTATCCCAGGTGGTGCCCAGGGGAACAGAGCCTTACCTATTTTCTGCTGGTCCCCCCCCGGTGAGTTTATAGATGGGCACCAGATCCCCTCTCAGTCTTCTCTTGTGGAGGCTGAATAGATTCAGGCCCTTTAGTCTATCTTCATAGGGCCTGGCCTGCTGCCCCCTGACCATGCCAGTGGCCCTGCTCTGTACCCCCTCAAGGTTAGCCACATCCCTCTTGAAGTGCAGTATCCAGAACTGGATGCTGTACTCCAACTGCGGCCTGACCAGTAGCACTTCTCATATAATGGACAGGTATACCCTTAAAAGAAACCACAGGGAGAATTATACAAAATTCCCATAGCCTTGGGTTATATTGCTTCCGAAGGAAGGATTTCTGTAGTGTTTCCCTCTTGATAGCAGCTGAATTTTTTGTCGGATGTTGGAAGGGGTACTGCTTCATGGAGATGCACGGGGCATCAATACAGTGCAGGATTTGTCTTTTTCTATTTACCTGGACGGTATTCTATGGGATATTTTGACACTGATCTGGGTATCTGAATTCCTGATGACAAGTTCAAAGAAGCCCACAGGTGTTAGTAACATAAATCCCATTGAAATTCAGCAGCTGTTGTGGAATCTGGAAGTTATAAATTCAAATGTGTTATGAATTTCCCTTTATCTTTTGTCTGCTTATTTAAAATGTACCTTCTACATTTGACCTGTTGGATGAAGAAACTGTCTTGGGTCAATGAGAATTTTTAGCATTCCATCTGTTACCGCTCTCCCTGGTCTTGTCTACTGGACTCTGCTAGGGTTGTATCCAGGATTATTTTTTACCTGCCCCAACATGACTTGTATCATTCCCTAGGGATGTCTTTTATTTTGGACCTTTGCTTTATGTGGACAACGTGATGCTGCTAGGGGATCTGAATTGTCAGCACATTGTGAATTTTCACATGTACATGCCAATGATACATAGCTATACTTTGCTTTAAAACCTTCTGTCCCTGAGGTGCTGTCTGACTGCCTGTCAGATATTTGCAGCTGGATGAGCAGCAATTTTCTAAAGCTGTGTATGGCAAAGACTGAGGAAATTTTCATCAGCTGCTTGGAAGCAATTAACTGCCCAAGCTCTGGATCCTGGGGTGCAGGGTAGATTTTAACAGCCTGACCTTTGAGGAGGGTTTTCTGGACCCGGAAATGAGTTGGTTTATTCTGTCATCCAGAAGAAATTTAGTTCATTAGTGCTTTCATCCACAACTAACAGTGGCTGCAGAGAAAAAGTTGTGTAAATCAAATTGATACTGAACTCTTTTAATTCACCACTGCCTGAATGTCCTGTCTAATGGCATTATGCAAAACTGGCTCCTGAAAAATGACACAATGTAGAAGGATTAGATATGAGCTCTTCCTCTTTTTTGTAACCTTCATAGCATTAAATGGCAGTGGTTCACCATGAAACAGGCCAAATTAGGGAGTATGAATGATAGATCTGGTTTGGTCTGTTAATAATAGATGTCCAAACTTTCTAAGGCTACATTTAGGGCACCTATACACATGCAGCAAGGCTGTTCGAACACACTGTAATTACAACACGTTGGAGCAGACTCGATTAATCAAGTCTGCTGAAACATGGTAATTACTGCACTCCGGCAGCAGCAGACTCCAGCATCTCATGTATCAGCGATCCTGTGCTGAAAAATAGTACTGGGGGTGCTTGAACTAAAGCTGGTTTGAGTTTTAGTTAAAGTGCCCCCATCACCATTTTTCAGCTGATATACGTGATGCTCCGGCATTTTAATTAAAGCAGCTCTAGGAGCCAGTCTAATTAAAGCGCCTTACCCCTTCCCCCCCTCCGCCCCACCCATGTGTATAAACACCCTTATTTTCCAAATAAGTTCTCAGTAAAACAAGCCAGATACCACGTGTTGGTCCAAAGGATACTGAAGTCCACAGAAAAACTTGCATTCAGTGGGCTTTTGCTCAGACACCTAATGAATAGCATCAGAAACAGAAAACAGTAATGGGATAATAGTTCACAACCGAAGGAACGAACATTATAAAAACAGAATGAATGAAGCATTCCAGTCTGCATCCTACATTTGACAGAAGAGTGTCTCTGTGATAAAGTCTGGCTCTTATTTATAATTATCATGCACAATGTATGGCACCATTGGTACCCCTCAGGAAAGCCAATGTACATACACAGACCCTGATCCAGAAACTTCATTCATGGAAAAACCACACTTGAGGTAGACGGCCACTTCCCCATTGTTTAGCCAAATGCCCCACTTAACTGAGGAGCAAGAGACCATCCCACAGCCCCTCATCCAGAGGGAGCTTGAATCTATATTTCCTGTGGCTCAGAAAATGGCTCTAACAAACAGACCACAAGCGACGTATTTTCTAGAGCGATCTTCATACATCCTCTTCAAAGTGTCACTGTGGGTTGCCATGAAAATGTATGGAAACAAAAGGAGGAAAGAAGCCGGAAGGAGGGGGAAGATGGCTCAGTAAGATGGATGTTGCCTTTGGGGAAGTCGGGGGCTGATCTTTGACCCTACTCCCAACAAGGCAGAATTTATCCGCCTGTTCTTGATGTAATGAACATTAAGTGCAAGATGCAATGGGCCTGCTTCAAGCGAAGGGATGAATGGTGCTCTTGGCAGTGGCTCTCTTGTTACCTGGGGATAAAAGCATTTTGCCGGGAACCACAAAGCACAGGTTCAAACCCTCTTGGAGTGAGGAGCTAGAACTTAGGTCTCCGGCTCCCTGGGTAAGTCCCCTAGCTATTGAGCTTTTGGGCTAAAAGGTGTGAGGGCCCTCATCCATTTTACTTCCACAAGACACACACGCAGGGTGGTCCTGTTCCACCACAAGTGGAAACAGAATCCGAAGTGTGGGTAAGTGCCAACATCTGCAGTTATAAGGCTCTGTAAGTGCCGTTTGGGCGTGTCAAAATGAAACTGGATTTAACTCTTTGTTCCTCCAATCCAGGTGTCTGTTTCACAGGAGCTCATTTTTTCTAATTAAGAAAGAAAATCAGTCTTGTATTCACTGCTGGGGAGTGCCAGCGGTGCCCCGTGGGTGGGTTTCACAGTTTCAGCTGGAAGGCAGTATGACTGGGACCAAAGACAAGGTGGGCAACGCAAAGCTATCTGGCTATGAAGCAGAGCTCAGGTCAGCTGGCTGCTGCTCTATTGCAGTCTATTAATGGGGTGTCCTAGAGATCTTCAGCTGGTCAGCAGGCATTAATTACTCCTATAATGAAGTTTCGCAACAGTGTGAAGGCAAAGGAAAGTTGGACTGTTCCTTGGCTTAATGAAATGGAAAAGAAAAGAAAAAGAATAAGTAAACACATTACAGTCACTTAGCAAGTATTTTACTTTCTAATTGGTCCCCTTGAGAAAATGTTTTGCCATTGGGGTTGTGCTCTGACTGTGACAGTTAAAATCTAACCTTGTCAAAAACACACTGGTTGGCTTAGTTCTTTCTCCGCTAATTGTGGAGTTGGATAGTTTTTGTGAGTTCTTGCTCTAAGGCTAGGAGTTCGGCAATGGTTCCTACTAATTGGTACATTGTCCGTGTGCCGTCAGTAGAGTTCCAGAGAGGCTTAAAAAATGTTTTGAAGCAAAAGAAAATAGGCAATAGTTTAGAGACTTGAACTGTGCTGATTTTTTTTTTAGCAGATTAAATTTCCCTTTTTCTCCCTTTGATGCATCTAACCTCACAAATCTACCAAGTAAAATTTCCAGTCAACTACTTATGCACAACTAAAAATGGAAGGAGGGGGAGACCTCTTCTGTGATAAATGGGGAAGGGTATGCTCAGGTAGATTGGAGGATAATACTGCAAGATGGTGCAATATTGCTACCTGGTCCCTGAAGTTACTCTGCTGAGGTTTTCCCCACCTACTTACATGGATGCTCTGGAAAATAAGTATCCAGTAGTTGCTTGGGAATGTTTTCCATGGAGGGAGACTGCCAAACTAAGAATTTGGGTCTGAATCCAGACTGGAAAATTGCTTTCTGTTCTATGTCAGGGCATTTTGCTATTTCTTGAGGAAAAGACCTTGCCCTGTCGAGCCATTCTGCCCAGTTCCACGTACTCAAGACACCCTCCCCACCCTCATTTCCACACCTCAGACTCCTGGGATCTTAACTTTGACTTCAGACTTTAATTTCTCACAACTACAAAGAGGGGGACTATTGCAAATTTTGGATCTGGAGTCCAGTTCAGATTTAAGTCCCCTCCCAGAGCCTAGAATGATTTGGCTTCTGGGTTTTGATGCAGGGCTGCCTCTGGATTTCACACTTGAGCTGGCTTTTTGAGAGAATTTACAGTAGCTTTAATATCAATCTGTTTTGTTTATGTACTGTTAAAATGCCCCAAATTGTAGGAAGGCTGGATTGTTTTAAGATGCATGGTAGGGAATTATATTTGGAAAATTATAGCCTGGACAGAATTCAGTTACTTGATTATTAAGTAGTGTTTCATATGGAATCTACATTATTCCTGTTCTCTGCAATCTGTGCTGGGTGCCAATTGATTTCAGGATGTATTTTAAAATTTTGGTCTTTACCTAAAAATGTCTTAGATAATTTAAAGTGTTCCTGCCCTAGAGACCCCCTTTCTCCTTGTGACATACTGCAGCAGCTGTGATCCTCTGAGCTGCTTCAACTAACAGATCCTTTTAATTGGACACAGTTGATGTGTAGGTCACTCCAGACAAAGAATCCTTAACTCTAGAACATCTTTTCCAGCTTGATGTGCTAATGCTCAGATTTTGGTGAATTATAATTTGCTCTTCAAGGCCTATCCATTTCCCCCAATTTTTCTTGGGCAACCAGGGCCAGGGGAAAGAATAAAAAATAACTACAAATAATATTTTGTACTTGATTGGGGCACTGGTCCAAACTGCGTGGATATTCATAATAGCAAATACGCTACATGTATGATTTGGTCAGCCATATCTCAAATACAAAGCTAAAGAGACTAAATGCCTCACTAAAGAGAAATCTCGTCATTCTATATCTGTAACCACTACATGTATTATCTCCTGGAAACAGAGTAATAAACAGGCTTCTGCTATGCAGTGTGGGTTAAGAGAACTGAACATAACAGGTTGCTTGGGAGACCATTTTGTGGATACATGAGTTATGAGGAGGAGGATTTCCTACTAAATATAGCAATATTGCCAGTACTTACAGTGCCTCCCACAACTTCCAGGAAAATGTATGTTGGGTAAGGAGGAGAAAAGGGGCAAGAGCACAGTATGCACTGACTATCACCACCTTGAGGCACACTGCCAACTTGTACAAGTTATGGCAGCCCTGTGTATAATGGTAATCCGTGTTGGGGCAAGCATTAAAAAAATCATTTATGGTAACAAATACGGATGAGAATAGAGATTCATGGGTCTATATTTCCATTCAAGTTTCATTTTAAGAAATCACATGTTAACAAGGAACTGAAATAAATGGTTGGTGATGCATAAGCTTGTGTGATTTTTTTTAACTATTCTGGTGTCTCTAACCCTTTATTTTGACCCCTCTGGGCTCACTGGGTTGAGTATGAGCCATTATAATCTGGTGGCAAATTAAAAGGTGATGGCATGAACCCAACAACACTGACGCCATGCTAAAATATCTCAAATGCTGGTAGAATGAGGCCCAGGTGATGGGACAAGTGTGTTTGAACTTACTTGGAAAGGTAGCAGTTAACAAAACGGCTGTTCTGGTAATGGCATCAGTTGTTCTCTGTTGTCTTTGATAAATACTTATGGATTGGGGTCTTAATCTCTTGGCAGCAAATGCACACATCTTTTATACATTGAGATAGGATACCGGTGTAAAAGATATGCTCTCGCTTTTCTAAATAGCCATGCATATACTGGAAAATTCATAAAATTAAATTCTCTGGCCTATGTGATGCAAGAAAAGAGAGATGGTGATGACTGTTCAATCTGCACGTAACTCTAAAGTTACTTTCTATTGAACCTGCTAATGGCAATGAATGTGTAGTTTTACTTTGTCTACAAAATATTTTGTGCTTGCCAGTCCGGCAGCACTTTCCTATACTTGTGGCTGGAGTCATTTATTTGTTTGTCCTAGGGTTTTCTTAACAACCACAATGGTCCTTTCTGGCCTATAAAGCTATGAGTCTCTTTTAGACATGATACTATCAGAACTCAACCCTCTTGTAACTTTGCTGAATGCTCAAGGAGGTCCTTGGGACATAATAGACTAGATTTTGCTTTGCAATTATTGTTAACAGACCTCAGTTGCTGGAGGGAATTGTATCCAGCCAGCAAGCAGGCTGGTGGTATATAAATCATTTAAGATGAAAGATAAGGGAAAATTATTCCAGTGAATATTCCAGGCCCAAGGAAGTATGTGGTCATATCAGGACACTGGGAATTTTAAAGTGAGAAGTTTTGACTAGACTTAAGCTAAAGGTGTTGTGTTTGTGGATTATTATCTCTTTCCAAAATTTAGGTTACACACACACAAAAAGAAAAGAAAAGAAATATTGAACCCACGGAGGGTAATTGTGTTCAGAATGTAATTGAACATGTTTCCATTCTGCAGTACAAGCATGGCTCATTGCTCATCTTGCTGAGAGAAGGAAAAGGGTTATGAACAATACCATTGGTCATAGTATTCATCATATTACGCATAACAATAATTACAGTAGATGACTAATAGCTACTAATCAGCTATAGCACAGATGATCTAAGTACTGACTGAGATATATTTTAATATATTTTGGTAACACAATATAAATATTCAGAATCGGACTGTGAAAAGTCTTCTAGTTTGCATATTTTAGTGTTACTCAAATCTTCATTGGGTATATGTTCTTAGATTCTGAAAAACTGAGTATTTTAAATGACCAAATGTACAAAAACAAATGGCAGCAGATAATGCTAAGAAGGCAGGGAGAACATTTTATAGTTACCATAACACATGAACAATTAATCGGCAACAGTAATTTGTTTTGATATTTCAACTAGGGATTTGGGACAGTGTAGACTTCTGTGAATTAGAACTAAAAGTTTGGTTTGCTGTCAACCCCCCCACAAACTAGAAAGTCCCATCTGGCTGGCTGAATCCCTTCTACTGGAGCTTCTTTATATATATATATATATATATATATATTCAAGGTCTTCACGTTTCTTTCTCTATCTTGTCAATAGTCCCATTTTACATTTTGCCATCTTCTCCACTGCAATTGTTCTGTCCTCTTCTCATCCCTATTTCATGTCTATTATTTTTCATGAAGTCAGTTTAGACTTCCACAGGCAATTTGTAATGCTGACTTAGAACTGGAATGAAATCATCTTTATCTTTAAGACCCACATGTGATCCATGCATTTTCATATTTAGAATTCATTTTCTTAATACCAAGGGACCGACTAGTTTAGGGCCCAGTCCTGCAAGCTGATGAATACTTGGAGTGGTATCTGGCATTGTGTTGTAACTTTGTACTTCTTTGTAATTTACTTTTCAGAAACCCGTTATGGAAAATGAATGGAACCTGATGTATTCTGTTCAAACAAGGGGTCTAAATACTCCATAATATGGACAAAAGGAGGAAAAATATCCCTGCCATATCAGCTAAATATACCTCAATTCTGAGCTGGACAACTTCGAGGGGTGAATTTTCAATATCCTAGGTTTTATATTGCCAGTAAGTGACAAGCTCTTATTTCTAATAGGCCATCCCACAGCACTTCTATGGAAAGAACATTGAGCTACAGCTTGGATGTATATGAACAAGCAAATGTTCTATTGTCTGTCCCATAGCAATGCATTCCCAGCCAAGTTTATAATTTTAGTCCTTGGTTTGTACAGTATGATTATCAGCATTGCAGCTCAGTTTAATTATAGTGCGCTTATGTAACTCTCTTCTTTTGAAAAACTTACTACTTTTTCTATGAAAGACTTTGAAACTAGAGATAGTGCCCCTGGCAGTCTAAAAGGTTACATCCCTCCAGAGAAGAAAATCTGAAAAATTATGCTGGGAAAATGATTCTCTGAGAGATTTTAGTAACTGATGGCCTTTAGACATCATGCATGCAACCATTTTGCATAGAGGCATGGGGCCATCATTTTTTCCCTTAAACACTGTTTGTTTCAAGTACAACATTGACTTTTTGACTTAATTTAAAAATCTAAAGTACTTTCTACCTTGCTGTAGAAATTCCATTGCAACTACAATGGGAATATGGTAGGGGATCCTGTTAGAAAGAAAAGGCCTGTCTAGTTTTACCACCAGGTTCTCCCTTTACAAGAAACCTGAGTTTCTGTTATCCTTAGAGAATTGCTTCCTCATATTCATGTAGGTTTAATCTGATATAGGCAGGAATTATTCCATCCATTTAGTTGTGTTAATGTGGTTGCAATGGCAGCCTGGGTTGTGATATCACTAATGTATTAGCTAGCATTCATTAAGGAGACTTCCTTTTAACTTTTCCAAAAATGTGAAGAATTTAACTGAATCCTATTCATCTTTTTTGTCCTCCAGTTTTGAAGCTGGTTTCAAATGGCTTTTACTTAGAAGTTCCTTTGTAAAACACATACTGTGATGACAAATAATATGTCGTTCTCCCAATACAGTTGTTGTTTGTAATAGAGTATCATCAGGCAGCTTCAACCAAGACCAGGGCATCATTGGGTTAAATGTTGTACAAACAAATAGGAAGAGATGATCCTTGACTGAAAGATTCATACTCTGAGTAAACAAGACAGTGGGTGGAAGGGGAACTGGAAAGCAAAGAGAGCAGAAGTAATTTGCTCGTGGCCATTTGACAGGTCACCAGCCAAATCTGGAATAGAACCTATAGCTGATCCTCAGGTCATTGTGCTCTTCGCTAGACCAGGCTCCCTGTTGGCTTCAATCTCTGGCCACAGCATAGTGTGAACCTTGCTTTTTAGACCTATCACTCATACATGGAATAACTTTTCTAGGTTCCCCATAAAAAGTATCTCAGGGGAAAGAATCAACCCTACTATAAGAGGACACAAACCTATTCATATCAGGTACACCATATTGTGACATATCTGGAGTCAACTGCAATGTTCTCACTGATTTTAGTAGAGTCAGAATTTATTCAATGGGCTCAATAGAGCCTAGAATAGCCTTAGGGTCTATCAGTTATCCCTGACCTGATCAAAAGAGGCATCACGTGCTATAAAAGCAGGACAAGGTAAACCAATTCCGTTAAATTAGCTCTTTTAGAACACCTCTTCTACCAAAAGTCTCTTCTGCCTCATCCTTTTAGGCATGTTTTCTTACCTGATGCACAGAATATTAGCTTAGTAAATCAACCCACATCATTGATATGCTTTAGCAGTTTGAGTTTCTCAAGAGATGACTAGGATTTTGAAAAGAATATACAGGAATATACATTCACTCTATAGAAAATCTAGAAATTCAGCAGATCCCAGGAGAGAAATCCCCATTTGTCTATGGTAGAGAAAATCAAAGGTCTAGTGAGACAACCATGCTACCTTGATCGTTTGGTAAAGGCAAGGAAGTGACATGCCTAGCAGCCCATGCGGCTGTGGCTAGCTGTGCTCATAGCTCTATTTGGCTCTCCATGTTGAGTGGTCAAGAACCTGTTTGCTGTCGGGTGCATCAGGGCATAGATTTGGCTCAGACTCATGCCTCTGGAACTGTAGCAAGATGCCTTAACTGTTTTACCTCCATTTGCCAGCAATACATGCAGTAAACAGCCATACATCTCACCTTAGGAATGACTATTGGCAACTTTAAAGAAAACATCCATTTATTCATTAATGGAATTTAACCCTCCTAAATCAATACATTATTGGGTATATTGTAAACCATCATGTAACTTGTTTTATTCAATACAACTTTCTCCTATCGTTGTTTTCATTCAATACCACTGATGGTTCTTAATTTTAGTAAGAGAAACTCTGATGGTCTATACAGATCTCAGTAATAACGGTTTACATTTGTTTCACTTTTACAGGGAAGACATGAAAATAAATATGTCCCACATGGCATCACAGCCATCTGGAAAAATCCTGAACTAAAAGCATCTTAAATTCTCCTGATTGTCATTTTTTTCATTTAGAAAACAGTTTGAATGTTCTCCTCTTAGTGCTGCATATGGCATTTTATGTGATCAGGACCGTATGTGAAAGAAAAATAAACTTAACTTATTAAATTAATTTCAGTCTAATCTTCTCTTAAGATTCCCCAGTCATTTTCTTCCTCATTCATATTTTCTTGCCTTTGCAAGTTTGAACCAGGAGGGAAATATCCATCTTGCATTGATTTTGGCACTTATTAGAACTGATGACAGATATATTTCAAGGGTAGAACTTGCTTCTCAGGGAAACAGATTTCTTGTATTTAAAAAAAGAAAAGAAAAAAACTAATGCATTCACCTTAATCTGTTATGTGTTCAGCAAAACTCTGGAGTTTTTTTAACTGTGCAGTTCTTCAGCCCAAATGGTGTCCTTCTGGTGATGCATTCTGTACAGTTGCTTGAGTGTGCTGTCTATAAAACACCATGAAATAATAATCTATGTTGGGTTTTTTTTGCTTTGCAGATAGAGTACTTGGGAAGATCATCCAGTCTTTTCTAAAGGGAGACAGGCAGATTTTGTTTGTTTTAAATAACCATAGAAACCAATTACAGCAATATTCTTGCTCCAAAACATTTTGTATTCCAGCCTATTGGTGATACAGTATACAGCTCTTCACCTCCAGGTCATTATCTTGAATCTGGTCCAGGTTAGTACTGACTGAAATCATTATAATCTGTCTTCTTTTGGGCAGCTGATGTAAAAT
The DNA here is from genome assembly GCF_001723915.1 of Gavialis gangeticus. Lineage (NCBI taxonomy): Eukaryota > Metazoa > Chordata > Crocodylia > Gavialidae > Gavialis > Gavialis gangeticus. The sequence goes on from NW_017728997.1 coordinate 2,389,023, forward strand.
AATGAATGGGTGGTGTCAATACAGTTCCAAGAGGACAGTCACTGTGCTCCAAAAGTCACTATCACAATTGGCACCAATTAACTACAATTGGCAGTTTCAACATAAGAGGCAGGAATTGGTCCGGGATAGAAAATGAATTGCCCCTTTACCATTAGGGTTCAGGTCCTTTGGGTAAGGGCTAAATCACATTGATTGTGTTGGGACTCAAACATAAACGTCTCATTTCTCATGACCTGGCATAATTAGGAGCATTATATTACGCTCACTTTAATTAAACACTTAGCATTTTTTGGCTCCTGGTTTCTGAAATTCTCGGAAAAAGGAGCTCTTGGCAACGCAATACTTCGTCCGGCATCCCAATTAACATGGCGATTTGCTGGTGCCAGAGCAACTCTTTGTTTTGGTTTAAAAAAGAAGAAGAAAGGTCTGCTGGTGCTTGGATGCTGCTCTGTTTTCGCTAGGCTGGTAATGGCTAGCAGATCATGATGCTCTATCAGTGCAATTTCAGGATTTGCTGCCGTGTGATTCCTGTTCCATTGTACAACCAGCATTTAGCCTTGGGCCTCCCTGCTGTGAAAATGTTGGAGAAATCCTGAAGAACAGATGTCTTTCTGGACAATTTATTGCCAGGTGTGAGGGGCCCAGATGATGTACTATAGTATACGTCAGGTCTTTGTTGTTGTGTTGTTATTCAGGAGATATTTTGCTGGACAGTGCCCTACTGATGCAGGCAGAACTGGTATAGAGATATAGAAATGTCACTCCAGTTGGCTGTAGAACAGAGAACTGGAAGCTTGGGGCTTTTTAAAAATTGTAATTTGGCCTTTTTTCTATTGTTGTTGTTATTTCAGTCCTGTCCACTGCCTTGAAGGAGGGGAAGGGGCTCAGGAACAAATGTAAACCTGCAGTAAGGATCTCCTTTTGTAAGGTCTTAGTAAGATCCTGATTCTCAGTTATATGTAGTGGGATTGCTTGCTCAGTTCAAGGAGGCAAGGGCTTGTGTGCCTGATACTGAATATCACAAATTCAGACCCGACAGATAGTCGCAGTATCAAAATGATCATAATACAGGAAATAAAAGTAAACCTTAGCAAAATCTCAAAAACTTATGTAGCTTCCCTAAGAAATTTTGTTAGTGTGGACACAAAGCTGAGATCTGAAAAGCACCCCGCCCCCAAGTAAAAGCTTTTCTATTTTTTTTTAAATTTGAATCTGACTTCTCCTAGAGATCACTTAATACATCTCAAAAAGAAGCCTTTATCATCTGTCTTCTATTGAGTAGTCTATGTGAAACAATCAATAGGTGGCCTCAGTATAATTGTTAGCAGATGCATCTGAATGAAAAAAGCTGCTAATTCAATTATTACCAAAAAGAATAACTGAGCACTTAAAATACTTTCAGGCCTCTTTTCCTTTCTTGTCTTTCTTTAGCCCACATCCACATTTGAAAAACATTTTTAGAGGGGTCGTTTTCCTTTTTAAACTGCCAATTGAGTATGGTTATTGTTTGCATATCGTGGACTCGCTCCTCCAGTTTACTGAAATGCAAGTGCAAAATGTTTGTATGGATAACTCAGGGATTTGCATGGGCAGAGCTTAGCTATTGGCATGAAGACAAGCGATGACAAAACACGTGTTTTGCAAGCACAATTTGCGCTCACACTAAACGAGACATGTACTTTTACAAAGATACCTTTAAAACCTTTCAACCTGTTCTTTCCACATAAACACGGATTTGCCTGAAAGAAACACACACACACGCATTCAAAAGAAAAACTTGCTTGGAAAGAGATCATTAGGCAGCAATCCTCCCATTCTGAAGACTACCGTATATCAGCGATGTTAGGTTGCTTGCATGCCAGAGTTTTAATTTTCTTCTGGCTCACTGGCACAGTCTAGAAGATTATTTTGTTAGTTTGTATATTTTTTTTAAAGGATCACTCCTTATCTCAGGCTTAATGAGCCTATTCAAGTTCATGGGGACAAATCACCCAGTTCATACAAACACTAACTAAAGGAAACTTGTTTTTGTGTTAGAGGACTGTTTGCTGAAAGAGAAGCAAAGGAGCTTTTAGTAGTGAATCTCTGCCATTCTTGCCCTGCTCCTTTATTATTCTTTGCTCTCTGAAATTTCACAAAAACAGGTAAAAGGCTTTTGCTAAAGAGTAATGACCATTAGAGTTGATAGCTAAAGACACAATGAAATGGAAAAAATAGACACAATTTTTAATGACTATTTGTGCATGATACACTCTCAGATTGGTATATACAGGGCAATTTAGAGGAATTAATCTTTTGCATTAGCAAGTCATATTTTTGACACATCTTTGCACATATTTGTGGCAGGAATAGCTGCTTTCAAAATGGTTGGTGCTTTAGTGTTTTATATTTTTCCCCTGTGGCTCACAGTATCTGCATCAATTAGTGTTGCGTCATTTTGCCCCCCTCCGCCTCCTTCCCCCCAGCTCCAAATAATCTTCAGACACAAGATGTGCACAAAAGCACTGTTTATTCCCTTTTTTCAAGACAGGATTAAGTTTTCAAATATAATAATAAGCAACTGATGATTTTACTGATTCTTCTCTTTTCTAGAGAGACACACATGCTTATTTTTCTCTTAACTGTCAGTGTCTCTTGTGTTTCTAAAGAATCAAAAGTGCTTTTATGAGATGTTTGAAGGTAAAATCAAATTGTAGAAAAGCGTAAAATAGGAGTTCTCTTTTACATTTAAGAAGGGAAGGCGCTAACTGTGCCTCAGAAAAACAGTTCAAATGTAAGCTATTGTGCTATATAGCAAAATGTGCCTATTCTGTTAAGGTTCATTACATAGAGATTATTAAAAATACATTTCAAGTATTCACCTGGCACATCTGTGTCTGTCTGGATTGCTTTCTTCAACATGCAGCACTTTGCCAATGCAATATATTATGTGTGCTATTTTAGGTGATGTGGTTTCTGATGATATATGCTACCTTGGTGCATCAGCCTTCCTTATGGACAATGCTTTAACCTTTTTCATGAATGCACCAGTAATTCATTTTGTGGACTATATCAAATGCTTATATTTCCCCTCTGACATATAGGGAATGTGCGTAGGGTAAGTAATTTCCATTAAGATTAATGAGAATTCTGAATATAATTCTCTGTGCATTGACCCAAGAAGTGACCACCTGCAGGACTTGTTTGGTTTGCACATAATATAATTTGTGCACAGAAAGTAAGGATGGAGGCCTCCTACAGATATTAGGATTGCCCCTTGACACCATGTCTGCATTCCTTATCCAAGCCTTCAGGTTGGGGAGGAGGGAGACAGGCACTGAAAGACAGAAAGGCAACATTACTCTTCTCAGGAGATGGAGATTCAGGTGGCAGACCCCACAAAACTGAATTTGGCTAAATCAGAAGATTTTCTTAATTAATGAGAATGCTGTGCACTTGAGTTATGTCTCTTGAATTTGGAAATCCCCCTTCCCAACTCTTGAGAGACAGTTACAGTTACCCACTTTCTCCAAAAGTAACTGAGACAGAGGAGTTTTGCAGGAGTCTTCACTTTCCCAAACCTGTTGGTTTCCTGCCTGGCAGTTAATTTTTCCCCTTCTCACACCACCTCCACATCAATCCTCTCCCTTGAGTAGTCAAGCCAGTGAGTGAGTACAGTGGTTCAGCCTACCACTGTACTTGCCTACCGCCATTTCTGTTCTTGTTGTCTATCAGCTCTGTCCTGCAGCCTTCCGCCAGGAAAATGGGTTTAAATTTCTCCTCCTTCCAGACTGACATTTTCAGTAAGGAGAAAGGAGCCCTACCCTTAGCAGAAATGGGAGGGGGGGGAGGGAAGGAGCAGGGCTGCCCTGGGTTGCTGGACTCCTTAGGGTCCTTCTTCCCAGGAGCCCCTTCCTGTGACTCTGGTGGTCCCTGGCTAACAGTGGGAGAGATGGAGAGGTCCTTGTGTGCCTGCTGGTCAGTTCTACCTTCAGCTGTTCAGATGCATGATGGAACTTGTAGTTCAGGTCCTCCCTTATTCGATTGTTATCCAACGGGCAGGGTTCCCTGGAGCACCTACATCTCCCATGATGCATCACAGTCTTCTTTATGGTTGAAGGGCTGCATTATGGGATGCCTGCACTCCAGCGGCATTGCAGGTGCTGCTGGCTAGCCAGGCAATCTAGTCTGGACAAGAACAGGCACAAATCCGGTGAAGTACAGCAGTGGTTTATGAAGACATGTTTCAATACTAACTTTCTGGCATGCAGTGGGGAATGTAGGAGCCTCCTCTTATACATTTTGCAGGCAGTTATGGAATAACTACATGGTCACTGAAAAAATAAAGATAAGGTGAAGCTGGGGTTTCTGACTGGGGAGGAGAAACCAGTGAGGTACCAATTCCCTTTTTTCCAAGTGTTACAAGGACTGGGGGTTTTGGAGGAACCATTTGGAAGCTCAACCGGGTTGGGTGTAAGATGTCTGCTATCTCTTACTGTCCCTTTCCTGTAGCTACCAAGGCCATTTTGGCTACTTTGCTTCCTTGTAGACAAGAGTTGAACAAAGCTTATGTTTCTAGCCAACTGCTCTCTGTCCACCCAGGCCATCATCTCCTTCTCTGGGGTGAAGAAAGGTATTCTAAAAACCATTAGACCAGTACTGGGCAATACTTAATACAGTTTTACAAGGGAATGGGGGAGGATCAAGGTTATCTGAGCACAAACGCGTCTACGCATTGCTGAGTTCTGTGAAAAGAATGGCAAGGAGGTCCTAAAATATAATCCCGATGAAGTGGCCACTTGCTATTTTACTGCAGGAGAGTTGTTTTGACAGCCTTAGTTTAAGGCTGGAGAAATGGGTACTTATACTGCTAGCAAACATGGTGTTTCTAGGCCAAAGCTTTTGAGCAAAGGCATTAAAAAAAATCCATTATGTAATAATTGCTGTGTTCCAAAATACGTAATCTGTTTTGGGAATGTTGCAGGTCTTTTATACAGACCAAAACCCATTATTATGCCATGCTGGTGCTTATTGTTATGGAGGGAGGCAATGTGGTATGGTGGTTGGAGCTCTCGACAGTGGGAGTGCTATGCCTGATTCTATTGATGATTCACAGAAGGAGATTCCCTTATTCAATTAGTTCCTCATTGTCTCCATCTGTAAAACAGAGATTATAATACTTACCCACCTTTGCCAAGTACTTCTATAGCAAGTGCCTCATTAGAGAGAAGCATTAGTTTTCTTTGTGAAGTAGCACTTTCAAATGCTATAAGACATGACAGGTCCAGAGACATAAGGGTTAAGAAGGAAATGTATATTGTCTGTGTAAGATGTCTTATAATGCGTATGAGAGGAAACACAAACAAAATCCTTCTCTTAAAGCCTGGAACCAGAATACAGAGCACCTGTGCTCTTGATTTTGTGGCTGCTGCTGAAGCATGAGCAGTATTTTAAGGACTGCAGCCTGCTGCATGTCTAGTGCATTCCCTAGGGCTGTATTTGTAACTGATGGCTTCATACAGTTTATGCATTGGCCATATCACATTGATTTACCCCTCCCCCCTCATTTTAAAATCAAAATACTACAGTATCTGGCTTCCTTTCATTGAAAATCAGTAACAATGGCCCAGTACCTACTGAATTCCTTGGAGTCTCTGGTTTTTTTTTTTTCTCTTTTTTGAGGGAGTGATTTCCTTGGAGATGAATAGAGTAACCCAAAAAGAAACAGAAAATAAAATTCATTTGAGACTTTGTGAAATCTGGAGTTCAGTAGAGACTCACGTTACCATTCTGTCAGGTTCAGGTCCTATTACTTCACATGCTAGCTTTGTTTTGAGTATCAGATTTATGTAAATCCAAAATTAATTGTGCAGATTCCTTAAAAGGCTTGTTACAATTAACAAGCTGACAGGACCTGCCACTAAAGCTGTACTTTAAGGGGTTGAGTTAAAGGAGCAATGTCCTAGTGCTCCCTTTAGGCTTAGCACTAAATGTATCTAGCCCATGTTATATTTTACTAATCCTGAACACTTTCCACTTGACAGAACCATAAGTGGCTAGGGAAGGGAAAGGTTGCATGCAGTGGGTACATCTACACTTGAAATTAAGGCAAATCAATAAACTCTGGAGCTGTTTGAGCCAGTGTAAACTGCTCCCAGGCACAGCATCTACATGTGCATGTGGGATAACAGCAATTTGAATTGGAGCAGAGCAGGCCCCCAGCTGGCTGGGATAACTGTACACAATTTACACCAATCGTCACCATCTCCCTGTGGTTCAGCTCAGTTAATGACGCCCCCATAGGTGGTGGAATGCCATGGCTAATGGGGCTCAGCCCCCCCAAATGCAGGGCAGTGTGTAGGGCCACAAGGCAGCCTGGCTGCAGGCTCTGGGCGGCTGAAGCAGGGATAGGGAGGGGTGCACACAGAGCCAGGATTGCAGCACAATTGTGTGGATTACTGGCTGCCCAGCACAGCAGCCAAGTATCAGTTGATTCTGTGAATGGGAAGGGGCTCAGGAGGGGCAGATTGAGGCCCCCAAAGTAAGTGGCAGTGGCTGGGGTGAATGGGGCCCCAGGGCCAGGCTGGGTCATGGGACAATCAGAGTATGGGTGGCTTGTCCAGGGGCATGGGGCGGGGCAGTCTTCCACCACTGTGTGCACCCTGGCAGAGGCCCAGGGGGAATGTGCCCTCCAATCTATGCACGGGACAGAAGCAGCTGCCACTGTGCACTGGGCTCTGCACCCTACTGCCGCTGCCCCAGGAGTGGCGTGATGCCATGTGCCTGCCAGTGCTGCACCATGCCTCCTGCCTGCCCAGTGGTTGGATGCACATGGTGTTGCATAGCTCAGAAGGCAGTGGCAGTGGGGCACAGAGCCCAGCACGCAATGGCAGCCACCTCCACTGCCAGGCACGTGCTCCCTGGGCCTCCACCAGGGTGTGCAGAGAGGCGGGAGGCCCCCCAGACTCTGGATGAGCTGCCTGGGCTCCGAATGTCCCACCAGTCAGCCTGGTAGGGGCCCCATTTGCCCCAGCCCCTGCCTGTGCCCCACTCCCTCCCTCACTGCAGAGGCCTCAATTTGCCCCCCCATGGCCCTTCCCCCACAGACTTACCTACTCAGCCCCCCCAGATAATTTTTTTCCCCCCGCCTATGGACCCCACTGTAAGTTAGCATTGTCCCCTATCGCAGAGTTAATTAGTTTACTGTACCCTAATACCTGTGTAAATGTAAATAGTGATGCTTTACTGTGGAGCTAATTAGTTACTCCACAGTAAAGTGGGTGTGTAGATGCTCCCAGTATGAAGTAGTAGCTTTTGTTTGCTATAGTTGGTAGTGTTTTGTAGGGGCTCACACTACAGTATTTCTGGTAGCTCACATTTTAGTTCTGAGAGTTGTGGCAATGGGCCGTGGGTTAAACAAGATAGCAGGACCTACATACTAGGGGGTTCAAAGTGCGCCATATTCAATTTGGATTCAGATTCAGCCTGATGCAGGGGACAGTGATTTGATTTGCTGATTCAGATCACTGTCCCAATTCAATTTGGCTGAATCCGAATCTGAAGATTCGATTCTGATTTGGAGAATCAGTGATTTGGCCATAGACACAGCTTTATTATATGTTTTTTCTACATTCCTGGCTCAATTTATTACTGTTTAATATGCATTGACATAAGGATGAGGCCTTTGATAAATGGGTAGAAAGGTATCTAATTTAACATAAATATTTGCAGTCATCACAGAAGCCATTTCATCCACTTCTAACAATATTCAGTAATTCAGAATAGCAAGGATCCAAGATTTGTATCCATTCTAGTTTTTTCAAGTATGCCAATTTCATGGTGCAGTGTAGGTAATTTCAGTTACAGTTTTCGTAATGTTTCCTATCTATGGAGAAGATGGCACAATGTAGATTTTAATGTTCTAATCCATCATTCTTCTGGCAGAGTTGTAGATGATGATAGGCAGAAGTCACAACACCTTATTCTGACTTTTCTATTCCATATACACATATTACCACCACTAAGATACTATAAGGTGGTAACTGAAATCAAAGCCAGAGAGTTAGCATCAGCAGAAATAAAAGTAAATGGTGCTACTCTGCTGAATTTGGTCCAAGGAGTGGCTCAGAAATGTCTGCTGCACGTATGGGAAAACTTTAATCTATTCAGTGTACTATGAGTAATGTTGACTGATGGCTAGAAAATGGTATTTAGAGGTTTGCTTTTGGAAACTGGCTTGTAGGTAAAGTAGATATGCATCACAACAATGCTGCAGGGCAAAGGCAAGGGTTAATTGGTTTCTAAAAGCCTGTTTGTGACTAGTTCCTTCAAGGCCCACTGTATCTGACACAGGCAAGCAGACATACAGGGTGGGAAATTGAAGACATGTACCACACCACACCATTCCATGACATGAGGTAACGGACTCTGGGTTGGCCAGGTGTCGGTGCCCAGTGGCTGAACCCTTGGGATTTCCAGTTTTGGGGAACAGACCAAATTAGGAGGCCTGGTAAAAATGTGTATGTGATGGGTTTGTGAAAAAAAGGAATATGCTAACAGGACAGAATGTGGACAATGTGATGACCACAGTAAAACCAATCAACGATGCCCAGAGATGAAGAGTCATCAGAGGGGAAGAAAAAATACAAAAGGAGGGATCTCAGAGCAGCAAAGGGTCCCGAGAGGGGAACCTGAGGCCACTATGGACAGAGGGCATACCACCAGCTCTTTTCGCCCACCCCACTGGGGGGGTTGGGCCTCAGCCTCTGACCTCCAGGCTGCTGACATCTGACAGTTAAGAGAGAACCTCAGAGTGAAGTTCGCATATTGGCCAGACATACCTTGACTCTGTAAACACTGGGGCTGGTAGTTATAGAATTGTTTGCATTATTCTTATCTGCTATCACTGTGTATCAATAAAATTAACCTATTATTGAATGGAGAGGTTGTGGTTGGTCTGAGGGTTTGGGTCTGCCTGGAACAAGGTATCTGGGTCATAAATCCAGTACCAATATTGATTGCTATGTAGACAGCTGATGCAATTTTCCCCTCTCCTCCAATTAAACCACTCATGGGAGAACTTAGTACAGGTTTCCATTACCTACCTCACTGGTGTGGATTTTACTGTGTCTGTAAGATGTGATGTCATGCAGAGTAGTAAAACTGTAACACAAGTGAATAAATTAAAATTGTATATGATCAAAGAATTTCATTTTCTCCTATACCTAATTATTTATCTACTACCTTCCTAAAATGCCAAAGCTGGTCTAGGGCTACAAGATAGGACATTTGTGATATGATGAAAAATAGGATTTCTGCACATGATTGTACAGAATTTCAACTGAAGGGGAAGTTGGCAGGCATTTTTCCATTAACCTTTAGTACCCTTAAGGTCAGGCCTGGGGAAAGGAGGAGAGGGAAAAAGACAGGACATAGAATAATTGGTAGAGACATTGGATTTCTCCTTTCAAGTGCTCAAAAATTATCTAAAGCAGAAGTAATAGCAAAATACTTAAGATCTTGTTATTGTTACTCATTGTTATGAGGTGGTTGCATGTGTTTTGTATTAAATTATAGTGGAATAATCTGCATTAGCAATCAGAAGACACTTGGTAAATTTAAAAGAAATAACACTAATAAAGGGGAGCTAGGAATTGCCTCAGTTAAATAACCATTTTTAGTCTTATTAGGTTTTTTGTTATAGATGTTCCAGAATACTGCTGCTGTGGCTTTGTAGCATGACAATTAAACATTAAAGAACATGTTTTCCATTGAAAAAAGGACTTGAATGTTAACTATCAAAATATTCACATCATTACCAAGGAGAGTTCCTAATTCATCAAAACAACAAGTAGGTTGTTCACTTAGGAGATGGAACCAAGAGCAAGCTGTCATATGAAGCAGAGGTAACAAAACTGAGCTAAAGTGATGTGAAAATGACACTGTTCAGACTGAGAAAATTGAATAACATGCACTTAAAAAAAAAAAAAGCATTGGCTTTGCTTAAATGAGTAGGGAAGGGTTTAATTTTCACTCACATCATGGCAAAGGGTATTTTATGAGCAAAAGTGGGCCCAACCACTTTCCTTTCCACTTTCTTTATTTAGCGGCTTGGTGGATGTCCTTTCAGTCCCTAGCATAAGGTAGTTTCAACTATTTCTCTTTACGAGTCTTGCAATTGTCTACTGGGGCATGGCATTATTGGTAAGGATCATTAGGCTGCAGCCTGGCCTTTCTACCACCCCAGCAATTCCTGTTCTCCTCTCAGCACACTCTCTGCACTGAATTAAGGGTAGAGAAAAGGGGCTTATTTAGAGATATTTTGCCAATCTTATGCCAGATAAGGTTGTTGATTCCTGCTCCTGCTGGGATTCTCATGGTTCTTCAGGTTCACGTTGTGCTCATTCAGAGGTATAATGTAGGGAAATATACAGCATTCTGACTCAAAATTCCCTAGTGTAGTCTTAAGAATATCTTGAAAATACAGGAACAAGATACATTACACAACTATGTCGTGTTGTTCCTTAGCCATGCTGAAAAGAACTTGTTTTTTCTTTTAAAAAGCATATACTGTTGATGTTCTTTCTTTCTTGGCCAAACCCAAGAAAATACGTAGAAACACCGAGATATCGCCAATAAACCATAGTATAAAGTTTTAACTTAAATTTATTTAGGCAAACTTCATTTAATTTTACTGATGTTTAGCCTGAGCAAAGATTTCAGAATTGCTGAATTGTATTTCCTGCTTAACCTAAACCTGAAAGTGCTGTAAATATCAAAAGGGAGTCTATGCTTGCAAGTTTTTTAAGCTTGTTTCTGAACCCCAGAGAGAACTTTTCTGCCTCTTATTAGTTATTATTTTCTTGAGGTTGTATGAGACTTTCAACATGAAAGTAGATGCATGGGCCAGCCTGGAAATTCATAACTGGGGCTTGTTAAAGAAGCTTATGCCTGGTAGAATCCTCAGGGGGAAAATGGCAATCTATATTGTCATTGGAATGTTCCTTTTAATTATGAAACAAGCAGAGAACAAAAACCAGCCTCATCAATCAAAATCTTACAAAGTATGGCTGACATCCTTTTTAAAACATAGAGTTGGTTCAAGATCTTAATTAAAAAGACTTTGTCTGCTAGAAAAATAAAAGCGATGTTTGCAAATAATTTTGTTTGCCCCAGGGAGCTGTCTATAATCCATTCTACTTGGGACATAGAAAGTCCCAAATGTATCAGAACATGGCAAGCAACTGTGGAAGGGAGGTGTAGATGCAGACTTGCAGAAGGGCCTAGCTTTTATATGCATTAGTTCCATTGATTTCCCCATTGCAATTTGCAGGGCTAAACAGGTTAATCTTTTTAACCCTTTTCTCTTCATCAGAAATTTCATGCAAGTAAATGTGAGTATTTAGCTGTCCCATTTATTTTTCACAATGGAGGTACTGATTAACCCACTTGAAGGCACTGAGATATTTGTCTATTGTCAAAAGAAGGTAGAATCTATAACTGCTTGTGTAATTCAGTGCTATAACCATATAACTATCTTTCTTTCAGTGGTTTATATTTGAGGGCTTCATCTACTCCAAACTCTGTTATTTTCCTGCATTAATATCACTTCCATGACACAAAATGGATATGAGCTGTTATTAGGCAGATGAACACTGGCTAATGAATACTTAATTAATGTCTTTTTAAATAAAATCTATAGTTCTGTATGGTTTGACAACCAAAATGCACATCTAAATATTCGTATGGGGGACAAGTTATTGTCACTTCCTCTAATCATACACGTTTTAACATGAACCTTTTTTTTAAAACAAATCTGTGCATTATGTTTCAATAACAGCTCTAGGTCATTAGTGAAGTGACATTCTTGAAGGAGGAGGAAATCAAATGACAATGCAGGTGATACCTGACATTAACCAAATGTCAAACTTTCAGATGGAAGCATCAAAATTAATCTGAAAATGTTACTCCAGTTTTAGTCATTTTCCTAAGAGATTGAAAATACAAGAGGCAATCTCATGGCATTTTGATTATAGTCTCAAATTGCAAAGACCTTACACAACATTTTTTTTCCTCTCACATAATTAAAACTTGCTGTCACCTTGATCTTTATTATATTTTTCCATGTCCTGGGTGGTCTGGTGGATTCCTTAAGTTATTGCTCTTTCATAGGGACAGGTGGTTTCTAGTAAATTTCATGTTGCCAAGTGGCAAAAGAGCTCTTTTGTTTGATATTGAAGGATGATAATGGGAAAAATAAACAGGGGTCACATAACAACAGCACTGCATAATTATCAAGTCATTCACTGGCACCTGAACAAGTGCAGCAAAGTGAATTGAGACTTTGATTCGTTTTCAAACTTCTGCAGATACCTAAATTTAAGCAGCTGATTTAGTCCAAAAGCTCACATGCTTGAAGTGAAGCAAATACTTTGCTGAATCAAGGCTTAATTACATCATGAGCTTGAAGAGTGTCTCTGGCCTGCTCTATATTTAATAATCTCTTAACTGTACTACTACTAGAGTACTACTACTTGCTTCTTCAAATGGCTGACCAACACTTGTCATGCTTTGGCCTCCTTGATGTTGCCCCTTAATTCTTGTCTGTCATAAGATAATCTCCTCCCAGTCCTGTCCTGCATGAAGGACCTTCAGGTCTCTTCTTACATTGCGCAATAATCACTAACAAGGTCTACGCTGAGAGCATCTTATCTGTTGATACTTAAAGCTAATGTTGATGTTTCCTACACACTTACCACATGGCCAATCCATGCTAACTACTGTGCATGCACCACATGTGTAATGAAGGGCTGTGATATTCTGTGATGTTTCATAGTTCTTCATTACTACTTTGCTTTTGTTTCCCCCCTGCTGGGTCTTTCACTGGTCCACTTATCTTCCTGAGAATATTATTTCCAAAATAAATCAGTTTGCTAGTCTTTCAGCAGTTACAGAACCTATCAATGATGCCAAATTGTCTCCTTATTGTACTAGTAGTTGTATAGTTATTTTGAGTCAGTCATGAGTGCATCTTATCCAGAGCTCTGGGTGCCCTTTGTAACCTTTTAAAAATATACTATTAAATAGGATTGCCTTTTAACCACAATGTTTAGCAAGACTATGGATAGAATCAAATGGTAATTTAATCCTGGTCACAGAGTTCCATAAACATTGCTACCCCATCTGGCCCATCACCTATATCCTCATAAGCCAAGGGAAACAAGATAGACCATGCAGTGCCCCTGAAAGACAGTAAACTTGTATTATTATGGATGAAAATAGGAAGCAGGTTCCAAAGATACAAACCCCTAATGGAGAATGCTCTACAGCAACTTGTTCTTCTCTTATTAATGGGCAGAAATGTAATGAGCTCAGGACCTGGGGGAATGGGATATGCTGATGACTGGAGAGCAGGAGGTGAGAGGAGGGTAGGGGGGTGAAGTCTTACCTGCTGCTGCTCTCTGCAGAGTGAAGGCTGCTGCTATGGCACTGTTGTCTTGGGTGGCAGCAGCCCTGTGACTGGGATCCCTAAGAGCCAACCCTGGTGCCCTGTTTAGTCCTCTCTGCCTTCCCAAATATGTCACTGGGTTCAGGGCTGCACCTGCTGTGGCAAAAGCTCCCTGCGGGTATGTAGAACACCATTCTGCTCACTCCCCACCCCCAGATATACTGTTGGGTGCAATCCTGCCCTGCCTGGCTGCTATAGCAGGTAAGAGGCACAACAGGGTGTATGCCATGGCAAGGATCCCTAGGTTCTGGGGGCAACTCTGGCACTGCCTCCATAGTTAGCATCTGGATCTGGTGCTCTGCTCACCCCACCCCAGTTACACTACTGCCAATGGGACCCCATTCAGATACTTCCATTGACTTCAACCATGACCGGATGTGGGCCTACTGTTTATGACAACCTTAAGGAATGGCAATATCAAACTGAGACCCATTTGTAGCTGCTTGCTGTGCCCTTGTTGCACAGTCACCAGGAATGATGAACTGTTTGACAGGAAGAGAAGGGAATATTCTTTCCCCATTAAACCATTTTTAAAAAGCATTTAGATCCACCATCTGTTGTAAAACATTAGAACACCCTGCTCAAGTGTGTTATAATGTGCCATTTTTATGGCACTGGAAGGTATGATGGACTTTAAGATATCTGGAGAGTGTTATATACAGCTGCATTGGTAAAATAATGCACTTCCACGAGTTATAGAGAGAGATGTCTCTGAAGCCCAGACTTCTAAGTGCTGCACAAGATGAGACACTAAGGAAAACAACGGTAAATGAAGTGGCTCTATGCTGGGAGAAATAAAAACTCGTATCTAGAGAGTAACATCATGACATCATTTATTTCAATAGGAGTTTTGCCATTGAGTTTGAGGGAGTTGGAGCTTAACTTAAAATGGATAGTGGGAGAAGACTTCTCCCTTCTTCAAAATAGCCAAACACATTTAGGGCATGTACAATCCCTACTGCAACAAGATCTCTGCCTCCTGTGGTCATAGCAACTATTTTCCACCAGGAGCAGGAAAGTGCAACCTGTACGTGTTCAAGGTGTAATGCAGGGGCCATTCCTCCCTGTTCAGGGAAGCTCTTAGTGGTTCCTTTTACAGTAGTGCAGCTTAGTCCTCAGGGCTGCGCTCAGGAGCGGTATCTGTACCATCAAGTACAACTAAGCCCAGTGGGCCTTCATTCTTCAAGATGTCCCCAGGACCAGAGGGCGTCAGGCTGGGGAGGATGTAATCATTTTTATTACACTGTTCTACTCTCACCTCAACTTTCTTTTAACATGCTAAAGTGTTTGGCAGTATTAATTTAAACAGCTGCAGCCTGGAGTTCTTCAAATGCCAATTTCTGCCTCTTCACTTGAAATGAAGGAGCTTGTGTAAGCCTTGCTTCAGCTTGAATGGACATCCTTCTACACCTATGTTCTTGGCAGTTTGTTACTAATCACTCATGCGGAAAGAAAATCAGTTGGTCCCTTATAGTTGTCTTCCTAAAAACGTTGCTGCTGCTGCCGTGCAAAGGATGCTTGTTGCACCTATTCACAGGAGTTGCATAGATAGGCACTAGGCTGATGCCTTTCTATTCATTTTAAAAGAATCTGGCCCATTTATCATCTCTTGTGCATTCTCTCACTAACCTGTCCACCAATTCTACTTAAGTGGTTTCAAACTGGCACTGCTTATGACCCCCCCTCCATCCACTTTTTTGCAGAAATGCTTCTTTCCTTCTCCCACATTTGAATTTCTCCCACTACAAGTATGCTGCTCACCTGAGGCAGTGTACGCTAAGTCCAATATACTATGACTTCGCTTTGAAATGACAGCTTCATGCAATTGGGATCTTGGCTTCTAGCATCAGTTTGTAGAAATCATGACCCTTTGTACTAAGAAGTTATTTTAATTAATTTGTAAAGTTTATTTTTCTCAACCAGCACTTAAAAGCTTTTCTTCTGCTACATCCTGTACTAGTAGTATCGTGATGAAGAAAGTACCTAGATTTGCAGATGGTAGGATATAAAGCAGTCCCCGTAGCATTTCTGACACCCCTCTCAAACCCTTCTGAAAGAGGATTTCATATAGCTCTTGTAGCACGTACAGAATGCAGGCTGTGGATTTGAAAGGTGGTGGTGTAATGACAAAGCTTTGTCATTCATAAGCAATGTGACTATCCTGATCATATGCTAATTAAGATATTTATCTTGGACTACACATCTTTCCTTTTGAAAAAAAAAATACACGCTCCCTTAGGGTTAAATTGTCATTATTTTAGCTTAGGTCAGATTGCTAGTAGTTTGCGGGTGCGGGCAGTGAATGCTTTGCCCTTTTGAAGACAGCAGTTGTATGGTCTACAGATATTTATTTGGTCCAAACGTAAACTAGCATAGCTCCACTGGAGTTAGTGGAAATGTATATTAGCTGAGGATTTTTAATTTTATGAATAAGCCTCCAGAACTCACTGTACTTCAGCAAATTCATCATGGGCTTTCACTCACAGCGGACCCCCTAATCTGTGAGTTTGGTGTGTATATGTTATTTAAAAATTTATAATATCTATATTTTGCCATAGGGCAGCATAGACCTTTCTGAGCCATTACAGATGACCATTTCCTCTACTCAGAACTGTTCTGTCAATAACTACAAAATTGAGCTAGGGTGTTGCTTGATAGTCTTTATATGAAAATACAGGGTCCTGTAGAGACCGTTCTGTCATTTAGGGATGCCAAGTTGGTGACCCTTTTGATTGCATTGATTAGTTAAGGCTGTCAAAGGTACTTGTATTCATCATGTATTGACTTTTAAAATATTAAATCATTTTAAGGGAGAACAAAAGTGAGCTTTGCTGTAAGGAAAATTACATTGGGTGATAAATCAGTGGTGTCATTGGCTAGATTACTATACCACTTCCACTAGTCCAGCCTTGCCAGGAATGAAATGATCAGATGTTAGAGATGGATTCCCTATTTCTACTATTGTTAAGGAAAAGTAAATACAGTACCAGACATTTCTAATAGCCACTCCAAACTGCCGTGTACCTTGCAAGTCGTGATGTTGCTCCTTTTGGGATGTTTTTGTAAGGGACTTCAGAAAGCTTTCTGCTTTGATGAAGCCAGATAGCAGGTTATAATCATGAGAAGTCTGATTATCTCTGTACACATCCTGAACAGAGATTAGCCCATGATTGCATGCATTAAATTTGGTGTTCACATCAGTCTCTCTAAAGGCTATAATACATTAGCCAAAACCCTGGAAGGAACCCGTGGGATATTCCTGGAGAGTATTTTCCAGGAGACCTTGTTCAAGCTCTCTTATCAACAAGTCTCTCTCTGCTGTTTTCAGTTTGACAGCGTGCTCTTTGAAGGAACTTAAAGTTTAAATTCATTTGTACTCTGATGTGGATGCCCTTGAATGTATTGATGGATTTAAAATTTCTGAAAGCAGTAGTGTCACTAATGGCAAAGAGTTGAGATTTTTAATTGGGGCTTCAAATGGTCTGGAAAGCAAGGGCCTGTACAGGAGAAATCTCACAGCAGTCCTAAAGCAGTCACTTAAAAATGATGCAAATATTTGGATTTTATATTGTAATGAGACACTTTGGAAACCTTAAATCCATTTGATTTTTCCATTTTTGTTGTTGTTGGGGAAGGACAATGACTATAAAAATGGCATTAATCTGGATACAGAAAGGCATTGTTAAATCCTTTCGCAGATACCCTGTG
The DNA here is from genome assembly GCF_001723915.1 of Gavialis gangeticus. Lineage (NCBI taxonomy): Eukaryota > Metazoa > Chordata > Crocodylia > Gavialidae > Gavialis > Gavialis gangeticus. The sequence continues at coordinate 2,406,217 of NW_017728997.1, forward strand.
CATACAGCAAGTAAGAAGGAAGAGGTTTAAGAAACAATGTAAAATTAAACTTTATATAAGATTACTTTTTATGGAATATGCAGTAGCTGTCACATAGAATAAATGTATGTTTTTCATTATATTTTTATTATGCTTCTAAGGCACATTAAGGAGCAAACAACCATCAAAGAGAGAAAAGAAACTTATTAGATTTAGCAAGTAATCACATCTGTTTTATGTATGGTTACAGTTCACAATAACAGAAAGATGCTTGTCAGATATCCTTTCAGGCTTTTTAGTCAGTCATTCTTCCTTGGATAAACAGTATTAATAGATGGTTTGCTATGTTTGTGTCCTTTTAGGTGGTCATTTTCTTTTTTTTTTTTGGTTATAGTTTCTTATAAGGGTACCCATTCTGGCTTAAGCAATCCGGTATAGCATCTGAAAAAAATATTATTTTGATTTTATTTCTAAATGGACGTGATTTTGCATGTGTGCTCTAACGTTGTCTTAACATGTAGGTCAGACGTTCTGGGTGATGCAGTTTAAAGAGCTTTTTGCACTCACCGCCAGAAATGAACTGTAGGTAGTTGTATAAGAAATCCATTTATTTTCATTTTATTCTACTTTGGCTGTGGACTGGTTAATGAGGCAGCAGCTCTCAACCTTTTTCAGACTTGAGGTGCCCCTTATTGTACTTAAGACTCCCTTCCATAACTTTTGTGAATTGAGCAGCATTATATTGCAAAACCCAATTTATTTATTATAATGCTTACCTCCTAGCAGAGGAGCCAGGTTGCTGGGGCCAGCACAGTGGCCACGTAGGGAAGAATCTGAACCTGCACTTATCTCCTCACATCTCTTCACACCTTCTGGTTCATTTGAAAAGATCTTGTGGCACCTCAGGGTGACCCAGCACTCTGGTTGAGAACCACTGAGTTAAGATGCATCCATAAATTTACAGCCCTCATTGATCCCACTAAGATCCATGGAAAAACCTGCATTGATTTCCAGTAGGCCAGGACTTCACGCTTGCAGTTACATTAACCTAAGTGCACAGACCTGATTTTTCAACTGCAGTACATCCATTAATTTCAGTCAAGCTATGTGGGCTTACACTAATGGAAGAATATCCATGGGAAATTTGGATATCCTGTCGTCATATTATCGAAATATGTTGGATTAGACTGTCACCCTTCTCATGGCATGTTGATACTCTAATCCTAGGTTGAAATAAAAAGTATACAGGCACAGTTACTCTGTTTCTTGATCTGTATAATAATGGAACTAAAATTTCTCAGTGAGAACCTTATCAGGTGATGTTGGGAGCAAAGGGGGCAATGCCTGTTTTCAATGCCTAATTGCAGCAGTAAAATTAGCAATAAATATGACATTCTCTATCTAATAAAATGGGTTCATGCTCAGATTATGACTGTTTTATGAAGAAAAAAAGCACAGTAAACATTAGTGTGTAGCTTTATCAGCTTTAGAGTTTCTATAAATGTCAAGATACATCTTCATTTAGTTGACAAATGCCACCTCAAAAGCCAATTATTTTGCTTTAATAGCACCTCAATTTGTACATATGTTAGATGAGCACAATGATCTCTTTTCTTATTTATTTATTGTTGAAATAATGGATTAATCTTTCATAAAGTGCTGGTATTTTAAGACCCATTTTTCTCTTAATGTATCTACTTCAGGATTCTGTGTTTGATGCCAGCTATAATACAGAGGTATTTTTACTTTTTATTTTTTTAACATTTAGAACATTTCTTATGGGACCTCTCCAAGAAACTCTGAAGTTGTATGATATATAAATTACTTGTAAGGTTATTAGTTGGTATTTGTTGATACTTACTTCAAGGCCTAATCAAGCTCTAGCCTCCATTAACATAGGTGCTAGACAAAGTGAGAGATAGAAAAGTCTTGAAAGTTTACAACTAAAATCAACAAAAAAGACCACAGGTTGGAGAAAGGAAGTGGTATGAGTTCTGTTGTATAGAAGGGGGACTGAGGACCAGAAGATCAGAGTGCACCTTTACTCATTGAGCTGTAGTACCTACTCGTCAAAGTATCTGCAATCTAATGAAATCAGACTTCATTTGGGGATTTAAAGGTCCTAAGACTTAGGTTATACAGGGATTGTGGTTGCATTGTGTTTGGCTATGTGTCTGTACACAATGAAGTACCATTTCTGGGGTTCCAGGAAAGGATCTTTGAACAAGTTGTAGAGACTGTCGCTGCATGGGTGACTTGGCTCCCAGTGATGCAGGGAGCAAGGTGAGTTCACCCCTGACAAACCCTGAGTGAAGGGGGAGTTGAGCACAGCACGGGTTAAAGGGCTGCTTACCTCCCTGGTAGCAGCCTGATCTGGAGATGCTGGGACATGCATGGCATCTCCAGCATGCTTTAGAACTATACTGTCCCAGCATGTGGGACAGAGCACCATCCTTGATGTCATAGAAAAGTGTCCAGGGCACTGGCAAGCCCCAGAAACCAGCATTGGAGCTGAGGCAGCATGGGCTGCAGGAAAAGCATTTGCAGACACAGCAGAAGCAACCAGAAACATTGTGGGAGCCTGCACAAGCCAGCATGAGGCAGAACCAGGAGCAACTTCTCATGGGAACACTAGCAGTGAGGAACCCAGAGGCAACTGTTGGGACCCAGCTCTGGAGTGAACCTATACCCCACAATGATGGACATGTGAGTCCTATGCCCTGAGTGTCAGGATGCAGGATGCCAGGGTATCTTTGAGTTCTCATTTTATTTTCCTTTGAGGAGGCCAAAGTACATTGAGATAGGGTTGGCCCAGGAGGGAGTACCCTGGCAGGAACCAGAGAGGCCAGATGAGGGGAGACAGTGGTAATGGAATGCTCCCACTTGAGGGATATGGCCACAGCAGCATAGCTCAGCTGGTGGTGCTGGAAATTACCCCAGTTCAGGGAGAGAACCAAAGTAACCCAAGAAGGGATGTTGGAAAACCAGGTCAGTTTTGGGCACAGCTATACATGGGTTGGTGCCATGGCTGAATTTCAGTTGGCAAGTGGACGGGGTGTAGGGGAGGTGGAGTCCCAAGTCACTTGCTATCGCACCTAGCCAGCCTGAGGTGGGGAACATCTCCCGATCTTTGGCGGAACCTCCCATTTTCTTCTCAACCCACCAAAGACATGGCAGGTGAGTGGGGAGGTGAGTGCCCCAGACACTGAGGCTTTGACTGTCGGCAGGTTATTTGCCTGGCACAGAGACACTTGAGAAAGCAAAGTCATTTCTGGTGGATGTGGAAATAGAAAAAAAGTGTTACATGAACAGTTTATAATGAGCATGTTAACTGAGGCTAAGATCATAGAAAAATAGGACTGGAATGGACCTCACAAGTCCATCTAGTCCAGCCCCTTGCTCAAGGCAGGATTATCCCTGACTAAACCATTCCTTCAAACCTGCTCTTGGAAACTTCCAAGGATGGAGATTCCACAGTTTCTCTAGGTAGCCTGTTCCAATGCTTGACCACCCTTAAAGTCAGAAAATTCTTCCTAATCTCCAACCTAAATTTCACCTACTGCAGTTTAAACTGTTGCTCCTAGTCATGTCTCCTGTGGTCTCCTAAAACCTATCTTCATAGTTTCTGTAATCACCCTTCAGGTATTTGAAGACTGTTACCAAGATACAAATTGCTCTTTTCCTTCTGTATTTCCTTTTGTGTTTATCTTTACTTTACTTATTTCCCTGCTGCTGCAATATTGTACGTTTTTTCCTTTTGCAGAATTTCTTCTGTCTTTAATTAACTTTTTGCAAAAGATCTTATTGCCTATTTTATATCCACCTTGAATATAATACCAAAATCAAAATCCATTTTTAATTTTATTAAAGATTATTAATCTAGTAACACTTAGAAATTGGGCTATGATAACTTTTAAGGGAGTCATAATACTAGGCTACTTGCAGTTAAAATAGAGGTATGAATGTTACATTTTCCTTCTAAACTTAGAGAATGTATACAGTAGATCAAGAACTGGAGAAAAACAAAGAAAGACATTACAATCAGTCTGGCTCGCCACCCATAGGAGTCCAGGACACAGGGTGATTGGGCAGATCAAACCAATGCTTCTCCTGCCTCTGTGCCATCTCCAAACTCATGCCTGCCAAGACTTGGTGGTATTTTAGAATTCTTGAGTTTGGAGGCTGCCACGAGACACAGGATTGCTTATTCCACAGCATGGTGCTTGATTCCCCAGGTCTCACTGGGTTAGTTTCCATGTGAGGGGTCACCTTTCTGGAACAACCTTCCCACTTCATGCTTTAGGGACAATAATCATGACCTACTCCCTGTCTCCCCTAAATAACACCCAAGCCTCTGAACTATTATCAGTCTTTGCCTCTCTGGACACCTCATCTTAATACTCCACCAGGCCTACCCTGGCCTTTGAATATCTGTCAGGGTTTTGGCCTTCTTGGTCTCTGCCCTTTTTCTCTATCTGGCTTTTCTCTACTCAGGCTTACCACCCTTGGGCCTGGCTTATGATTTCCAGATCATCTGCTCAATTTCCACAAAGCAAACAGAGCATAGGCAGCTGGCTTCCTTAAATTTTCCTTCCTGGTCCAGGGCTAACATGGTAAATGAAATCAAAATTAAAGAAAAAGAACATTACTGCTTTAATAGCAATCTTTTCACGGAGTCACAACTCCATCATGGGGGCATGGGGGAGGGCACGGAGTCACTGCTGCTAGCGACTCCTCCTCAGCTTGCAGCCCTTGAACTGCTGAGATTTCCAATGCCTGAGACATAAGGGCTCCCAAGCCTCCACATGGCCACAGGAGAGCTTACTCACCCAGCCTACCAGGTCTCTCCCTTCTTCCCTCTCCTTGCTTGGCTTCCAGTGTGGTTTAAAGGTCTGAGGACCCCTTTTGACTGGCCAGTTGCCTGTCTCCCTTCACTGTCCCTAGGAGTGACACATCACCTGATTAGCAAGAGGCCTCTGTGCTAGTTGCTGCATCCCCTTAAAGAAAAGTGCCTCTGACTCCCTGATGTAGACCTACCTTCTCTATTCTGACCCCTATTTCTCTCTTTCTTTTATTCTCTCAGTTTGTTAACCGGGCTGGAGTCCCCTGTTACAAATGTTCTCAGAAATATTTTGTGAATTTTTAGGAGAATTCCCATTTGCTTGAATGTAACAACTCATGAATAACAATAACCACTAGGGGAAAATTATATGTTCATGTAGTGATAAAAGGCCACTTCTCTTGTGTAACATTTGTAAAATGTCAAAAGCAAAGACAGTTGCATTTCACATTCCTTTAAGAAAAAGACACTAAGTAAACGGCATCCACTCCCTATAGTGGTATTGATTTTCAGAATGTGTTATTTATTTTTCTGAGGATTCCACTGACTTCTAACAATGCTGCTGTCCCTTGCTCTCTTTGGGAGTTTTGGTTTGATGTACAAGAGGAAGAGGACTCTTCAGGGATCTCTTGGAGTGAATCATTCACAACAACCAAGAATTGTATTTTACTGTCCAATAAATATGGAATATTTATTGTGATTGTTTATTTCCATATAATTTCATTTTATGCAGAATTCTTGTACCCTTTAGGAGGTCTTTGTCCTTAAGTGAAGGGGGGAAATGGGGCAATTAAATTATTATATAAATAGGAGGTTTTTTTCTGTTTCAAAAAAGTAGACAGATCAAAGGCTAATGGTTTTAACACTTAAACTACACAATCCAAAGATTAATGGCAAATATTCCTTTTCTTTCCAACACCCAGAAGAAAATATGATCACTCCAATGCTATGGTTAAAAATAAATATAAATATATTGTTTAACATTCAGAAGATTAATGTACTCCATCAACAAACTCTGAATGAGCAGACTCCAATCAAATTCATGGTGAAACTCTGGAGAACACTGAGTATTTCCTGTACCTTGGAAGCCATCTCTTGCAGAAGGCTAATATCAATACATTCAACATCACCTCAAATGTGCAAGTGTCATCTTCAGATGCCTGAGGAAATGGGTGTATGAAGATTGTGACTTCAAATCTGAAACCAAGCTCATGGTGTATCAAGCAGTCATGATCCCTACCTTACTGTATGGAGCTGAGACGTGGACAACTTGCAGAATTGTCATTGGTAGGTACTATCAATGCTGCCTGCAGAAGATCCTTCGGATCCAGTGGGTAGACAGATGCACCAACATTAGCATCCTCTTCCAAGCAAACACCATGAGCATTGAGGCAATGATCATCTGACATCAATTTGGCTGGGTTGGTCATGTCATCCGGATGTCTGACTCCCAAAGTGAGTTTTATTTCTCCACCTCAGTCAAGGCATGCACTCAAGAGGAAGGCAGAGAAAGCACTTAAAGATTGTCCTCAAGGTCAACATGAATAAAATGTAACATCGATATCAACTCATGGGAGACTATTGCCTAGGACGGCACCAAATGGAGGAGAAGCCTGCTGCAAGGATCTGAAGTACTTTGAAACCTTATGATGACAACAGAAGATGGAAAAACAGGAATGGCAGGAACAGCATCTAGCAGGCTGAACCAAGAATCCAGATCCACCCACCCTGGAAAGAATCATGTGCCCAAGCTGCAACAGAGTCTGACAATCCCAGATAGCCCTTGTTGGCCACCTTTAGACCCCCAGTTAAGACATTCATGGAAGACAATTATCCTTGACTGTGAGGGATTGCTGCTGATGATTATATATATGAACAAAACTAATCAAATGAAAAAAAAACCCAACCAACTTGGAATGCCTGAAAGAATCGTTTATTGATGCGACAGGAAACTAATTTTTTGCGGTAATAACATTGTTGCAGAGTGGATCAGACTGTGGCTACATCCATGTCTGGGTGATACTAATCCCTTGCAGCTGAGCTGTTTAGTCTGTTAGCTACAGCGAGGTTCTTGGCCAATGTTTTGTCAGGCTTGGGTTCACTATGTTGAAAGATACTTCCTTACCTTTCTCCCTCAGCTCTTCCTGCCCAAGGCAAGACAGGTAAGAATTTAGCTATGTTGGAGGGAATCTTGATGAAACTTTAAAATAATTTCTTTTACTTAACTATTAGTTTGTTTTCAGGACAGTGCTAGAGCTATTGGGTACCACTTTGTTCCCAGTTGCTTCAGGACATGGATTTAGTTACTGAATGAATAGGGCTGCTCTAAGGTTCATTGAAGCCAATGAATATCAATTGATTTTGGAGTAGGTTCTTTGTCAATATTTGAATCTTCCTGCATGTATGAGCTTGATTTTGATCTGCACCATTATTTCTCCATAGTAATATCCTATATTTTATATATAATTTTCGTGATTAATTAAAATTAATTTGTAGCCAATTATTACGCACGTCATGTAATTAGGGTAAATGTGTAATCATGTCATTAGGACAGTTAATTTCACTATTTAATGATGTAATATAAATTTACTTATTAAACCTAATGAATAAAATGAGAGACACATGCGCAGCAGACAGTTTGAAGTTTCCACACAACAGCTGATGGCTTCTGCAATACTAAGAAAGGCTCCCAGTTTGTAGTACCGGGTGCCTGAAAACTGAATTAAAACAAATAAACAAACAAACTATGGATTTCAGTAATGCATCTCAAACATGCGAATTTTGGTTTCACCCTTCTGATACCTTAAAAAGTCATAACAGCTTAAATGTGCTTACAGGGGAGAAAACAATGCCTGTTGTGAGGCTTTTTTTCTTCTACATTTTAAATCTGATAAGGTTTGTGAAGCTAATTTCTAGGTCCATGTGCTGAGAGGCTCCACTATAATAAGCTCTGCAGAAGAGAATTCCTTGCATTCTTGTTATTCTTGCATTATGCAGTAACATCTTTCCAGCATAAGATGCCACTGGAAAGTGAGCAGATGTAGTAGTGTATTCAACAGATAATAATTTTGTAGTAATCAGACCTTCAAAATCAGAGGCCTTACTCTGATCTTACAGATGCTGATATTAATCAAGAGTTATTCTAATTGAGCCCTTTTTATTAGGCACTGTACATACACATAATAATGGAGTCCTTGCCCTAAGGAACTGAGCTTCTCAATAAAGAAGGAAGACAATGGCAGGAAGAAAAGGAGTATTATTACTCCAAGCAGTGCCATAGCAAGGGGGGATGAGCGGGGTGACCACCCGAGGCGAAGGGGTGCCAACAGGAGATGCTCAGCTAGGGTAGGGCTCTGGACAGAGTTGAGGACAGCTTGTTTGGAGGGGCACAGGGACGGGGGAAGGTTAGCTCCTGCCACTACATACACTCCTGAGCAAGCATGTGGGGGGAGGTGTGCCTACCGGATCTGCATGCAGGGCAAGGGCAGGCTGCAGCTGTGGGCTTTGCCCTGGGCACTAAACTTTGTTGCTACAGCACTGACTCCAAGTATACCTTGATGCTTGTTTCCACTACTGTTTCCAGAAGGATCACTGCTCAAACATGCCCGGAGAAGTCCATAGCAGATCTAAGGAGTACATTCCTTAGATGAAGAATTTATGTTAATACTTTTCATGCCTATGGAACATTGTTTAGTATGTACTGGGAGCATCTACACAAGAAGTTTACTGCAGAGTTGCCTAATTAGTTCTGTAGTAAAGTCTCAGCATCTACACGAGCAAACGTATTAGTCCGCACTAAATTAATAAACACCACTGTAGGTTAGTACCTGTAAACAGAAGTACATCTTGCATTGGCATTTAGTGCATTGCAATGGACATGTAGACACTGACAGGGCTGGCTGGGGCAAGAGGGTGCTTCAGTGCGGGGGCTGCCTGCTGGCTAGCTCCACACTGGAGCACTGTCATACCCCAGGTAGCGGTCCCAGGCACACTTGTAAACACAGCACCCAGGAGCAATAAACTCCTATGCGAACTGCACCAGAGTTTATTCAGTCAAATTAATTGCACATGTAGATGTGCCTATTAATATTTGAATATTTTATGAAGTTGTTAGATCCATCAGGAAAAATCTTTTTTTTTGACAGCGAGAGATTCTCATATCTCTTTGTTTTCCAAAAATGTTCCCTAATGAATCTGAGCTGAATCATAGTTATTTCCCAATACACTTAAATTAGAACAATATGGTGACTGCCTTGAAGCCTTTGGGGACATGTTAATTAGCAAGAGAAGTTCTGGTGCCAGAAGAACTTCTGAGTCCACCAGGATAGAGACGTGGCAGTCTGTGGCTTGTTTATGATTTTCATGCTCATAAATCGCTGTTCACTGAATTTAGTCTAAATAAGGGGGGAAGAGTCATTCTGGGGATGCTGTGGTACCACCTAGTTCCTCCTGTATCTGCCTGCCATGTAGAAGGAGAACCCACATTGTGTGCTGAAGAAAGGGGCAGCCTGGTACCTGCTGCGGATGCAGCCAGTTCCTCAGATGACAAATCAAAGCTAGATGAAGTCACCAGTCTGACTCTTCTTCACATAATTTTTAGCATTGTTTTTTTTCCCCTCATCTGAGGCTGCTGAAAAGGAACTTTCCATACAACCACTTACCTTCAGAACTAGTCTTGCTTGCAGTCCTTGAGCAAAGTCTTGAGCAATGTGCACTCTATATAGGTCTGCAGTTGCATATGACTTGAAATTTTTGCTTTGCCAGAAAGCTACTAGTTAGAAATATTCCTTGCACAATGGTGCTGCAGTGATTGCAGCTTTGATATAATTTCTGGATACAATTCAAAGGGAGGATTTAGATGTATCAAACTGTAGATGGCATGGATTCAGCCCCGCCCACTCTTTGCAATGGAAGACCTTCCTAACATTTCCTCTGTTGGAACATTGATAAAATGGAGACAGGCCATCTTGTCTCCCAGACTCAGTGGAGGGCTCTTATTTGTCAAGCTTTTTCAGTTGGTTTGGCAAGGCCAAAGGTTTATCTTCAAACTGAATTTTTTCCTATTTTTTTTATGAACTTAAACTCTGTTTTTCACTATAATTTAATCCTGTTCACTATGGTAGTACTTAAAGAACTGAATTCCATTGTGCAAATACAAATGCACAGTAGTTAATAGTCCCTGTCCCCAAAAGTTTACTATTTAAATAGCAGACTGAAACATGAGATGGAGAGCTGGATATAAAACATAAGTAGGGTGAACAGCATGATGACAGAAATATGTCATGTTACTTCCACTGGGGTTTTTTTTGAAAGTAATGGAATACAACAGGACTTGACAACATGCTTAAAGTTAAGTATGTGGTTAAATGCTGTCATAAACAGGACTTAATAAATGCTTTTACTGATTTGATGCCTGACTGCCAGTTTATCTACTCATGCTGACAGAAATTATTCAAGGAAGTTCAAGTTTCTAGTGATGTTTGGGGTGACTTTAATTTCTTTGTGACCTGTTTTGAGCCATTGATTAGATATTGTGAGGAAGTTATAAAATATGTTTTTATTACAATAATTGATGTCTAATTCTGGAGCCTCCGATAGGAACATTTTCAAAATGAAAACTAAATGGAATAACCAAAAATACAACAATCACTCTGGCACAAATTCAGACCTACTCTATTTTTGCACCCACCTCACCGAAGCCTTAATGATCAAACATTCTGAGGGTTCATTTTTTTCTATACTGTAACAACTGTTTCGGAACCAGGCAATCCCTTTGAAAACATCAGTATGCCGTTGAAGTAACAGAGTGAAGAATCAGCAGTGTGTATTTAAAGGTGTTCTTGGAAGTGGTGTGGTCACCTTTAACAGGTCAGCATTTGCCAATACTTCTTGCATCGTAATGATGTTTGTGCCTATTACTTTTTTTTGTTACAGTTAGATGTTTGGATTCCAGTCTTTTATAGTATATCTTCAAACAACAGCTTGGTCAATGACAAGCTGTAATGGCATGCCAAGTAACAGAAAATACATTGGAGTAGCTGAAAAGCCTCTGTTATATTTTTGCTGTCTTAAACCATTCTTTATCACTTGGTACTTTAAGCTATTGCAATGAAAAAATAGGCTGAAAAGAGATGTGGAATTCCAAAATGAAGGCAAATCCAGATAGGTAAGATCCTAATTGTTTGTTTTAATTATTGTTTTTAATATAAGAGTGCACTTTGGGGTAACAGCTGGTGATTTGCTGTTACCTTTGGGTGCCTGCCCCTTTAAGGGCAGAGGCAGGTAGGTACCAAGTGCCTGATGAGGGCAATCATTTTGGGCACCCTAGGTATATAAAGGCTGCAGTTTGCTGCTGCCAGCCCAGGCAGAAACGACTCCAGGCTTAATGGCTTGGAACACCTAGCGGTGAGAGCAGGAGGCTCTTGCTCCTAGGCAGGACTTAAACTGCACCCTGCTGGGGAAGGGTGACCTGGTGAAGCTTCTAGTGGAGTAGGAGCCCCCAGGAAATGCCAGGCCAGTTACCTCCCTGGTGAAAGGCAGGTAGGGACACCTTAACACCAGCCCTCACCATTTGGTGGGTAATTCTGAGATCTAGGGGAGTAGTGGGGGCTAGGTGTGCCCATGTGTAGGTAACTGAGCCCAGCAGCAATGCAGATCTCAGAAAGAGGGTAGAGCATTGGGAGGCCCTGCACAGAGTAGGGCTGAAGTTGAAGTAGGCTTGAAGGGCTGTGTGTGTGAGGGGATTGAGTAGGGCTGAAATGCAAGCAAGCCTGAAGGACAGTCCCACGGGTGCACTGAATAGGGCCAAATGGGAGTAAGCCTGAAGGCCAGTGCAAGGGCCAGCCCCATGAGAAGCTGGTTGAAGGCTTGACCCCCGGGTGGGGCATAGTGCAGAGTTGCCCAGTGAGGGGCTTGGGGCAGAATTAGCCCAGGGTTTGGCATAAGGCCAGATCACACAGAGTAGGGGAACTCGCAGGAACCAAAGGACTGCATGGTGAGACCAGTATGTGAGTAGCGAAGCCTGATGGCCCAAGAGGGGCCACTCGTGGAGGAGCAAGGACAGGGGAGTGTGGCCCAGTAATGGGCGGTATGCCAGAGGGAGGTGGAGTGTAAGAGTCCTCCTGTGAAAGGGGAGGTGGTATGATTGCCCAACTTTGGACTGGGTTCGCTCCGGTCTCAGACCAGGGAGCTATACTAATCTGGATGCCATCTGTGAGGCATGGGCTGTGGTGTAGGATAAGTTTGGAGCTGCAGATAGCATCGGGGTAGTAATGGGCAGTCTCTCACCTTATACCATCAGTTTCTGGAAACAACAAAGTTGTGGCAGGCAAGATTGGGTGGTCTGCCCCATAGAGACAGGTGGGCGGGTCGGCAGGAGATTCGGCCCTGAGAGCAACCCCCCGTCGCATTTGCTCTCTTAAATTGAATTATGGGAATAGCTAAACCAGCCAACCAAAACAAATATCAAAAGCTAATTAAACAAAAACCACCCAATTCGCTTCCTCAAAAATACCCCAAAATAAAAATGAAGATATGCAACACTCATCTAAATTCAAAATGACTATATTGTATTTAAAAATTTATCTCTCTGTGGAAGATTCAAGTTGCAACAGCAAAAAAAAGGCACCCTGATAAATAGTAGCATTTATTATAATGGTACACATAGTGCTGTTGTACTAGTAGAAAACAATATTTGATTAAAATAGAATCCCTTTTCTACATCATTAGACCCTCAGCTGATAGAAAGTGGTATTGAGTTATTGCTTTGCTTTATACAACAGAATTTTTGGCCAAATATTTTTCATTAGGTGCAGAAAGGAAACCTAATACATTGAAATGGAAACAATTGTTTTTTTCAGAAACACTAAACTGTTACCCAGAAATATTTGTTTAATTTAGCAGTATAATTGAATTTAGTTATGTTGTAAATTGTATATCCAGTAGACAGGCCTTCATAAAGATATGGCTTACTGCACCAACCCCCAGCCTTATCTGTTTAGCCTATTCAGATTTTAAATCCTTTGAAGCAAGGGGTGCCTCTTATTATTTGTATGTACAGAAAGTAGCATCATGGCTGCCTAGTCTAAGCTGGGATCTCTTGCCCTACCTTAAGACACATAATGATTGTAGGTATTCTAGACGTAATATTCCCACACTTTGCCTGGGCAATTAAAATGAGAACATAGATATTCATTAGAACATGCGGAAATTCTCCTCCCTCCATTTTTGTCTGATAATCCTGTTGTTGAAAGTGAGGAGCTTGGATAAGTTATTCAAACTTATTGCAGAAAAGAGTTGGCGCTGTCTGAAATTGCAAATAGCCATTTCCCTTAGCTATTTGGTTCTTTTCTCCCAGTCGATAATCATTAACTTTTATTTTACAAAGCTGAATAGGAGAGTCAAATGGTATTTCTGTGATATTAATGTGGTAGATTCCAATCCAATGGGTAACTTGGATCCTTTCCTCAAGAAAGTCTCTTTATCACTTTACCAATGTCACCTTTTGAAGCCTGCCAATAGCTTTAAAGCATGACTTTTTCATTCTTCTTGACTTACTGTTCACTACAAGTTGTGGTTTGCCGGGGTACAAGAGGAAAATGTGTTTATTACTTAAATGCAATGTTTTGTTACAATTTGATGATATTTCAGCAGCTTTTAGTTTGCTTGTCAAAACAGCATAGCAATTCTCTGCTAGTCAGAGATCTCTTAGGATGTGACAACAAACCTTTAAAGATGATAGTGCTTTTGCTGTGTGATTTTTTTTTTCTTCCTTTCTTTTTTTCTACCATCTTATGGTCTTAAAATGAGAATAAAGATTTTCTTGAAGAAGTGCCTGTCTATGCAATTACATCTGTTATTTTGTCCATTTTACTCCAGTTACCCCCAAACCACACTCTTTAACACCATTCATATTTGGAGTTGCTTGTTACCTCCTGGCATTCTTCTCCACCATTTTTTAAAAATAAAAAGTTAGTTAGATTTCTTCTCCATTTTTGTATTTTTTTTTCCATCTGCTTTGAGTTTTTGTGATGTCCCTGTGCATCACAACTGTGCAAACTATCCTAAGGTCAGATATGAACCTTAAAACTGTATGATGACCACACTTAAACAGGAAAGAAATGGAAAGATTGACATAACTGTCACGAAAGGGAAGGGGTATCTGATCTTGCCTATGTAAGCTCTTCATAGACAGTGCCTGTATAACAATTCTCATTTCAGCCATCAACAGTGATTGAACTGTGGTTTTTTTAATTTAAGTGCATGAATCTCTGAGGCTTTAGCTTAAAGGTTAAATCTTTCATTTAAGAGCTGTACTGCATGTGTATCTTATGTAGAGGGGCATATAACATGTACTCAGCCATGAGTTGTTATGCCTATTTGTCTCTTGCCCTGCACATCTCTTCATTCTCTGTCCACTTTACTCTTTTCATTCCCCATTTCTGCTTCTCTATTTCCATGTCTCTGCATTTCTCTTCTCATTTTTGTTTTCCTCTTTGTTCCTGGCCTTTTCCTAGGTATTCTGTCTTGCTTTTTTCTCTCGTTTGTTTTAGTTTATTTTGTCCCCCCAGAAAACTTTTTCTTTGTGGTAAGCAAATTATGCATCTGAAGTTTTGTTTTGGAAATAATATTTTATTGGTTAGAACTGTTCTAATAGATAAAACGATGGTGCAGAATACATCATTAAAAATACTACATGTCTCAAGGAACACTTGCGAAGTTGTCAGAATATTACTTAAAGTGGTGAATCAATTTTGTTTTTCAATTGCATGTTAGCACAATAATATAGAATTAATAATGTGTCTTTGACCACTCTACTCTTCTCAATCTGTAAGAAGTAATCGTAATCTTTTTAGTTATTAAATGCTCCCTGCATAGTTCTAAGTGCACTCAAATCCCATGGAAATCAATGTGATCTTTATGTACAGCAGATGTGTCAATCTCCTGTGGTCACATGAGTCTTGAGTTGACCCACAGGCAGCATGCACATGCACCAAAGCAGCCAGAGAAGGTGCTGGATCTGGCCTGCAGGGGGCCGACAGCAGCCCCCCCCCCTCACACACACACCCATATACACAATCACACAATCCTGGATCCGGTGTCTGTGGTGCCCACTCTGGCTGGTCCAGGACTATGTTGCACATTGCACTTTCTATGGCCAGTTTGGTACAAAAGCTGTATGTGGCACTCACTCCAGCTGGTCTGGGGTGAACATCTCATGCAGCACAGGTCCTTGACCAGCTAGAGCAGGCACTAGAACTGGTATTCAGGGGACCCATAGCCCCTTGCCTCAATATGTGCCAGATCCAGTGCCCTATCTGACCAGTCTAGGACAGTGCCACATGGGTCTGCTCCGGGATCTGAGATGTACACTGTATCCTCTCTGGACTGAATGGACCTCTTGTTCTGTGTGGGTCCTGTCCCAGACTGGCCAGAGCAGGTGTTGAATCCAGCATGTAAGTGTGAAGAGGGGCCCTGGGTTCCCTGCATGTTGGATCCAGTGCCCTCTCTGGCCAAACTGGCATGTACCGCATGTTGTCTGTGGGTCAACTGGAGACACAGGACCAGCACTGTAGGCTGGATGATGTGGCTCCATGGGCCAGATCTTTGACACCCCAATGTAGACAACCTTTTAAAATTTAAAAGGACTTAAAGCAGTTTGAACACAGATCCACTGCTGTCCTTTCACTCACACAGCTTGTAGTTAGAAAAACTGACTAGTTGTAGACTTTCATTGCCAGTGAACTCACTCCTACAGGGTTGGGTTGAGATGTGAAAAGATGTAAAGGGCAAAGATGTGAAAGATTTAAGAAATCCCTTTTCTTTCCTATGTGTGGGCTTGCAAAACCTGGAGTTTGAGCACATGATGACTGTAAGAAGGATCACAGGGGGCAAAAGAGAAGTAGCGGTAGAATTATCACAGGGTCACCTATGGCTCCTCTTCACTTCAAGCTGTATTAAAGTCTGAATCTAGCCATGACTTATCTGTTAATTGGTTCTTTGAATACTTGTGGACATATATATTTTGCTGTAGGTGTGCATGTATCAAATGCACTTGAATCTTCCCTTATGGTTTCTTATGAAGCAGCTCATGCACCTACCTTGTACTCAATAAAATACTTCCAGAAATAAAGTTAGGTGCTGAGAGTTAGCCTAAATTCAGGATTATTGGGAAATCCATCTGTCTACTAGCACTTCTCATAGGTTTAATAGATTTCATAGACATTAGGGCTATGTAACAGTGATCCTTAACCCTGTTACTAAGAGACAGGGTGGCCCCTTTAAGTCCAGAACCTTCCAGTCACGGCCGGCTGGTCAAGTAGGTGTTAAGGCTCAAGCCCTGCCAGCCAGTCAGGTGACTGGAAGAGGAAAGCCAGGACCCTACAAATGGCAAGTGGAGAAGGCCAAAGGGGCAGCAGGGAGGTGGACTCCCAATGACTACAGTGCCGTGGCTGAAGTCTCTGTCAGAAGAGTACACCATGCTCGGAGCCATCCTCATGATCACCTAAAGTAAGCAGGCATGTTGCCTCCCTTGTTTAATGTTAACACCGGGAAGAGGAAGCCTCATTGGGGGGCCCACCCCAGTGCCAGAGAGGGCTCAGTATTCAGGGGTGAGTAGACAGAGGGGTAGAAGCCTGAGTGAGGATTTTTTTGAGAGCTAGAGCCTGGGAGTCAAACCCTGATTAGTGTGTGTGTGTGGGGGGTGTTGACTGACAGGCCTAGCTAGAGAGAAAAGGGCCCACAGCAGCCTAGACCCCAAAAGAAAGAGGAATTTACAAATAACATCTGTGTGGCTTGGGCTGCCGTGTAGGGGAGGAACACAGCTGCAGATAGCACCCCCTGGCATTGGGGCATACAGTGGGCAGCCTCCCACTTAATTAACAACAATTAACACCAAGGTGTGGCAGGCGAGAAGGCGGGCAGTTGGCCCATAAGAGGTGGGTGGGGCCACCAGTAAACGGACCCCAAAGAGGCCCCCTCTGTTACAGGCTGGAAGGGACCTTGTAAGATCATCAGGGCCGGCCCCCTGCCCAAGGGGCAGGAAGTCAGCTGGGATCAAAGGATCCCAGCAAGATAAGCATCCAATTGTTTCTTAAGGGTCCAGAGTAGGTGCTTGTACCACTTCTGGGGGGAGTCTATTTCAGGCCTTGGGTGCTCAGACAATAAAGAAGTTTTTCCTTGTGTGCAGTGTAAAATATTCTTGCAGGAGTTTGTGACTATTGGACCTTGTCATCCCCTGGGGCGCTCTGGTGAACAGATGTTCCCCCAGGACCTGATGTACACCCCTGATGTACTTATAGGCTGCCACAAGATCACCCCTGAGCCTGCACTTCTCCAGACTGAAGAGTCCCATGGCTCTCAGCCTCTTGCCATAAGGTCTGTTCTCCTGCCCTCTGATCATGCACATGGCTCTTCTCTGGACTCTCTGAAGCTTCTCCATGTCCTTCCTGAATTGTGGAGCCCAGAACTGGATGCAGTATTCCAGCTGCAGCCTCACCAAGGCTGAGTACAGTGGGAAGATGACATCCTGGGTCTTGCTTGAGAAGCATCGGAAGGTGCAAGCCAGAGTTTTGT
Organism: Gavialis gangeticus; assembly: GCF_001723915.1. NCBI lineage: Eukaryota > Metazoa > Chordata > Crocodylia > Gavialidae > Gavialis > Gavialis gangeticus. The sequence goes on from NW_017728997.1 coordinate 2,423,609, forward strand.
TTGCTTTGCTGGCTGCGGTGTTGCGTTGGTGGCTCATGTTCATCTTGTGGTCAATTATGACCCCCAAGTCTCTTTCGGCCATGGTGCTAGCGAGTGTGATGCCTCTTAAATACAGTACTTTGTATCTTTTGATGTCAACATATTTTAAGTGGATATGTTTTATTGTGTAACACCCACACATACACTGGGTTGTGTATTGTGGTTCTGTGGGCAAGATGGCTCTTGTTCTTCTGGCCATGCACTCAGTTTGCACAGATACAGGCCTCACCTTGCCATGTGCTATTTAAAACCCTCTGGCCTGAAGCAGAAGACCCTCCATCCAGACGAGTAAGAGAGAGGCTGGACTGTGGCATTCCCTAATTGGACAACGCTTGGATGATGTCACACCATGTGTATAAGAACAACTCAACTAAGATTTCAAGCTTTTTCTCCTGGGACTGCTTAATGCTGCATAGCTGGATTGGGAGTCAGAAAACTTGCTCCCAGTGAGGGGGTCTCCCCACCTCTTCACTAGAGAGGCAAATGAAAGTTATGGGATGGGAAAGCTTCAGGTATAGGGAAAGAAAGTCGGTCTCAGAGTTTGAAACTCCTATTTCCTCCCTCTTTCACTTTTTTTCTTAAGTGGGTTAATGCCATGGGGGTATTAATCCCTGGCAAACTGCTCAGGAATGGGTCCTGGGCAGTTAGTGGCCCCTGTGTTCGAGAATTATATAGTTTCAGCACAGTGGTGTAGCTGAGACTGGATGTCCAGGCTACAGCCATAGGCCTGGGCCCTTTTTGCTGTTTCACAGCTATTGCATTTCAGCCTAACTGTGAGGCTGAAGCGAAGCCATATGTTTGGCTAGCAGATTTGGGCCAGGGTGAAGGATGGCACAGTTTGAGCCAGGGTGACACCTGGCACTTCTTGTTGTTTATCCAGGCCTCAGTGCAGTATAGGCCTGGATGGCTTTTTGCTGCCCAGTGCAGGCCCGGTGAAATTGGCCTGAGTCTTCTTTTGTCCCTTTTTATAGCTTATGTCCCAACAAAGCAGTGTGATTGGGTGCTAGATGTAGTTCAGACCTAAGCCAAAATAGGCCTGACTTTTTCTTCAAGTTCTTTTGCAGTTTTCTGCCCAGCAGAGCTGGGATTGGGACTAAGAATTTTGGGGTATGCTGATGAAAACTGCAGTTAACTCCTCAAAGCCACCATGCAGAAGTGGGGGTCAGTGCTCTACCATTTCTCTGGGAGCAATGGAGCCCCTTGCAATACAGAAGGACCCACACTCTCAAGCAGCTCCCCGTGGTGCAGTGAAGTCAAGAAGCAGCTCATAAGACTCTCTGTTGTGGGCCCCCATCGCCACCCATTGTTAAAGGGCAGGTCTAGGGGTGCAAACCCAGGAGCTCCAAGTCCCAGACTGCCTGGGTATGGGTGAAGCCACCCCAAGAGGGTGCCACCTATAGACTTTGCTCTAAAGCTAGTAGTGTTTTAAATTGCATTTAGTATCTTGCTCTGTGTTTTGTAATAAATATGTCTTTTGAGTTCAAACTGCTTGCAAAGAGGGGGTTTTGTTTATGTACGACACTACTAATTCATTTAGTGTTCCCCAATTTCTGGGTGGGGGCTCGAGCCAAGGAAAAATATTTAGTACCTCAAAAGTGAACCCAGCCCTCGTTGCTGCCAACTGGTTTCCTGGCAGAAGGGTTACAATTGCCTGAATTTGATTCTTTGTTGTGTATTTTTTCCTCTCAAACCACTGATGTGTGATTTAGAAATCCAATAATACTAATGCAATAAAGAAACATGGTTATGTCTACTGGACAGGAAAAACCCAATAAAATTATGGCTTTAATTTTAAGGCTGACCTTTACTGTAAATTAGTAGAAATCCTCTTAATTCTAAATTAAAAAGATTATTTTTCGGGGAGTTCATTGGATCAACAGGAATGGATGATTTGGGCCCTCTGACCCGTTCACTGCGATAATTCAATAATAGAAATAACATTCTTAATAGATTTATCATTATGTCAGGAAAAACTCATATACAATGTTCTCTGAAACACCTGACGATTTCTATTCCAGGTCTTTTAATCAGAAATACATTGTCCATGTATTTGAATAGTGTCGTGCAGCTGTGGGAAAGATCCATGTTTAGGTGTTCTTATCGTCAATATGAAATGGAAAATGGTCTGATCCCTTAGCAGAGAAAATGTATTTCCTGTCCCTTAAGTTTAAGTAACTGGGAAAGGCGTGTGCAATAGCAAAATGCAACATGAAAGGTGTATGGGAAGGTGTGTGGTAGCTGTACAGCAATCCTAGCGTCTCTCTTCACTCCCCTTGGGCTGCAACCATAGTTGTGTCCTGCATGATCCCTTAGTGGAGGGAAGGGTTCTGGAGACTGGATACATATCGCCCGTGACTTGCATAGAGTTCAAAACCCTGCTGCTTTGGACAGATGTCTCAGACAGACTTTGTCGTAGAAAGCTTTGACCCTCAGAACATCAGCATTTGGGGCTTTTCCACAGTAACTGGCTACTACACTGTGAAAGTGATGATGGATAGTGGAAAGGAGGAATAATGGAATAAGTCCTATTCATACTGGTTGTGAAGAAGGCAGCTCCAAAGCCCACAGTGGGTATGGTGGTATGGTGCAATGCCCTGCTCTAATCACAGTTTTGAGCAAAACACTCATGCGTGAGAACTGCTATAGCTCTTCTGCAGAACCTTTGCTACTGGATGAGCTTTGGCCTTGTGAATTATTATCCAAAGACATGCATCCAAACTCAGCAGCAGTTTAATGGGCAATGAGTGTTAGTAGTTAAACTACTCCATTTTGAAAAGGATTGCTAGTGGCATTTATATAAGGGATCATCAAAAGGTTTAAGGCTTCTTGGTTAAGTATCCTGAAAAGCCAGAATGCATGTTAAAGCGGTGTGTTGCGCATGTGCAGCAAGGTGGCTTGCCTATATGGACACTGGGCATCAGCAGGGTGTTGTAGAAATGCACACAATGAGCTTTTGTTATTACAATTGATTATTTGAACTTAAAATGTAAAAAGGTACATTGAGCAATCAAGCTACATGGCAGAATCATAGATTTCTTTATTTGCTGCATCTTTGTTCAATAAGGTCTCTGGGATTTGATCAAATTGAGGTCATAAGCAGTAATCGAAGATCTTAAATTGTCCTGATGAAGCTTTATTCCATATCATATTCTTATCATTTTTTTCCCAATAGGTTCATAAGAATAAATGTGCCTTTATCTTCCTTTGTGGGGAAAAAATGTATAAAACTAATGTAATACGCTAAGTATTCAGAATAACTTTCAAACCATATTCTAGAATTTAATTGAAAAAATACTGTCGTTACAGGATTCTACAGAATGGGTCTAAAAACCAAAAATCTGTGATTTGAGATTTTACCCATATTCCAAAGCATTTGGAAAAATACCACATATTTAGCTTGATTTGAAAATTCACTCTACAGTTTTTCAAGCAGTTTCTTTAGACACGACTTACGTTTCTGTACAATCCTGTTTGCTTTGTTCCTGCTGAATTCTACAGGAATTTCCCATAATGGAAAAGTGTTTTTAAAAAATGATTTAGTTATGTGTATTCAACAAGCTACTTAGACAAGCCTCCAACATTAAGCAGTTGAGTCATGTCATAGAAGTGAAGTTCAGGCACACATTTAAGCTTGTTGCTGTGTCAAGGGAAAAGGAGCTACAAAACACAAGCGACTTAAAATGTACGTAACAGACTCTTGAGTCCTTGATAGCGGGATTGGAAATGGTTGCTCTTTTTTTATGAAAGCTGAAGGTACTTTTACGATAAATGATCCATTTTTTTTGGATGAAACAAGAACTACACTAGAAAGAATATAAACTGTTCTATAAGAGACCTCAGGTAAATAGAGTAGTCAGACACAGGATGGAGGTTTGTATTAATGATACCCAATATGAAGACAGGGAAGCAAGCCGTAGCGAAAAAAGCAAGTGGCTTGCCCAAGCTCACAGAGACAGAATATGCAGTCTCCTAGACTAGGCTGCTTCTCCGTTACTTTAGTTATAAAATAAAAGAAGCTTGGAATTATGGGCTATGCCCTTTACTTATTTTCAGCACAGTCTGTAGAAGAAATAGTTGGGTGGTATAGATTTCTGTCTTTTAGAGAGGATACCCATTCTTGCACAGCCTCGTCATCAACCTTTTTGCCTATTCACTGTTACAGTTATTCTGTTCTTTATTCTGTTTTGGTCAGCTCATCCTAAATGCACTAGACTCATGTCTTTATAGTACCAGCTCCGTTGTGTTTGATGACCTCTAGTCTACGTAATGACAGGCCAAGCGTTGGTATGGGCTCTTTACTGAAAATTCAATACTTCTGGTTTCTCAAACCTAATTGTGTGTGTTACCTGAATCTATGGGTCTCTTGGGACAATGTTTCACAGCCAAATATCCCTGAATATACTGCATGGTTATATATATACACTCACAAATCTGGGAATGGTTTTTCTTTGCTGGTTATGTAGAAAATGATACTGCAGAAAGTAGGGAAGCGTAGAAAGACACGAGACTCTAGAAAGACGCAAACAAACCTTTAGGCTGTTTTCTGTCACAAAAGCATCTAAAGTTAAATTTAACAAGGTGTTTATGTCCAGGCAGTTTTAGAGATAGGACTGACTCTCCCCATCATAACAGTCCACTGCTTGGAGCTGGTAAAAATGCATCAAAATGAGAGATGTTATAAGTCAACAAAGAAGCACAGAATGAATGGCACTGCCTGCTGTGCAGTAATGACACTATCCCACGTCCTCAAATGAATCTAATATTTTGCTAAAGGAACTATCAGCTCAAACTCATTTGTAATGCTTCATCTGAATACTGGATGATGTAAATGTGGAAGCTCCTAGTTCCTTGTTCCCCACATCTGCTTATTTTTCCCTTTGGATAAGGATCTTTACTTGAGCAAGTTGCATTTATTAAGCAGTGTAACACTTGCTAATTCAATATCAACACAAATATACCAATAACATGTTTACTTCCTAATTCTCTTACATTGCCACTAATTGCTGAAACGGAGTTAAGTTCCATTCTCATTCACTCTCCAGCAATTAATTATGAATGGATTACAATCAAATCCTACCTGCTATTTTGTTACACCTACTTTGCCTTGTCATGCTTATTTCTTACCCAGTAGCAGGTGCCAGTGAGAAGATCTAAATTTCAGATCTAAACATATTTTCAATTCACTGGTTCTGCCTTAATATTTTGAGAGCATGAGATTTAAAGAGGAAATCTTAAAGGCCTCTTCAGGAAGATTCACAGTGTTCCTATTTAAAAGAAAATGTTTAAGTTTAATAGTCTGAAATTGCCTCTGTGTTGTTCCTCTTTCATGCGTATAGACTTCCTTGGAGGCAAGTGTTTTTGCACACAACCAAAATTAAACACCCAGTCAAATGGAGGAACTGAATGCCTGAGGTGGCGGTACGCAAAGGTGCAGATGCATTTAATTCAGTACGTTTGAAAATCTGAGCCTGTGAGTCTAATCAAGCAGCTTAAATTACACATTACAAATATCCTCTCCTACTGGCAGACATTTTGTAATCAGTGTGTGGGCTGAAACGTGCTGTTAGAAAATATGCAATCAATCTATTTTTATGCTTACATTTCACATCTAATGCAGTGAAGTGTTTCACCAGTGAAACACTGATGAAACACACCCAAAACCAAATCATCACCTCGCACCCATAAATACAGAATATCACGAACGAATTTCATAATGAATATATTACCAAATCCCAATACGGCTCTACGCGACTCAACCTTTAAGATCTGAGGTTGACACCTAAAATTAAAAGGATAGTCACTTAAATACTTTTTCTCAGGGGCTGCAGCTCAGTAATTAGATTTGCCAGTAGCTCTTTTTCTAGACAAGCTGAATTCTATGGATTTCATCCACAAGGAGAAAATGACTTGGTGGCTTTTTTTTCCCTCCCATTTACAGAGCTTAAAAACTCTACTGCCTGTGTAAGTATTAATGGTCACAGATAATAGCTATTACAATGTTGACCTCTGGGGAGATTAGCTGGTCTAGCAAAGTCCTTCATGATCTCTCTTTACTGCTTTGCTTTAATGTACTTCTAGGGAGAAATTGTAGCACTGGTTATTGATGGGGAGGTAAAGGTTATATGGCTAGCAAAAGTGGTTGTACTGGTTAACCTCAGGAAAAAACCTAGAAGCTACAAAAGAACAAGAAAGGAGCTTGAAGACTTCATTCCCATCTTAAGATTAATAAAATAATAAGAATGGAAAAGAAACCAGGGTGAACGGCAAATAAACCTCACTTCAGAGCTGCATTGTCACACTCTGAAGAATTTAATGGGACGTCACTATTCAAGATCATCAAAGTTTAAAATTCATTGATTGTTTTGGTCATCTGTTTTGTCCACAGGTGTTCAATGCACGATAGACAGGTGAAATGCTATCCCAACAAGCTGTTCTTGAATGAGTCCAAATCCTTTAGATGAATATCTCCAACTTTGCTAGAAAGACGAACTTGAAGAGAATTTGTCTTGCAATTGTTAATCATGTTTTTGGTTTAGAAAAAATGCATCCTGTTTTTAGGTTGACTTATGCTAAGTTTGACTTCAAGTTATTGGTACACTGTATTAGCACTTATGGATCATCATTCAATTTATCATCTCTTCAGTAAACTGTATAAACTGAAGCCTTTTATGTGGTTGTCATGAGCTGTGTTTCCTAGCATTGAGAATAAGCCTTCACTTTCCAAGTGTTTAGGAATGAAGGTAGAGAACAGCATTAAGCTGGTACTAGGAGTCCCTTGTTACTTATCACAGACCCAGTCCTCATCAGCAAGGACCAAAAGTGGTGCATTTAGCCATTTCATTTGAACTAAAAGAACATCTCCAAAGCCGTGAATAAGTTCTTGACTCTTATCTTCCATATATATGTGTGGTCAGCCAAAATAACCCTCCACACGGCTATAATACGCTGGAAGATAGTCATATGGCCATGATTTAGGATGATAATAACAGCACAGGAGACCAGGGAACAGAAATTTTGGCAAAGAACATGGGAGCAGAGTCCTATGTTTATGAAAAGCAACAGGAGCAGAGAGAAATGAATTAATCCATTACGGGCTCTTTCATGCCCTGCTCAACCTTGTACTTTCTAGATTTTGCGTTAGATTTAAAAACCATTGGTGGAAAAAAAAAGCAATAGCTGGAAAAAAAAAGGAGATCAAGATGGCTGAAGGGGACATGCTGGTCCAGATCCCTAGTAGGTCAGAGCAGCAAGCAGCACACTCAAGAATGACAGGATTAGGGAGCCTTCTATTACATTTGCAACCTCCCTTCAACTGGAGCCTGCATCAGACCGCAGCCCAAGCCGGAGCAGTCTCCGGGCTGCTGTAATGTGTGCCGAGAATTCCTGCCAAGGCCACAAGTTTGCCAAAGTAAACTACTGTCCCTACAGCCTCTAATATGTCCCTTACCGTTTGTTGAATCCCCTCATACTCTTGGTGATAGGAGAGTGTTTAGAAGCTAGATAGTCAAACCTAAAACACATTTAAGTTCCCTTTGCATCTCTAAAGTGACTCAGAAGGGAATTAGTGTAGGCCTCCTATTTGTTGCTTCCAGTTTATATATCAGTACACTCTAAATAGCTGTGCAACCTGTTTCTAATGCCTGTGATGACACCCGTGACATTTATTGATATATAATTTACGCAAAATAAATATTTCGGATGTGCTCAGATTTGCAAATACATTCAGATTTGTTTCCTCTGTGTATAATGCTATTTCTCCTAGTGTATAATGAATGTTTGGTAGTTTGAGTTCATTTTAATTTGCATGCTATTAGCAGCGTATTAAGTAGTACCACACAGCCTTTTTCGCTCTTTTTCCCTCCCTCCCCACCAGCTATGTTAAATTGTTCAACTGTCTGATCCATCATGAAAGGATTTGCTCTTCGCAATCAGCTACATTAAAAAATCCAGGAATCAATACAGGCAGTGACCTTTAATGAAACTGACATTTAACGGGATAGATCGCACATACAGTACATGACTGCTCACTCCGTTGCTTGATATCTCTCCCCAGAGTCCTGCTACATGAGTTCTCTCCCTTTGATGTCTACCTTTGCCTAATTTTTATCTAGGTCATTCTCTTTTTCCTTTTGCATGACGACTGAAAAGAGGAAGTCGATGCCTCAACCCCTCTCTAAGATTGCATAGCCCCTTGAAAGCGCAACTTGAGAGTGCAGCGGAATGAGCTAGGGCTAGACTTTAAACCAGAGGGATATGAAACAGGATTGCTATTTAAGATGGCCTCCTACACTGAAGCTGTCTGATCTGTGAGGCTCGGTTCATGACAGTTTTCAATTTCCACCTAAACTGTTCATTTTTTTCCTATTTGGTTTTAAATGAATTCATGAGTTGGATTTTCTCTCTAGACGAGTATAAATGCATCAGCGTACATGTCCTTCCCTCTCATATATTAATTGTGACCTGGGTGGAAGGCTTCCCTCTTCTGTGCTAGTAAAGTTTGACATCCAAGCAAAAATGAGTTTTAAATAGGTGGAACTTGAAGGACCTAACATTGTGTGACGGGAGTTTGAGTAGACCTGTAGAGTGGCTTGGTCCATTGCAGCACAAGAAACTGCGGGGGGCTTGCCCAGAAGTCCACGTCACACACAAAGGAGACCGCAGCATGAGTGAGGTCCTGTAACTCAAGTGTGGCTTTGTAGAGTGGTTGTGGTTGCATGCACCCAGGCCAGGGCAGGCCAACTTAGAGGTACAGACATTGGTGCTGATCCACTGAGTTAATGAAGACATACAATCACAGGAGAGATTATACCCTGGAGTGCCTGCAGAAAGCCTGAGAGCCAGACCTCTCCAGAGCTGCTGGTCAGCCTGCCACAGATTTCATGTACACTGTTTGGGCCATGCTACTAAGGCAAATGTTATCTCTCTGCTGCTTCTGGGGTTTTAAGTAAGTTATAGAATAAGGAGACTCTCCATCATATCTGTATGAATCCTAGAGACAGAGAAGAGCAGAGCACAGTGAAAGGAAAGTGTGCCACATGAATAGGCACATTTGCTACCCTGAGCTCAACGGAGACCTGGCAGAGACGTTCCAGGTCAGCACTGATGTGCTTTGGCAGATGCTTGTGAAGTAGCTGTCTCTTGTGTGGTGGAGCCTTGGCTCTAAGCAGTGCTAGTCATCCTTCATTTTACCTCTCCCATGAAAGCCGTTAATAAATTAATTAGAAACCAAGACACTAATACCAATTTGCTGCATTGTCTTGTTGAGTTCCTATCGATAGAATGGTAAAAAACAAAAAATTCTGGTTTTTATAATGTTATTTTAGACTTCTTTCATACTTATTTTAAAAAAAAATGCGTGCTCTCCATCTTTGTCTCTCTGAAGAGATTTTCTTTTTTGAATTTTTCTTTGTAACAAAATGAGTCCACCCTTTAGTTGAGAAGTAATTGCCGTTACGCAGCCTTGGTGGAAAAAGAGTGGGTTGTTTCCCCCTTAAGGTCTTGCTCTTATTTTGAGTTTTTTGGTCTCACTTTCTACTGCCCTGTAGAAGAACTTGTTCCTGACACGTTCCTTCTGTTCATAATGAGCTTTCACTCAAGCCACTGATCAATAGCAGAAACCAGCAGGTCTGTCTCTATTGCTTGTTTTCTCTATCTTGAATCTGCCAAGATAGATTAGACGATTGCCAAGGTCACTCAATATGTTGTGAGTGAATGAAAAGATATCTGGCTGACTTTTTATAGGACAGGACTGAAAAAAGACAAAACTAGAAGTAAACTGAGTGTACCATGACAGATTAAATCTGCATCAAGGTCACAGTAGGTATTTTTAGGGAACCTTTTGACACACCTGAGCAAGATCCACAACTCCCATCAGCTGATGGACTGCTGTGTGCTGTTTTTCAGGCAAAGCCTCATGGCAAGATGGAACGTGGTTTGGGACAAACAAGATGGTCCAAATTTGCCAAGAGGATGAGAGACTCAGGCACATTAAAATCAAGGGGTATTTTGCATGTTTGTCTAACATCAGTGCATTGCCAGAAATTGAACTCTGCTGGCTTATATGATTAGGAGCAACCCTGCACTAATCAGCCAAACCCAGAATCAAAGAAACCTGCAGATCCTGGATGTGAAAGCCAGTAGCAGCTGGAGATGATGGCTGAGTAAGGCCCTCTGTTTGCTTCTTTACTCAGATTGAACAGAGAGAGGAAGACCTCTAGGTGGGTCAGGTACCAGGGATCCCAAAAGTTGTCACAAAGAAACTAGAAAGAGAACAACTCTGGTCTCTAAGGGGAGAAGGGCTGACTTTGGTGAACAAGGACAGCCTCCTCTGGCAAGAAGCTGGATCAATGGTAATAGTGAGCAGCAGAGGCCCTCAGGTCTGGGAGTTTCAGCGAGCTCTCTGCTTTTTCTCTTTGCTTTGTTGGTTGGTTGCTCTTTCCACTCACTGCTTCCTTTCTTATGACTCTCGTGATCACCTCATGCTCAGCCCCTCCTCATTACTCATACCCTGTTATCGGCAAAGGGGCTTCAAATGCAGCTGATAAATAAAGAGCTAGACAGAGTTCATTTCCCTGGAGCT
>NW_017728997.1:2439226-2441429 GCF_001723915.1 Gavialis gangeticus
GCCTCCCTGTCTTCTCCTGTGCTGGCTTCGTTTTCTCTACTTTCCATTCAAATTGAGTTGTAGAAATTGGAAGAATGTGTTTGTCAGCTGGTGTACACTGTCCAATTTATCAAAATTTACAACAATAAAGCAGGAAAAAAACTATGGGACTTACCTTCAGGCATGTGAATAGGTACCAATAACTGGAAAGGGAGTGTTCATGTACTTAAGCAAAGCATGTGTTTAAGTGCTTTGCTGGACTGGAGCCAGAGCACCAGAAAAAACATCTATGAAAGCAGCAAATGTCTATGGCAACTAGCAGGTATGTCTTGTGAGATAAATAATGTTTTCAGCTCCAGTTGCTTTTTCATTGTCAGTTGAGGATGCATGGTATCTTGCAAGATTGAACCCATAATGTCTGTGACATTAATGGATGGAGGAAATGTGTATTAATTAACTTTAATGCAAAAGAGATGCTCGCATAATGGTATGTAACAACCCTCCGCCCTCCCTCCGCTCCCACCACCCCAGATAATTGTAACAAGCCAAGCCGCTCAAGCTAGAAAATATTGAGTGCAATTCTATCTCCATTTGACCTGAAGTCTTCAAAGTCCTGCAAGATTTAAAACCTGTTTAAATAATCTGACTGCATTGCCACCAAATAATATTAGCTAAAAAAGAAAGCAAATAAAAGACTACAGCCTTGAGTGTACGTGCACTTATCTTGCACTGTTATCTCAGTTTCTAATTGAATTTTAAAGATGCTGATCATGAGTCATTACAAGAGGCCAGACAGAAGCTCCAGAGCAGATTAAAAAAAACAAGGGGAATGAATTTCTATTTTCCTTTGGCTTGTGGTGTCCTTTCTAACTGATGATTCTCCAGTCATCAACTCCACGCGCATGGAAGGTCTCAACATGTCACAGACAGGATGTTTGGACCGAGAGAGAAGAGCCACTGAGCATTTTAGCTAGGCTGCATAAACTACTTTGCACAGACATTCAATCAGTACTGGTAGTTGTAGTTAGGGTGAGTATTTTCACTTTCTTTATAAGAGCTGCCTCCACCTGCTCCTGCAGTTGCTTCATAGCCATGGTGGGGAGGTAGGGTAGAAAATATGCTTTGAAATCAAACTGAATTTTAATCTAGAGTTGAATTAATGGCAACTGTGTTCTCTGTGGGCTAACCAAGTGCCTTTACATATTTCTTTTTATGAATGATCTTAATTGTAGGTTATTGGGTGGTAGTTTATGGCTTGTGGTACACTGGCATGGGAGCTGGAGTGGAGGCTTTTGGACTCATCATCTATGACAGGGTTGCCTGAGATTGTATGCTCCCTTTCCAGTCCCTTGTTTCTTTGTTAGCTGACTCATCAACTTCTCTAGGGTAGGAGTAAACCATATCTGCAGCATGTTTAGGGGTGGATGCTCTTGAATGGCTGCCCACTCGGATATGGCTCTGATCCAACTCTGGATTCATTCTCCTCCAGTGACTCTCAAGATCTTTGTCTCTGGCTTCCTTGAGAGGGGCAGCAGACGACACCCCTACATCTTCTCTGCTGCATTTCCTCAGCCTGGCCTGGGCGAGTTGGATAAGGTAGTCAAGAAGTCCTCAGGAGTATTCATTCCCCAGGCACACGACGGATGCAGTACAAATCTATCTGTGAGATCTGGCTATATCTTCTCATGTACTTCTCACAAAGACCTTACAGTTTTATTCTCTGGGCTTTTCAAAATGCCCTGACTTTAGGATGTCTTTAAGCCCTAACCCCAATTTTTTGTAGTCCAAACCAGGAAAGGTAGCCTAGTGGCTGTCTGCTCTGCCTCAGATTTCCTGCATGACTTGAGATATATCTGTTAGCAGGCCTGTGCAAAGTGGCTAGTATTTGGTTTGGATTCGGATTTGGCTGATTTGGGGGACAGTGATTTGATTCAGTGATTTGAATCGCTTTCCCAAATCGATTTGGCTGAATCTGATTTGGACATTTGGCTGCAGCCGAATCTCCAAATCATACAGGCCCCCCCCCCTGCCCACTGTCAAAGATTGCCCCGCCTGCCCCAGCTCCTGGCGCTTTGAAAAAGAAAAGCCCCCAGTCACCGGCTCCTGCCCTGTAGGGGGAGATCCCTGCTGCGCCCCCCACTACCCCATGCCAGGTGGGGGGCTCTGCCATGAGCCCCCTGACCCCTACCCACTCTCCCTGTCCCCCCATGGCTGCCCCCCCCCC
>NW_017728997.1:2441710-2481596 GCF_001723915.1 Gavialis gangeticus
GTCCCCTCCCCCCTCCTCCAGCTTCCCCTCCCCCACCCCCTACTTACCAGCATGGAGTCCGGGGCCAGCTCCCAGCTGCAGCCAGCGGGGACTGCCCAAATTGCCAAAGCTCTCCGAATCTTTTCTGAATCGATTCAGAGAGCTTCAAATAGATTCAGACCTTTCAATTGGTCCCCTGATTAATTTGGATTTGGAGATTTGGTCACTGAATCAGGCTGAATTTCCTCTGAATCGAATCAGCACCCAAAGCTTCACACAGCCCTATCTATTAGCTTCTCATTTTCCCATTTTATAAAATGGCCTTGTAATATTTACCTTACAGAGTTGACAAAGCAGCCAGATACAAGAGTACTTAAGTACCTAAATATACATGGGAGCACACGTGATCAACCAGAAAAGCAGTGAAGATGTTTCATTTTATGTAAAATGCTGTTTGCTTGTTTCTTCGCAATCTAACCTGACATCAGGTAGAGTAGGATTTTATGCTTTTTTTTTTTTATTAATTCCCCATGTTGTGTTGCACAGTATCAAATCACCTTAAGATGCAATGCAATGGAATGACACTATAGGACTCCAAGTCAGTTAATGTAACGTGGCAGAATGTTTTAATGCATTTATTTTGCTTCCAGTAACCACAATTAATTTGGACAATAGCACTTCTAGCTCAAAGTTTAGAGACGGAGACAGGCGAAGAGTGCGCTAAACCGGTCTTTGCTTTAATGGAATGTTGCCTTAATTGGAGATAATCTCTAATTGATCTGGAACAGAATTTTAAATATCCTTTTTTTTAGGTTGGAGAAGAAGTTACAAAGCCCCATCTCTGTATGCAGCATTCTTTTTGTCTCAGTCAATTATAAACAGTAAATCTGACGAGGATTAAATGAAAGCAGAAAGTGCCTGTCTATCATTTACTGCTGTCAAAAATGTAGGTGTAGTATATAGGACAAAATGATTTCGCTGCTTCCTATGGTGACTTATTCTTTTTTTTTTTTCTATTGTTGCTGGTTTGTTTGATATTTTAAATGTATTTCCAGCTAGTATTTCTATTACAAGCAGAATAAACATTGCATCAAATAGCCCTCTATCAGTACTTAGACAGGTGTCTCAGGACTGTCACAAATTCATCTAGAATATTTTTTCCCTTTTTCCAGATGACTTAGACACTTTGCACCACACCTAAGTCTAACTGGGAACTGGAAAGCAGCAGAAGATCCCCTTCAAACCCTTCTTTGGAAATCTTAATAATTTAAGAGATGACTGGAAGAGGATTAAAGTATCTTGTGCTGATAAATTATTTCAGACCTAAGATTCATTATGCTGCTTGTCTCAGAATCAGTAAGGTTACGAAGTGTCAGACTGTGAGAAGCATTTGTGCAAGACTGGGCAGATATATTGAATGGGAAAATGGAAAATTACTGGAATCAACTGCTGTTCTCTTGTCCAGAATAGCCAAACAAGCAGTTTCTTGATTGGTCATGTGGTGTGGCCCAATATGACTATTGAACTAGTTGACAAATATCAAGTTGAAATTTTGACCAAAATGTTTCTCTGAAATTTCCAGTCTTAGGGAAAAGAAAGAGAGAGAAAAATGAAAAAGAGGGAAAACTCCCAAGAAGTTTTATTGCATTTTCCACCTGTTCTGTTTTAGTAGAATGAATCCATGTGCTGCAGGGAGCAGATACAATTCGGGAATAAGTAATGCATGCAAATACGTGCAGAATTCAGATGATAACCTTGACTTTCAGCTTTAAGAATACAGGCATCCATTGCACGCACGCGTACAAACAAGCATCACATACATATTCCGGCTTGTTTTGTGAACAGCAAATTCAAGTTACTTCACTTGAGCTAGCTTAGCCTGAGTGAGAGCAGCTGCCCTGTGAACCAATGCTTGAAGTACTACAGAGATACTGGATTAGTGGATGGATTGGCTTAGTAGCTGATGAGCTGGGCTAACATGGGATAGTGCTGGGTACTTCCATTACATCAGCACTTGAGGATCAGTCCATACCCCCTGAAAGGTCAACAGTCTCAATTTTACTGTGCCACTTATCTCAAGATGGAGAGTTTGCATGTTGACAGGAGTCTGGTTGGGGGCAAAACTCATACTGTGAGCTAACCCTTATGGGAAGACAAAATATGTGTGGAGCACAGTGTGATAGTGTAGAGCACAAAGGTGTGGAGGAGAGGGAGGGGTTAATGAGAAAGAAAATATTGTGTTGGAAGGACACAATATCACATAATTTAGCCTCCTAACTCAGCTGTTTTTCAGGATCCTCATGATGTCTTGCTCTGAGGCTGAGGACCAATTGCCTTCTATACTGCTCATATACTGCTCTTGTACCTGGGGTCTCCTAGCTGTGGTCACAGCCACCTTCTAATCCTCTGTAATGCCTTTCCGTTCATTTTATACCCACCATGTGAAGTGTTAGCCTCACAAGCCTATGGGCAGCTTCAGGTTCGGACTGAGCAAATAGTGGAATTGAGTTGGATCAGTACATCTGATACAGATTTAATTGCAAGTGGATATTTGAAGTGTTCCAACTGCCCGAATAAAAAAAAAAGGGAGGATCGTAACAGAAAAGGCAATTTGTGCCAAGTAAATGTCAGCTACTCACATTGACATCTCCCTTTCTCGCTCCTCAAATTTACATCAATTTCATGCTTAATGAAGTCCAAGAAATCACTCCATTGCGCCTGGAATAGAGACTAATACTGTGTTATACATTAAGTGTCAAGCGCAAATGGTTTTTGCCGTATCTGCACAATAAATCCTGTGGATGGATCATTGGCCTGGACCGAGATTGGGACATGCAGCAGTTGATGCATGGGCTGGTAGCATGTGAGCTAAACGAACACCATGGTAGGATGGTAACGGCTGTGCTCTCTCTATGGCAGGCACCAGTAGGCTTTTTATAGCTAGCTCACTTCACCTGCATATTGTTCTCCTGGTGCTGAGACCTATGCTGTTTTTCTTTTTAGTTGTCTGCACTCATTTTTCAATATGTAATCCCCTGACAATCAGAAGAGGAATGTTGTTCTCAAGATTGCTATGTTTTGTCGAACTAGTGGCTGCAGCTTCAGCAGAAGTCTGTGCAGAATACAGTCTGATTTCATCCATCAGCACACAATCTGATTCCAACAAAGTCAATGGCAAAGCTCCCATTCAACAGAACTTTATCTGCTATCAAATCTTTTTTTTTTTTTTTAAATTCAGCACCAGGGCAGTTCTCCTGCCACAAGTTATTTGAATAACTTGCATTTGAAAACAGCAGGCGAGTTTTTTTTTTTTTTCCCCTGTGGAAGAGAACAAGGTTCAAGAAGCGTAGGCTTGAATTCTCTGATGGTAAAGATTAAAATGCTTCTTCATCAAGATGCATTTTAACATCAATGTGGTTAATCTTCAGAGATTCCAAAACTTAAAATTTGGATCGGGGTTGATTACATAACCTGAAGCTGTGTTCATTAGTAATTTCAGTGACCTCTTTTGAGGATGGCAGTGTTTACTTTTCTTGTGCTGTAGGCTGTGCCTGGGACAGCCACTGTTTGGAGATGAAAAGAAAAAAAATCAATAGTTTAAAGAAAGAATGTACACTTTCGCATTTGATCAGTGTTTGAGCTCTGAG
This sequence comes from Gavialis gangeticus, assembly GCF_001723915.1. Lineage (NCBI taxonomy): Eukaryota > Metazoa > Chordata > Crocodylia > Gavialidae > Gavialis > Gavialis gangeticus. The sequence goes on from NW_017728997.1 coordinate 2,445,337, forward strand.
GACTTTGACAGACTTGAAGCTACAGTAGATGATCTTGCACTGTCAGCTGCTTTTTTTTTTTTTAACATATATGTAAATGTGATTAACCTCTGTCCTCCTGGATAAGTGGTCTTCCATACATTATATTTTGAACAAAGTTAAATATTTTAATCTCTGAAGGACTGATGCACACATTTATTTCATAGCTCAGTGATGGTTAAGGTACTGTAAAACCTGCAATGATTTACTGTTGCTAATAATGTGGTGCATTGCATTGCAAGTTGGCATTCACTGTGGGGAAAAATCTAGGTAGACAGTTAATATCTGGCAGACTAGCTGGGTTCACCTTTAAACACAAGTGGACAGGAGACAACTGAAATTGGAGTTGAACCTGGCTCAGAATATATAGAGTACTAGCCTCTGATCTAGTATTCTTGTGTTCACCTGCAAAAGTAGACACACACCTGACTTGCATTTTAGAAGAGCTGTTTGCACATGCAAATTGGGACCATTATGAGGCATTTAGTTGCCTGATTTGCACATGAAAACTGCAGGCAGAACCAATTCACACCCATTTTGCCCATGTAAGGGGTTGTGAAAAAAGAAGGTGGAGGATAGACTGGAGCTGGCTAGAAATTAGCCTGCTGAAATGGTTGGGTTTTTTTTTTTTTTCCAAATATATTTCAAACACGGTTATTACAGTATAGATAGAAGCTGTATGCAACAGGTAGCATGGATGTGGGAAGTTCTCTTGAGTATTTGTACCAAATTCAGGTTGAGCCATTTTAAAGACTTTGACCCTTTGTACAAGGATTGGGTTTTCTTACCCCTGCACCATTATGCAGTGGGACTCTGAGCAGAAGTCTTGACAGAATTGCAACAATATCTCCTTTGACTTCAACAAAACTATACCAGCATATACCAGCAGAGGGTCTGACCTCTTTTTTGTCTAACTCCCAAAGAATAACTTTTTCTAGCATCTCTAGAAGGAACATTTCTTGTGTTTAATGAGAATGCCTTCACCCTATTTTTGCCTGGTTACTATAGCAATAAGTAGCAACACCTATTTTCCACTTAAATCCCATCACCCCAATTGAGGCACCTATAGCACCTCAAAATATGGAACTTTCCTTTCCTTCCCGCATCCAAAGCTTACTTTCTGGGTACCCCAGAAAGGTTAAGGCATTGAGATCCTATGCATATATCAGAAGGCTTGTTTCCTCCAGCTTTGAAACTGAGCTATTCGTGTCATTGGGACCATACGCAGTACAGAAGAGGGACTGAATTTGTCCAAAGTAATGCCATAAAAGTACTAGGTACAGTGATTAATTTTTCTTATAGAAAGCTTGAACATAAGGCACCTTCAAGAAAATATTAGGCCTGGCATTTCCAGCGCTGATGACGCACTCTGAATTTAAGGAAGTGGAGAATGTATCTGAACAATGCTGCTGGTTCAGCTGTCTGGGTTCATTCCTGCTTACTCAATATGACAAAATGGTCATCAAAGTAAGAAATTGCTCTTGCACCATCTCTCTCACTTTGCAACACACAATGATGACAAAAGCAACTGTGTCCAGCATTCATCTTTTTCCGCCACTCCTCCCTTTATCCCAGACTAGACTTTATTAACTCTGTCAGCTGTCTAGAGATTAATTGATGCTGCAAACATTGCATTTACCGCTGTATTACAAAAGCAAGATAATTTTGGCAGTTAGAAGGGGTTGGGGAGTGTTTGAGTGCTGTAGTTGTTTGGACTGAAAACCCTGTCATAGATCCTTAGAGCAGGAGAGGGTGATTCAAGGAAATGCAAAACAAAGTTCATTTTTTCTTTCTGAATATGTTGCATCTTGCTGTGTGTATATGCATGTATCTAAGGCATTTCCTGTTTTTTTTTGATGCTATAGATTTTGTATGCAGCATATCTTTAATTTACAGTAATCTTTCCAGGGTGACAGGTTCAGTTTAATTCCAACAGTTTGGGGACAGTTTCTCTCTCCATTGTACCTGTGAAAACAGGCCAGCTCAATTTAAGGTGCACCACTGAATTCATAGAAGCACATATATGTTAACGTTTATGCATGTATGTATATAATGGTATTGCATGTGTATACATAACACACACACATATTTGTGTGTGTGTGTGTATATATATGTGTGTGTATGTATCTATAGATATAGATGTCTATAGATATAGATAGATATGTGTGTGTATAAAAATAAATAAATGCATAAACCTAAGGACTGGAAAAGAATTCGTAGGTCATTATAATCCTTGCTAGCACCCAGGCATCACATCATATAGCCCCCTTTCATAAACCTGTTTATGGCTCCATCTTACAGGTAGGCTTTACCTCCTGCTGTTCACACTAGAAGGGTTTTCTAGGACCCATTTCTCTGGCGAGGACTCCTGTACTAATGAAATATAAATGAGGAGATGCATTACATCTCACCTTTCCCAACATGAGGGAAAGGCAAATTTAATGAGATGAATTTAAAATCAGAAATGTAGTTCACTGGTTTCCTTTTTTAGGTTCAATTTCTTGTGCATCTCCCCACAGTTGTCTCAGCCAAAAATGAGTGAGGAAGCAGTGGAAGCTCTCCTGGGAAAACCCACGCTTACAAGACTTTCAAACCAAGAGGTTCAGATAATAACTACTTGGACTGCGGAGTAATTAATAGAATTACTGAACCTCTGAGACGGATCTTTCTCATCTACCTGACCCAAGCCTGAGGAATGAATTCCCCAGGAACCACCTTCTCCTTCAAGAGCAAGACCTAATTGTTTGGCTTTATCTTTTTTTTAACCCAAATGCAGAACAATAGGTGGTGTACACGTATAATAATTCACAAGAAAACACTCCAGTGCATGCATCTCTCCATGGGCAGAAGACAAGATAACAAACAGGGGAGACTTGTGAGTCATGTTGCTTAATGCCTTACTGAAAACCTCATGTGCCACGGTGATGTGAGTCATAAGAACTAGAATAAAACAGAATAGATGGTACTCTCAACCACCAGTATGACTGAAAAATTTAAAAAGTGTAGCATTCAGGCAATCCCTCTCTTAAAGGGCAAGTGGCTGATGTAGCATGTGGAAAGGTGGTATCGTGAGGAGCTGTTCGCATATGTAAATTTGCAAATTGTGTTTCAAAATATCGGAGAGGGGTTTTATTCCAAATTAGCATTTCTAAGCCTTCTGCTGCCAGTGCTAAGATAGAAAATTGCTGGTTCAGAGAAAGCAGGGGAAGGAGATTGAAAATTGGCTGGATTTTTAAGCCTGTTAATGCAAATGTGATCATCATGAATTTGCTTTGGCTCATCTAGGCCTTGTAACATCTCGTAATGTAGTGCTGGCTTTTGGATGAGAGAGAAAAGGAATGTTTATGCTTCGGTAACCTTTGAGGTTTGTTTAGGAGAAGAGAGAGAGATGAAATGTGATTTTTTTGAAACCAGAAATCTCAACCTTAGAACTTCCCCCCCCAACAGCCCAGCTTGAAACTACTGGAGATCTCTCTGTAGAAGGATTTGATAGTTTCCCAACTCCCGTAATGTTTGTAGCACTGGAAAAGGCACCTATTTGGTACAAGAGGACAATGCAAAATGTCATTGTTTCTTTTTACTCTTAACTGGAGACCAGGAATGATAACGTTCTTTGGGCTCAGAGAATTAAAAGTGCATGAGGCAGTTTCTGTACTAGAACTGGTTGTGCCACATCCAGTCACAGTCACTCTTAGATATTGGAGGAAATAGATCCTGTGTCTGGGATGTAAATCGGAGCTACCAACATCATACATCAGGGCGGGCAATTATTTCAGGCGTAGGGCCGCATAATGAGTTTTGGCAAGCCATCGAGGGCTGCGTGACAAGCAGCCAGGGGCAGATAAATATCCATTTTCTAAATTTTTTAGGGGCCCCGCGGGCCAGATAGAACGGCCTGGAGGGCTGCATCTGGCCCGTGGGCCGCATTTTGCCCGTCCCTGTAGACATACGTACACTGGCCATTTTCTCTCAAGTGTTTGGAAGAGATATGCATTCTGGAAGTTGTTCCCAGTCCTCAGTCCAAAAGGAGAGCTTACTGTTTGACTTCATAGCCAATACCTGAACTCAAACTTCTGTTTTCTCAATCTCTGGTTAAAGACGAACAGCTGATTTTTGCCTGAATGCTAATCCAGATACTGTGAGTTTGGGAGTTAGATTTCAGTTCAAGTATTATAAGGATTTGATACTGCTTAGAAATGGCTTGAACCTGTTGAGAGGGGAAGAGTCCTTCTGTCTCGCCTAGGAATACAATAAGAGATTCCCGGGCTTTACTTTGAACTCTAACTCTGTGTTCTGCTATGCATCTCTGCTTTTCTCTCCAGCATGAGGTTTAGAAAAAGCTTGATTACATGATCCAAATGTACTCTAGAGGCTCAGAAATCAAATAAATACATGTAAGGTCATGATTTTAGGGGCTTACCTAATGATTTTTTTTATTGTTCATTTGGCAATACTGCTATCATTTTTTTTTTTTTTTTTTTTACCGTTTAACTGGACACATTTTAGGACCAGAAAGTCCTGGAGAGGTGATCTATCTATGTATCTATGAATCTATCCTCCCCAGCACTGTTGAAAAAGTTACAGGTAAATGCAGAAAATTGAAAACCAAATTATATTATGTTGGGATGATGATTTAGCCATTAGAAAATTCCATAAAGGCCAAAGCTTAAAATACAGGCAGCCAAAAATATGTTTCTGGTGACTTCATTATAAATTATTGTTCACTGTCTGTGAAATAGCAGAATTTGGCCCCATGTGTCTCAGGATAACGGCGATGGTCTTACTAAGTGACACATCCTGGCATAGATAATAAACTGAGACAGTCTTCTAAATATTTATGCATGACCTCATATTTGTTCTCTCCTCTAGTATGACTAGTTACTTTTGACATCTCTTTTAGCTTAACTCCATACTGCATCTATACAAAGACTGAAATCTTGGTCTGGCAAAATTTCTCGCAGAAAAAAAGTGCAAAAGGAAACCAAACCAAAAATCCATGATGAACATAGTTTTGTACTTTGTGGTGGCGCATGAAATTAAAAAGCACAAAAGCTGACTTCATGCTAAGAATGAAAAACAGTTACTTGGACTACAGTAACAGATGCTGTGGAAATATCTAGGATAGCAGTAAAAATACCAGTAAATATGACGTGATTGTTTGTTACTGTAATCATACTGAGCAATAACTTCCCCCAAGAATAACTGAACAGGACTGAACAGGAACATTTGCAGAGGGTTTGATCTTCTACATTAATCTTGAATTCTATATAAGACACTTAGCAATTTAAGGAAGTAATCACAGAATTAAAAATCAGTAGCTACTTAGATGTAGCTACATCATGGCTATTATATTAATTCAGTGGAAGTGGAATAAAGATCAAAGCAGTAATATAAATCCCAGGGCCCATGAGAGGACCCCTTTTGCAAAACAGTGTGAGCCAAACCAGCTGGGGAGTAATTTAATAGAAAAATGTGATTTATAAATGGGAACTGGTTAAGAACATTTTTAATAGCTGCCCCAGAAGCCGCAAGAAAGAAAGCTATGCTCCCTGAGAGGGGAAGTGGATGTAACAAAAAAATTAAAAACAAATATATTAAATGGAAAGTCGTAGAGCTGAGAGCAATGAATAAGATAAGAAATAAGAAGTGTGGACATTTTATAAGGAAAGCAAAAAGTCACAAGTAGAAATCTGGGGCTGGTAAGGTTAATAACAGGAACACAAGCTTTTGTAACTGCAGAAGGAATAAAAGGAGCCTTAATAATAGTATTGATCTACTAGGTGGAAATAGTTGAGCTATAAATAATAGTCCAGACATGTTTTCTAAATATTTCTTGCTTTATATCTGGGGAAATAACCAAATAGGAGGGTTATTCCTATGATATGATGGCGAAATACTTTCCATTCCATCAGTAGCCAAGAATGGCCCTACAAAACAGTAACATTTTTACTTCTGTGTTTTTGGATAGTTTGGATGCAAGAATGTTCAAAGATGTGGCCAAGGTACTCTATAGACTGTTTATGTTGACGTAGGGGCTAGCACGCCTGCCGTTTTGACCCCACTGTGGCTTAACACACACGAGACAACTTTTGCTTTCAAAATGTTGAGGTGCAGTTTCCCTGAACGCTCTGCACCTGCCTCCTTGATGTGACAGGATCTTTTCTTGGTCGGTCTCACCACAGATCACGAGGAGTCGGGAAGACAGTGAACAGGCTTGGTGATCTTTATTGATAACTGTTAACGTAGCCGCACAGCAGCTTAAACTCACTCACCACGCCTCGCGCGCCCTAATGGTGCGTGAGACTGATGGATCTGGCTGGTGAGTTGTCTCAGGGGTTTTAGGTCACTGGGATCAGGCGGGTCTCTGCATCCTCCTTCGGTTAGCTACTCCGAAGGCCGAGCCGTGTCCATAATAATCTGCCGTGAGTCGTTCCGAGTCCTTTGGACACAGAAGGAACCCTGACGATCAGGCGGGGGCTCCTTTTATAGCTTGGGTGACATGTGGTGATGTGATTGTGTGAGGCACCTTTTGATAGGCCCATGGCACTGACTGACTGATGCTGGATCCCGCCTTGTAGAAAGTCCTAGCTGCTGTCTATCTTTTACATTCATGGCAGAAAGGCAACTATAGTCTGCCTAGCAACCGTTACATAACTTTGTATAACTTTTCTGATTGGCGAACATGGCCACTTAACAAACATAATGATCACAACACTTGAAACATGGCAGGCTTCATGCCCTCAGAGGGGGCTACCTTTCCTGCATGTTTTGTCCAAATCATGCCAGAAATGACAAAGTTATAGGCTGTTTTGTCTTTCCTCATTATATCCTGTGGACAAAACGTCAAAACATTTTTGCTGTTTGCTGTTTCAACAGAACGGAACAACTGTTTTGAATCGAAACAAAACTCAAAATGGAGCACTGTTCCATCAAAATGTTGAAACACTGGTTGAAATGGAATGGTGCTGGTTTGCACAGCTCTACTGGGCATCATGCATCACAGAGTTTTGCTGTATTACAGGTCTCCACCTGAGGGAAGTAATTTTTAATTCCATAGGAAGAGAAACACACTGGCTCTTCCCACAATGGCTGGATAGATGGTTGACAGTATCACTGTCCACTTACTGGCCTTGCCTAGCTACTCTTCATCTAGTTGCTTCCAAGGCAAAATGTCTGGATTTCAGCCGTCAACCTTATGACCATTGGGTTGGCAATTATAGCTGGCTTTGTATGCCTGGAGGTTAAGACTTTACTATGACTCTGTTCAACCAAATAAATGAATTTTTGGAACCGTGTGACAAGTGTGTACATTACTGGTGTGACATCATATTGCCTTTTTCAATAAGCATGTTGCACATAAGAAATTACTGTGTAAGTAGAGAGATACTTAGGTTTCTTAGAATCTTTTCAGAGAGTAATTGCAGCATCTCAGGACTTACATTTTTAAAATTGGCTCCCAAAAATAAAGGCCAGCCTTTAATATTTTGTTCCCTTTAAAGCACATCCTAGTATATCAGTGAATTGATCTGTCATCTCCAGTACTTACTGTTAGGGTGACAATATTTGCATCATGAGGAGCACTGGATTTGCAGCTGAATAAAAAAGGCATGACCTGTAGCCTAGCAGAACTGCTGACCGTAAGGCAGAATGATTTCTGAGCCAGCCATTTGCTTGTGATAAGTAACCATCTTAACTGTGCCAATAATTTTCTGAGGAAAAAGCAGCAAGTGAGTCTGTGTGAGTCTGTGTGCTGTGAATGAGGTGAAGTTTTAGGAATGAGGAAGATGGTACAACCTGAAACAGAAAAACAGAATGGAATGTGAAAACACGTCATTGGTAACAGAACCTGAGATGAACATATGCGAAAAGGTGAATGGTGATTAGTGAAGAAGCTTCCAGAAGCTTCCAGGTTTTGGTCAAAGTCCTCCGATTGACCAAAGAAAAGGAGTCAAGGTCTTAGACATGAGCTCATAGCAAAAAGACATGTAAATGAATGAAATGCATAGGCAATTCCACTCTAATGAAGCAAACAATAAACAGAGGCAGAGCTTGAGATGGGAGGAGAAATGGGTGGAACAAAAGGAGGGACAGGGTGGAATAAATGTTAATGAGTATAAACCAAAGTGTATAGATGTGGGAAAACACTACTGTTCACGGCGGCTCCCCAGTTTGTTGGGTTTTTGGGAACTAGTTCGAAGCTGTCTCCATTCTGAATAAAGCTGTTGTGAGCAATGTGTGCTGGTGTTTAGTCCCTGCTTGCTCTGGCTAATGAGTAACAGGACCCATGAGCAGTTGCACCATTGTCTCCCTAGTCATTGGGCACTGCATGGAGTTGGGGTCTAACACTTACCATGATGAACATCTGTACCTCAAGTATAATGCTGTTTTTCTTATATTTCTCAGATCTTTGCTTATGTGTTTGTAGGAAAATAAGATACTATCTCCAATTCCTCATAGGGTCATAGAGGAAAAAAATCATTTTTGGTATAACGCCATCAAAAAAAACCCCCAAACACCCAGAACGAATTTGGTCTGTTGAATCATAGAACTTAAATATGAAAAGCACTGTTGAATATAGCTGCTATAGGGTTTATGGATGTCTTCACTTCTGCTTTACAGGGTAAGGGGTCCTAAATTACCCCTAAACCCCTCCCACTTGGTAAAATATCACCTTCCATGACTTTGATGTTTAATATTTATTTATTTCAATAGGGGGATGTTCCAACCCTCCCACCAAAGCCCCCTCAAACCCCAGAACACGTAGCACAACAACAGCAACAAACAGAAATATGGGGCTCCACCATCCCCTGCACCCCATCCTTACACCACCTTAAACCATGAGACTCCCTACAGGGTATAAAAAAGAATCAAAGGAAAAGGAGGGAAAAAAAAGAAGCACCCCAAAAGTAAACAGTTCCTTCCCACACTTGCAGCTCTAGCCAAATTCTGAGCCGAGTTTCCTAGAGCTTGTACACTTCTTGCTGTGGTTTTCAGTCTCCACAGCTTAGCTGTTATGTTTCCTGGCTTGCTTCAGGTGTGCCCTTTGCTTGTGCTGGGAGCTTACCCTCCTGATGTCTCACTGCCTCATCTGCTTTGGGGTTCCTCCAATCCCCGTTCACCCTCTCACTCAGACTGGCTCCCAGCCTCACTCTCAGGTGGATGGTTCTTAGTGGGGAGTTTCCTGCTATGCTAAGTCTCTCCATGTCAGGCTCTCCCCCAGGCTGCCCCTCTCTGGGGCTGGAAATAAGCAGTGCAGAGCATCATGGGCCAATCTGGAGCTGGCACTCACTCCAGAAATAGGTTTTCCAGCCATTCTCACTTGCCACATTCCTCTGGTCTTCTGAGGTAAGTGTGGGGAGAGGTGTTTGCTCTCCTCTTCCTTTCACAGGTGGTTCTTCTTCCTCTCCCTCTCACAGGCACAGACAGAAGTTATGTTTGTCATGCAGTTGGCCCCTGAAAGTGCTCTGCATCCATGCCATAACACATGTGCATGGCTGCAGAGCTCTTTTAAAGTGGCTGATTGTGTGACACATTAACCCTCATCAAATGAGGGATCAGCTGAAGGCATTAGGGAACATGTGTTCCCTAGGATTAATTTGTAGTGTGATCAGGGCTGGGCTGCATTAGCTGAGCACTGGCTCTGAGGCTGTTTGTAGGAAGAGTGTGGGGACGGAGAAAGGGGGAGCAAGTTGGTGGCTGGGGTTTGCCCAGCCTGAGTTGGAAGGGACGAGGTAGGTGGATTAGAGTCCTGCCGCCTCATGGCCGCCTCTCTGAACCTCCCATCTCAGGTTGGGCAAACCCCAGCTGGCAGCTCACTCCCCCTCTTCCCCCCTTCCTGCAGATAGCCCTGGAGCTGGGAGGGGGGGCAGAGCTCAGGGACAGTGGCAGCTTCTCAGCTGTAGGCAGGCTCTTTGGGGTCCTAAAGGCAGGCTTGATTCTCCCCACCCCCAACCCAACATGCTGAATGTCTGTTGGGTTGGGAGGGCACTGTAACTTATGGCGCTTTATACAAAGTACCTTGAGTTAGAGTGGGGGCCTGCACGTCTGTCTGCACCTGAAAATCATCCCTAACTAAAGCATCCCAACCCAGTGTATGTCTAACCTGCCTTTGAAAGTTTTAGAGGATGCAGATTCCACTTCTCTCAGTAGCCTGTTACAATGTGTAACCACTCTCATAGTCAGGCAGTTTCTCCAAATCTCCAATCTAAATTTCTTTTGGTGCTACTTGAAGCTGTTGTCTCTTATAGCCACAGAGCAGAGCCTATTTTCATCCTTTCTATAATTACTCTTTAGGTATTTGAAAGTGGATTATTGCAAATTAATGTCTAGCTTGCAGTGCAAAATCAGCCATCTCTTTTAGAATGGTTGTTTCTGGCATTCCCTTTTCTACTGAATATTTCTGTGTTTCAAAACATTTTCTCTTCAGATGTACCAGCCAGCATTTTCTAGATTAATAAAATACACCCAAGGTTGAAAATCCTCTACTTGTTGTGTACTGCACTGTAGATACAGTTTTATGGATACAGAGGATTTCACTGTGAAGTATCTTACACTAAAGATGAATTCACTATTTTTTTAAACTGGTTTTGTCTCATTTTGGTTTTCAAGTTTCATTTGCAGTCATGCAAACTTTTGACAATGTTGTATGACATAGATACAAGTCTTGCATGCCAAAGGTGTATATGTATATTAGGAAATGGGAGGGGAGGGGGAGGCAATAGACTTGTTTTTCTGTGCTACAGTTCTTCCAAATAAGGACATTAACCTCCCCATTTTGCAACTTTTTGTCTTTTTACGCTTGACATTTTTGGGGATAGGGTCTGGGTCTTTCTGTGTCTATGCAAAGCCTACTCTGATGAGGTGCACAGCTCTGTTGGAAGCTTTATACAATATTAAAACAGAAGATGTAAATTCCTTGAGATGAACCTTGTTAAGTCAAGGGGCAAAATATGCAGTTTCTTACTCATACAGCTGCAAATTGAAATAAACACTCCATAGACAGTGGATCAGCTAAGAATTTTTGTAAAATAATTTGTTTTCTATTACTTTGTCCACATGAAGTACTAAAGTGTTATCATAGCGTGCTACACTTAGTGTGATAATGAACTGATTGACGATCCTTTTGACAGCAAGGGTGTCTTTTATCAGTCTAGGCCAGATTATTGGAGAGGAACATAGCAGTATCTGAGACAATGGCATCGGGTCAATAGTAGTGTATTGTTATAACAATGCCAACACATTCACAAAGTGTCCAAACAATCTTCACTGATGGAATATTGATCTTGGTCCTGTCAGATGCAATGGAATTCTGGAATGAGTTGCTATAAAACAAGCTTGTATTTAGTTTTATAGGATAGTTTTCTACCCTGTAATTTCTTTTACATGAAACTTACCCTGGCATACCTTATAAAACAATGCATAACTCTTTAAAAAAACCCCTGAGCTTGTATGGAACTATTGACAAATTCAAACAAAAATGGTATGAGAAGAAGTAAGACTGCAGTACCAAAGGAAACTAAGATAGAAGGTGGTTATTCATTGGAACAAGTTTACATACTTGAATGGAAAATTTAAGAGTAGCTTCCATAATACAGCAAAAACACAAACCCATTTGGCTAATTAAGAGTGTTAAAGACTTTAATTCAGTCTTTATAACTGATGCCATCCCGGCAGATAGAAGTAATTTTTGGCGGAAATGCTCAGAGCCTTAGCCTGAGTAAAATGTCATAGCCCCACTGCTTTCATTGGAATGATGACAGATTGGTACCATATCACAGCCCCTCGGTGTCCAACTTTCCTAACTGTCTTAATAACAGGCTTAATTTTTTTTTTTAATGTAGGCAACCACGGTAATACATTTTAAGATTTTCAAGCTGTGGTATTGGCCTGAATTTAAAAGGACTTTTCCTCTTGTATTTCTCCCATAGGCATGATTTAGTCTGTCCTTTCTCCCCTCCCCCTGCCACATCTTCCCTAGATACTGTTCTCTGAATTTCCTTCAAAGAAGGATTTGAAATTAGCAGCAGGAGTGGCATGATTATAATCAACTGGAGGAAAGTCACACTGTGATGGATGAGGACCTCTGCTGCACAGTAGAATTCATAGTTGGTTTTTCTGTGACCCCTGCATAGGGCCATAGCTTCATAGTTTCTAGGGTCGGAAGGGACCTGAGTAGATCATCTAGTCCGACCCCCTGCCATGGCAGGAAAGGGTACTGGGGTCAAATGACCCCAGCAAGGGGTACATCTAGCCTCCTCTTAATGACCCCCAGGGTAGGAGTGAGCACCACTTCCCTTGGAAGTTGGTTCCAGATCCTAGCCGCCCTGACAGTGAAGTAGCGCCTCCTGATATCTAGACTAAATCTACCCTCTGCCGGCTTGTGACTGTTATTCCTGGTCACTTTTGGTAGTGCTCGGGGGAACAGGGACTTCCCCAGTGCCTGCTGGTCCCCCCTGACTAGTTCGTAAATTGGCATTAGATCCCCCCTCAGCCTTCTCTTGTGGAGGCTGAACAGGTTCAGGTCCTGTAGCCTCTCATAGGCCTGAGCCTCTCCTCATAGGGCCTCATAGGACCTCAGGGTCATCCTGATGTTCAGTGTTTCCATATCAGATTTTGTAGTTGTGTAATGGTATAGATGTTGTTATCATTTGTGTGAAAACCAGAATATATGAAAGATGAATGTAGGCTTGCAACAGATTGTTTGTACTGTTAATAAGGAAAGGAAAGGGCAAGAGAAATAAAAATCAGAGAGAGGGAGAAATACTTTCATTTCAGTGGTATTGGACAGCCGCATTTGCTTTATTTTATTGGCTTCCATACTCTTCTAATGATACTATACTTCTTCATCAATGTTTTTCTCTAGTGAGAAGCTTTTGTCATACTGAAACCTTTGATTCTTGACATATTACATAAAATAAGACCTTATATTAACAGCAACTACTTCAGCAAGATGTGCATGTAGGTCCACACTGGGAATTTTCCTGAAGTGTTTAATATTACTGACTCTTTCAAAGTTTTTCTCTCCTCACCAGTATCCACTGGTGGCCTTCCATCTTGAATCTACTGGTGGCATTCCACCTTGAATTCTATAGCCTCATAAATGAGGCTCAAATCTTCTGGAATACCAGGAAAATTAATCTCTTTATCAGGAGGAATACAAAGATGAGAGAAAGAGAAAGAAAAAAAAAAAAAGCCCTTAGAAACCTTAAAAGCTCCTCTATTTTTATGTTGTTATGGTAAGAAAAATTATAACATGAGATAAAAGAATCATGCCATACAGAGCTTCACAAATTGTAAGGCAACTCTGTTATGAAAGCAAATGTTTCAGGTTAAGAAAAATATATTTTTTTTAACTTTTTCCTTTAATAGGATGAACTTTGGGGAACACTTAAGAACTTAGTACAAATTGGGACCGTTTGAAAAATAATTGATATGTTTTTCAGTAAATATAACACCCTGTCATTATTTCTAATGCATTAACTGTAGCATTTGATCTGGGATTGTCAGAAGCGTGCCAAAATAATGCAGCTACAGTAACAAATATTGAAATTGTTTTCTTGTTTTTGAAATGAAGATTTGTTGAAGGTGAGGCCATGGTTGGTAGAAGTTCAGTGGCTGAAATAAGGAGATGGGTGCTGTGTAGGGTGGATAGTGGAGTACTCCAGTTTCTCAGGGTGGAACTGAAACTCAGTTGAAATCCAAGCAGCACAGTGGAGCATAATGTGTGCATGTACAGGCTTTACACATAATGTGTATATGTACAGTGAAAGACTATAATGTTTATATTACCGACCAGGTTGTAAAGTTTACATTAATGACTTTAAATTTAAAAAAAATGTCATATATTTTTCCTAAAGAAAATGCTAAATCCAATAATCAGGGATAAAAGCATATTTCATAATTATACCAACAAGTATATTTCCCTAGGGTAAAAGTGCATTCTTTCAATTATAACACAGTTGTGATAACTAAAGGAAAACACTGCCTGTGCTTGGTAATGCTGTATATGTTCAGAACATATAGGAGAAGCAAATACCATCTTCCTCAGCAGCAGTGCTAGGCCAGAACAGATTCCAGGATCCCAGCCTGATTCAGACTAAATAGTCTCCTATGAGCAAAAGTGCTAAGGAAACTGTTTCCACCATGATCTGTGGACCAGGTTGGCTTGTAGAAGAACTAAGCTCCCTGCTTCCCCCAAGGAGTCTTCCTCCCTGTATGAGTAATGATGCATCCTACTTTCATTTCCGTGTATCAGTGGGAATTATGACTTTAGGGGAGGAATGTGAGAGAAGAAGGTCTGTTTCTAAACTGGTTCTTTAGTAACAGGAGTAATGTATGGTGCTCCAAGTTGTGAGGCACATCAATGTGCTTTCATGCCGATGTCAAGCGACCTGCTGAAAAACATATCCCACCCTCAGGGCCATAACTGGAATTAAGCAATGTAGCCACCACAGAGCAGCCAAAAGGAAACCTGAGCCTGAGATGCTTTTCTATGTGCATTTGGTGACTGTCGCAGGGCACTAAGATGTGCCTGCTCCTTCAAGAGCAGAGGCAGCTGAGCTAGGGAGCCCTGAGAACTAGGCAGGGCTCCACAGCTGCAGGTAGCCTTGGCAGCAGGCTAATCAGGGTATTAGCTGGCACCTGCATGCAGTCAGCTGACCAGAAGGAAACAGAGCCCTGGGCACACATAAGCCCCAGGGCTGGGGCTGGTTAGTTCTCTGTCAGCAGCCAGGGAGAAGGAGGCCTTGCAGAAACGCCACTCAGATGCTTGGTTGCCTATTCTGCTGCTGGTGGGAGTACTGGGCTCTAGGAGCTCCTAAAGTGTCTGGGGCTAGGAGGCACACACTGTTGAGAGAGAAACTTGCCTCCTTAAAGGGGCAAAGAGTGACCTCCAAAGTTATTGTTGTTATATTATAGCCCAGGGGCTTGTATTTACGTTGTTATTTGAATCTGGTGGATCAGGATAAGCCTATTTGGGGAGGAGGCGACATTATTAGGGCTGCAGGGAGCCCAGAGCCAGTGAGGGCACAGCAACAGGGCAGCAGGGAGCCCAGTGCCAGAGGGTGCTGCTACAGGGGGTGGAGAGACCCCAGCACCAGAGGGTGCTGCTACTGTGGCCAAGGGCCCAGTGATGACAGGAGGCTGTGGTGGACTGCAGCCTTATCCAAAAGGGGCAACATTTAAGTACAATCTTTGAGGCATGGGGTATGTTAAAAGGGTGGCTTTGGAGCCATGCATGTAGTTCATAAGGCTTAGGGTGTCTCAAGAGGCATTGACTTTGAGTGAGGCCCAGCAAGGGGTCCAAGATCAGTAGGGTCTAGTGCGGTTCAGCAGGACTGTGACCACACAAACTCATGGGCAGCCTTCCAACTTATTGTTTCAACCAACAAGACGTGGCAGGTGAGATTAGAAGGCACCCGCAAGGCGGAGCAGGCACAGTCGCAGAGTCCTAGCGTCATCACGGCCATCCCTGGAGACCCCATGCTGTGACAGTGACACACGTTGCAATACTTCTGGAATTTGCACTTGTAGACTGAGTTGGGGGCCATGGCATGCATCCTGGCAGCGGTCCTGGATTCTACATGGAGGCTGTGTAGGTGAGCCGCCCCGGGTTGCTGCAGTGTTCATCATTTCTGGGGTTTCTATAGGCGAGCCTCTTTCACCCTTTTCCTAGGGGTCTGTAGAATAGATCTTCATGTCTGTGGGGTCCCCTTTCCCCTGGGTTGTTTGTTCCAGCTCACTGAAAACGGCGTATATTCAGGGAGAATTGGGGTAATATCCTGGTCCCTTCTAAGGCAATGGCAAAATGCCTTTTAACTTTCCTTTAGGCAGAAATTCTCTTAAATTTCAGACTGTTGTTCTCCCCAGATCCTGCTTTTGGCTGCCCATTTCTAAACCATGCTGCATAGGAATATGTAGGAGTGTCATCCTCCTTAAAGCCAAATACTATAGCATATAAAACAAGTCAGGTTCTCTTTTAGGGTGCCCCAGTCCTGCCCTCTATCCAGTACACTGGAACAGCTGCAGCTGGGATACTCAGTGCCTAGAACGAACTGGTGGTGAACTGTGCCGTGTAAATCTGAAAAAATAGAACAATCAGCTTAATTAACAAAGTTTATAGAAAACAGATTTAAAGAATGGGATAAGTTAGGGATATTGGGGTAGCTCCTCAGGTATTGACAGCAGTGAAGCTGTGTAGATTTAGCCATAAGTGCCTACAGATTTTTTGTGAGCAAATCAAGAACCTTGAATATTCTGTAAGTAGTAAGACATCTGAATTGAAAGGGGGATTTTCATTGAATAATAATGTGTTGTTTTTGGCATCCAGTTAAATGAAACACGCTACATGAGCTTTTTGAAAGGTCCTCTTAAATAAAAGCTAGGCATGCAATTAATTTTAAGCTACTCCAAATACTTTATACATTTTGACTAACTTCATCCCTGGTGTCCATTCTGTAGATGGAAGAAATTACTGTAACTCTTTCAAGTGACAATAGCTGGAAGTCCAAATACTTGAGGGCAACTAACAAGCTGTGAAAAATACAAAAACAAACAGGATGCCTCCTCAGATTAAGAAGCAAGTGATACCTGAAGGATGAAGGGTACTGTTCTTGCATAATTGTTATTAAAAATCTTTCCATCACAAGCTAACTTTTTTTTATTGTTATTACTTGTGCACATACATTTTGTCAGTGGCTTCTGGGCATGCTTCACTACTTTCTCTTTTTATCTGTGACAACCTGTCTCTGCAACAAACAGAATCCCTGTGCATCATTAAAATGTGTATCCATTCTCCTGGGTCGCAGTCCTGGAAGTCAGTAAAAAGTTTTGAAGATATTTCTTTTGCTTAGCACCATTCACATCCTGTACCTCACCTGAAATATGATCAACTTTTTTTTTTAATCCCACAATTTCATTTTTCCAAGGGAATATTTACATTGTATGAGCTTGTAGGTGGGAACTGACAAGCCTCTGCACTGCCATCATCGTTAGTTTGTGCAGCTGCTGACATCCAGACATCCTGAGGGTTTCGTAGTTTGAGTAGTATCTTATTTGTCCCATCTGCACTAAGCTTCCCACTAAGCCTCATTTGAAGTCATCAAAGAGATCAAAATGGCTCTCACTGTCCATGTGACTGCTTTTTATGGTTCTCATACGCAGTACACGTATGTACTCCTGGAAGAGGTGACATAAGAAAGTGATGATTTATTAATGCTACAAAACAAATTTATATTGTGGTTTATAGGCTGACAATAGATATTAAGATATTAAGGAAAACTTTCTTACTCAGAGGGTAGTAAAACACTGGAACAGGTTACCCAGACAGGTTGTAGAGTCTTCATCATTTTTAAGACCTGGCTAGACAGAGCCTTGGCTGGGATGATCTAGTTGGGGCTGGTCCTGCTTTGAGCAGGGGATTGGGTTGAATGGCCTCCTGAGGTCCCTTCCAGCCCTCATTTTCTATGATTCTGTGATACTAAGCAGTAAAAGCAACAAGATGATCTAAGGTATCAGAATTGACAGAGCTGCTAACATATATATATTTTTTATTTTTAAGTTTTAGTGGGTTACAATTCTGATTCAGAACTCTTGCAAATTTTTTGACAAACATAACTATGGCTGGTCAAGTGTAATACCAAGGGGTATCCATTTAAGTTCTACAAGGTTCTTTTATTTCTAAAGCAAAAGAAGTTCTTTACCCCCGGTATTACTCTGAACTATATGCAAAATAGGATTTTAGAAATTTTCTTTGAATGCTAATTGTGATGCATGAGTTCTTTTTCTTAACACTATCGCGTTTCAAAGCACAAAAGTTGGCTTCTTTTTTTCTCTTCTTTAGGGTCAGGTCCTAATGTCCTTCCTTACTCCAGTCAGATTCCAACTAGGATCAATGGGTGAGCTGTCTGCATTAGGACTATATGCTTGCATCCATAGTCTGTAGAATTTATATAGTGGTTCCCCTCAGCCCCACATTAAAGTGCCATTTTCTTTTTTAAATAAAATTGGGCTAATGAAAATAAATTCCCACTTTAATCAGCCTTGCAATCATAATAGCTAATAAAAATGTATTAATGTTGATACAGCACAGTGCTTCTTACAGTCATGGCTAGAATCACCAAGTCATGTACTGTCTACACTGTCTTTTTCTACAAGTGTGGGCAAGTTTTTAGTTTTTGAAGTAAGGCTGCAGCTCTGTTGAATTATGGAAGATTCTGGAAAGAAAAGAAATAGCCAAAGAAACAATTTTACCCTTTGTGGTGTCTGATTTAAAGTCAATTCTTAAAAAAGAAATCTTCCCTGGAAAATGAGCATTGGTGTTTTACCAATCTGTTAGCATTTCAGAGGAAGAAGCAATAGTTGAATATATTTAGAAAGGGATTTTCAAAGAAACTTAAATTAGTAAGAATCCTACTGTTTTTTCAGTAACAGTTTGGTATCTAAAATCCTATGGCTTCTTTAAAAAATTCAGCCCTTTTGTTTTTAGAATAAATAATATGTACTATTATTGCTGTGTACCATTGCTAAGGCATAAAAAACTTCATTTAAAAGCACAGCAGGGGAGATAAATGTTGTTTTGTGCCTTTTATGATTGTAGTGTTAAATACCATTCAGTAAGAATTAAACACAACACTAATATTTCCATCGTTGTTGGGGCAACTGGGATAATCAACAGAACAGGAGAAGTCAGCGGGAATTTTCACACAAAACTAATATATTGTTAGAAAATGTCAGTTTGTCAAAATCAAAGTCAGTTTGCTCGCTCTCAGTTGCTCCTGTTAGAGATGAAACATTTTATATAAATAATTAACTTTTTGTTGGGTTGGGGTTAACAAGGGGTGGGGAGAAGTGAGGGTGCGAGTACAGGTAGGTGAGTATGGCATTGATCTAGAATATAAGAGAGTCCCTGTTGCAATAAATGTTTAATTATTGCATGAAATGGAACAGTTCTAATAGCGGGGGCCTAGAAACCCTCAGCTGGGACACCCAAAGAACAAGGATGAGGCAGAGCTTTGCGGTCTCTGGTCTGAATCAAGCAGGGACCTGATGCCTCATTTCTCATATCCTAAGCAAGGTCACTACTTTTCATGTCAACGGATCTCGATTTCTTCTTGATTTAACTTGGTAATATTTTTGGAATCTCAGACTTGTTCATGATGGGAAAACTATTTGTCACACAGTTTTAATAGATTGACAAACCAAGTCAACATATTCTTATAATATCATCATGGGATACTGCCCGTGACCTTTCTCTCCATTGGCTTCTCCATTCTGACCTCATTTACCCAGTATCTGTGTACCACATTGATGAGATGAAGATGAGTCTCAGCTGTAGCAGAGATAATTACACTCCTTTATGTTTTTTGTTCCAAAATGTAAGATTTAATCTTACCAATAGCTGTAAGCACATGCAACCCTTTCCATTAAGAGTTGCTTTCTGGTTTGTGGCCTTAACGTGCTTAAATTTTGTGAAATGGAGTTGGTGCAAAATCTTTTTGATGTTAAAGGGAGCATTAATTTGAGGTAGTTTTCATTCAACTACATTTTTATTTTACTGACAATTCCAGTGACTCTTGAAGTATTTCAAAGCTAAAAAGCAAACATTTCCCCCCACTCCTTTTTCTCATCCAGGAAAATGGATGTAAACATGGACTGGAGTTGTATTTAAAAAGCCTTTAATTTAATAATGGCTAATAAAAATGCCCTTCCTTGTATCTACCGTTTAATATTTATCTCTGCTGAAATACATATGTAATTGTTTGAATATCTGCTTCTACTTTTGTTAAAATATTCATGATGTCTTACAGCTGTAAAAGCTGGTAGTTACAGACACAAGCATTTCAAGGTCTTTAGCTATAAAGAAAAGGGCATGGTATTTTCAATTATTAATAATGCTCTGAAAGGTACTATATGAGATTTAGCTGGATTTGTTGTTCTATTTTTGCTTTTTGCATGATTGGGTAAAAAACTGTTGTAAGCAATTTTGTCATATTATTTTATATTTTTAGTTTAATATTTTGATTTTATATGGAGATGAAGTATCCCTCTGAGACAAATATTTGTCGTTCTGTGTTTCATTTCAAACATTAAAAGGTACATTTTAAAGTGGTTTCCACACAAAATAGCATCTAAGGATGAAGTGCATCTTCTTGCCCATGCACAGATGCATTTTCAGTATATCTATACTAGTCTTCCATGCAAATGCATTGTTCCCACTGGTGGGCAATTACTCACATGAGTAATTCCCTTCAAGTCAGTAAAACACAATCATACCCTCACTAATTGAAGATCCAGTGCAAATTTGATGTAAAGGGGGCCGGGGCCAGGAAAGCACTTAGTCTTGATACTAAAATGCAGGGACTTTACAGACTGTCTACAGTCCTCCCTCTGCCTTCTCTGGTCCCTTTGCAAGCAGTCTCGCTATTAAGGGCAGCCAAGCGGGAGTTGGGTTCATAGGCCACAGAATGGGGTGGACCATGGCACAGCCAACTTTTAGCACGTTAACTTATATAACCCATTAGTGCACAATTTTCATTCCGGCTAAAACTGTATAGCTATTTTTTTAACTGCGTACCTAGTTAATTTAACGTGCTAAAAGTTGGTTGCGCCATGGCCCAGGTGGCCTATTGGGCTCGTCATCCCAACTCAGAGAATGACAGACATCCTCCCTCCCCTGATCTTGCCTTCTTTTGGGGAGAAACACATTATTTCATACCTGTGTGGAGTGGCTTTCTTTCCCCAAGGGATCAGGTCATACATAATGTCTCTTACTCCTGCCTTGGCCACATACATAGCAGATTTTAGGAAAAGGGGGCTTTCATTATTTTGATGTAGTCCAAGGCATAATCCAAGAAATCCAAGCAGGAGAGGAAGATAAGCCTTCTTCCTCAGACAAAGCTAAGCTAGGCAGGAACAATTTTACCTAGAATAACAACAATGGTCTCTTTTTATTGTCGGACCCCTGTTTTTTCACAGTACTGTTGTGAGAAACACCTGCTATTAGGATATTGAGATTCTGAGAGAAAATCTGCAAATTACTGATTTACTAGTGTCTGGATAGGAGCACAAAGTCTATGCTGTGTGGTCTATGTGGTGATTTTACTTCATGCAAAGTCACACCTATTGGCTTCCAAACGTGGATTAACAGTGAAAGAGGCATTCCCAAAATACACTGTGGATCTTAGAAGGGTAGAGACAGGCTGCTAATTACTGTGACCTCTGGGAACTGGAGTTTGGAATTGTGAATTGCACTGTTGTGGAAACAGGAGACATTATGGGATTGTAGCTGGAGAATTGTTGGGGCCAACAGAAGTAAGTCATTATCTGTGTATCAGCTGAGTCTTGGGTTGCTCATAGAAGTAGTGTTACAGAAAGGATGGTCTTGTTTTCCAGAAAAAAATGTTCTGTTTGTAAGTGGATGCATGCAAACTTATAGCAACAAAAGTTGACTATCATCGAGAAAATTGTACAGTGTATACTAGACTTCATTCACAAACTGTACCGTTATCAAGAAGATGAAATGCAATAGAAAAAAAAATGGGTAAAGGCTGGTCAGGTTTGGGAAACGCTTCTTGTGTGCTGATCATATGTAGGTATCCTCCAGGGGACTGCCATGCACATGAGAACTATAATAACATTTATTGGCTTTGACAAGGCATTTCATGTCCACTAGCTGGCTGTTAAGAGCACATTAAGAATATTTTGTGTGGAGGAAATGACAAAATAATGAAAAACATTGGAGGCTTTTAAAATGAGAACCTAAATAATGTAAAAAACGTAAGAGTCAAATCAAAAGAGTTCACAGGGCATTCTGTCTCAGAAGGGGTTTCTGCATTGTCATAAATTATGCCATTTATAGCCACTGACAGGTTCATATACATGCATTAGCATGCTTCGGACTGTTTCATGGAAAAAGAAGGAAAATTCCTAGTATGTAAGATGTAAGTTAATGATACTGTAATTGCATATTGATGGAATGAGTGAAACTGGTCCAGACACACACAGTATCCAGAAGAAAGAAGTCATCTGATAAATTAATTTAAAATTTCATAGTTGTTAGGGGCTGAAAGGGACCTTACAGATCATCGGGTCCAGCCCAATGGATATAAACTGATAATATTCAAGTGACCATCCATCTCTATTGCTCAGACCTGAATAAAGATCAATAGGAGTAAATCAAAGTAATTGATACAGGGTGCATCTACATGAGATGCTAATTGCATGGTAGCCTCATAACACTGAGGAGTAGTGCATCACAGCACTGGCAGTGCTAATATGCTACTGCACAGTAGGGTCACTAAAAAGGTGTTTGCCAGTGCTACTGTGCAGTAACTGGTTGCACAAGTACTAAATTAAATGCACAGTAATGCATTAATGAACATGTAGACATACCCACAGTGTACAGGGCAAGGAAAAACTTCACTATTGTCAATAGCTTATCAAAGATATAGGTCTAGGTTTTGCTGATATGAATGTGTATGAGCTAAGGTGCTGATAAAGCACCATCTAAGAAACTTATTAGGCATTATGCCTCAGACTGTCCTCTGAAGCACTGTTGCCTCCTTGAGGGTGTTGTAGGAATTCAACATTGGTTATTGGCTTGCACCAGCATCAAATGACTTCTCCACCTGCCATCAGGTCAGCTGTTATGACTGGCCTGGTACAAGACAGACCCAAAGTGCACTTCTGTTTCAGCCTACCCATCCTGTTACTCACCAACTTCGTACATGGTTGTAAAATAAGATAGGAGTTCCAGATAGGTTCTGCAGTTCAACCTCTCTTACCAGTTAGAGAAAGGAGAAAGTTTAAAGACAAAGCTAAAGCAGTAGCTTGCACATAGCTTGAATGTGAATATATTAAACAATTAAATGCACACGGAGGGGGGAAATTGTCCTCATTAGCAAATCATTAAAAAGAAATCTCTTCCTTAAAGAAATTTCTTTTCAGTCCCAGAAAGTTTTCTTTCTCAAGAGCAGATTAAGGTGTGTTGGTAAGTAGGGGTCAGTAAACAATAGGTTTTGGGTTTTTTTCAATGCCTAATTGTTGGATTGATAGGCTTTCAATTCTCAGAGCTCTATCCAGATGTTCATGCAAAATCCATAAGTAGGGCTGTAGCTTTCAACTGAGTCTCCTAAGCCTCAAGTGATAAGGTATTCTGACCTATGTCATCTTCAAATCCTCATGTTAAAATAGCTCAACTTGGTATAAAATGTTCCCCTTAGTCACTGGAGAATTGGAAGCCATTTCCCATTCAGTGAGAGAAAGCCATTGACAGAATGACTCTTGATGGTTAGGACACTCATATGGAAGTTCATCCAAAACCACATGAGTTCCATGCAGCACACTAGGAAAAATTTTATTATTTAGGCAACATGAAAGAGCACTGATAGGAGGCCTTCCAAATATTGGCTTGGAGTTCAAGCCCCCACAGGTCAGGGTGAGAACTGACAAATTCCCATATTCTAGGGAAGAGGACCAACCCATAGGCTAATGAATAAAGGAAGAAAAGCACTTTCTTTTTCTTCCTCCTCCAGTTTTGTAAATCTAGCCATGGAAACAAATAATCCAGTTGAAATGATTCAGTGATTTCTCAGAATCCTAAATACTTTTGGCACAACCAAAATTGAATTTTCAGTGAATTTAGTTTGTGCTGAAAAAAAATTACCCAGTTTTGTACATGACACCTTCACGGGTTTTACATAAAAATAAATACCTAGCCTATCACCAAATCATCTTTAGTATATTAATAAAAGTAATTGATAAAACCAATATATAAAATAATAATCATCACAATTGATTAATTAATAATAATAAATAAATGTTTAATCACCATACTAGCATAGTGGAACTGATAAAACCTAATTATATGGTCATTAGTCTAATAATTGTACAATAAAGCAATAACTAATTATAAATAATAATAAAATTAATGAAGTGATGGCACTTAAAATTAAAGTAATACATGTATTTAATAATTATATTAAAAGTAAAATAAAAGTAATGAATAAAAGTATAAAATAGTATAAATAGTTTCTTTTATTGCCTCAGATATGCCAAATTTAGGCTAATTTGTTTTAGATACATTAAAGTGGCAGAATGAGTTATTTCTTGACATTTGAAGTCACATTCCATTTAGGTTCATCGACGTTGTTTCCAAAAGGCTGCATTTTGGATAAAACTGGGTGAATGCATGTTTGAGATCAATTATTGTGTGCATCTTTAAATGAGTTGTGGATTATGCTATTATTCAGCCTATGAGGATAATGATTTTCATCAAAAGAACATATCCTAGATGTGTTATTGCCATTTACGTTCCGTATATTGCTGCCGCATGTCCTTGTTTTACAATAGCTAGCTTTCTAACAATGTGGAGGAAAGACAAAGGTTAGTGGAATTAAATGTCAAATTTGCCATTATAATTTTGCTTCAGAATAACTCAAGGTACAAATTGAATTTTAATAGTTGAGGAGAGATTACAGCATATGTCATAGTGTTCATAGAAATAGCAAAGTTGATTCTCTTTGTACCATGAGGAGTAAAGTACTAAAAATTCAGATGTTCATGGGATGGATGTAGTGGAATGGCTGTAGTTTCTTTATACAACATGTACCTGAAAAATCCTGCTGCACCATACTTCCAAGAAACCACCAACAGGTTGTGAGCACCTTCTGCTATTACCTTAGTAACTTGTATGCCCAGTGGCCACTGAAGTCAAAGGGACCTGAGAATACTTAGGATCTTGTAGGGTCAAATCCAAAGCTTGTAAAGATAGGGAAAAAGATTAGGAAACAGACAAGACGGTAAAACACAATTAACAACCTTTTGCCTCTGTCTTTAAAGTCATGAAAACTTGATGTTCCCAATAAAGTCTACGAGACCCTAATCCTGATGTCCATAAAATTTATAGTAAAGTTCCCACTGACTATAATGGTGCAAGATCCAGCCATAAAAATATGATTTTCAGAGGCTCAGGGCACTCATAAATCCATTTGAAACCAGTGATACTCCTAAGTACTCAGCACCTCTGAAAATCAGCACTTATGCACCATGTTTAAAACTGCTAGAAAATGCTTTTCTTATCTCATAAGAACTTTTAATTCCCCCCCGCCCCATCCTAAATCATCATCTCAGCCATTTGCACAAGGAGAAATCTTAGCAATTAAAACTTTTCCCCCCTAATCATTTAGAGAAGTCCTTTTTCAGTATAAATTAACTAAGGGCATTTTTACACGTGCTTCGCAGAGGGGGTGGGGGAGGGCACTTTAATTAAAGAGGCTCCGAGAACAGTGCTTCATGTATCAGTGTCCCTGCACTTAAAAATGGCAGCAGGGGCACTTGAACTAAAGCTTTTTGAATAAGCTTTAGTTCAAGTGCCCCAATGTCATTTTTAAACACAGGGACACTGATACACAAGATGCAGGAGGCTGCTGGAGTGCAGTAATTACCACTCTCCAGCAGACTCGATTAATTCATTCTGCTGTAATGCAGTGTAATTACAGCAGCCTCTACACTTGTGTACAGGTACCCAAAAGTTTCTAAACAAAAGGTCACTTTCACCCAAAAACCAGAATCTTTCCTTAAAAAAATTCCAAATTTCAACAATTCAAAACTTTCTTTTCCCCTTTATCCCAAACTCACCCTATTTTTCAAACAGCAAATCATCACATTTTTTTCTGGTAAATATTACATTTTGAAAATGCCCACCCAGCCTGGTCTTTGTTCTGTACTACAAATTAGGCATATTTAAAATTCTAGTGCTTATTTCAGAAAAACTAGAGAAAATAATTGGCCAGGTTCAATGTAGCTATGCTAATTTATACAAATTAAAGTCTGGTCATAGGTTTGTTTTTTCCTTTTTAATAGACCATTTTGTAAGTGGCTGTGCCTTGTTTGGGTTTGCCGCTGAGGTCTAGGGCTCTGATCTGTCGAGTGTCAGTTCTTGTGGCCTGACAGCTTGACCTTGCTGGCTAATATAAGCAGGACATGCCCTCTGTCTCTCCCGCCACGTCTTGACCTTTTAAGTAAGTGGGGAAGATCCTGGATGTTTTACACCTGTCTTCATGAGTGCCTTCTTGGGGCTCCGCCTCCCCTTACATCTTGTCCTTGCACCAACCTTGTCTTATGGTCCAGTCAGGCTGAGTGCCATTGGATGGTGAGATGGCAGTGTCCTTGCAATTGGTCCAATTTTTCTCTCAATATTTAACTGCCTACCTATCACAGTTCTATGGGCTTTGACAGCTATGCCCATCAGAGCTAGTGTATCAAGTTCTGAATTTTAACTTGTCTGGCGTCACTTCCCTCTTAATGAGACCCTAGGGGCCTTCGGCCCTCCATAAAGGATTCATGGTTTGTCACTTGTGTCAGTCCAGCAGAGAATTAGATATCTCCCATCACCTCCGCTCCATGCCTGCAGCTCCTCTGTGGTGTGAAGCTTGTCCCACAGTACTGAGGCTCCTCTGAGCCTCAAGTCAGAAGAGCAAGCTCCACTCTTCTCCTTGAGCCCCTGCCGGAGCACTCTTAGGTCCATGTCAGCTCTCCAGTAGCCATGGTCCAGGGCTTCCAACCTGCCTTCAGCCCATGTAGAGTGCATCTTTGATGTCCTCTGCTGTGTGCCAGCCGACCTGGATCTAGCAAGAGCTTCTGAAGTGGGGCAGCTGCAGCACCAGGAACTCCCTAGACAGTGCTGCTTGCATCTTCCCTGGTAAGTTTCTGCGCCCGGAGGGAGCATCTGCCTCCATGTCCCAACCTCAGGGACTAATGGGGTCATTCCTGGGGGATTCATCACCCCAATAGGAGTCACTGGGGTACTCCCCACTACTACACACTTATGAGGTAAAAATAGAGTAGCTAGCTTGCCCATTGTCTCAATTTTTTTAAACAATCACAGGTTCACAAAGAAGTGAGAATAAATTTAGCCAACATAAACTGATAAAGGAGAAGTAGATGGATAGGGGATGATGTAGTCTGTAGAGTGAACTCTGAATGGGAAAAATATAAGCAGAAAGCAAGATCCAGTGCCCTAGCAGAGGTGTCATAGTTCAGGCAAGGGCACACCTATATGAATGTTTTTAAAAAGGTGTTCAGGAGAGGAAAATAAACCTTATACCACCTCTTTTTTCAGCGATCCAATTTTCTGCTCTTAATACGTGGCTGCACATGAAAGAGCTGATCTGGAAGACTTCTAATGGCTGACTTGTTCATATATTGGAAAAACAAATCTTTGATGATTTCTTTGCACTACATTAATGCTCGGCTTTGTCATGTTTGCCCTTTTGAACTACACAGCTGGAGATGAATGTTCTTTCAGTACTGGAACAAATAAATAACGACAAGGATGTGTCAGTAGATTTACTTTGAGTTTGTGCTGCTGCACTTGACACCAGTCAAGAAAGTTGGCTTACTTTCAGCACACGTCGACTTCCATACATATCCGCAACAATAAGCACAACTGTAATTTTGTCTAAAGTCTGCAGTACAGATTCTAAACTGGTATAAACTGTTGTGGCTGCGCTGACCTCCATGGCAAGACCTTGACATGCAGCAGCTATTAATTTGGCTCTCCATTTTCCAAAGACTGTTGTTATTGTTCTCATCAGATTATGAAAATGCTCCAAAGCTAGTCAGGCTTCAGCCCTTTGTGCAAACACCTAGGAAGATATCACCCTTGCTTATTATTCTGTTGTTGCTGTGCTTCTATCCATTTGAAACAATATTTAGAAGAGTTTGTTTCAAATATGCTACTTTGCAATCCTCACCTGGGACGTTTTATTGCTATTGGACTAGTACCAACATAACCCAGCTGAGATCAAGGCCAAATAGTGCCAACCATGGGCATATGCTCATCTCACTTAGAGTTGGGTCCTAATTTTTAGAAGTTATAATTTAAGCAGAGGGAAAACAGAACATATCATAAATTCCATGTTACCTTCGCAGGCTGCAAAGGGGAATTAAGTGAATGCCCGTAATCAAAAAAGGATATGTGTCAGAGCTACGAATCTGAGCACAGTGCTATAAGCACAAGCACCTCTTTATTTTAATTCTTTTTTGTTCTCAGTTGGCAAGCTGCACATTCATGTTTTGAACTGGCAAACTATGCAGTTATGCTAATATTTGCTAATATTCTTTATTCAGTTCTTTATTTTTATATGGCCTTAACTTTTTAACTTAGATATCCCAACAGTATACCCAGGGAGTCGACTGTTCCATAGCAAAGAAACTCTTATTAATAATAAATACTTATTACACAACATTTAAGGTGAATAAATCCCATGAAAGCTATATACTGAATATAAATCATTTATGAACAGAGCTCTAAGAGAGTTCAGTTTGTTTCCTGAAATTAAAGAATAATGAAAAAATTCTCACAAGTCTAAGTCTAATTGCATACTCATCACATTTAATTTGAATTTACTAAGAGTATTTGTTAAGATCAAATTCATTTAGCAAATTAATTTCACATTAAGTATTTACTTGCTGCAGGAGTCTTTTTGCTTCAAAAGTAAACAACTTCAAAACTTTTATCATCAGGTCAAACAAACTACCCTGCTTGATGAGCTTTCTGTTTCTAAACAAAAATGCAGGTTCAAAGGGAGTGTAATGGATAGGAACACTAGATTGCAAGAGGAGACTGTTGTGGATCCTGACATGTGACATTTGGCAAGTTCTTTGTGCTCCACGCGCCAGTCTTCTAATGTGTAATACAGTGATATTGATGCTTATCCTGCTTTGAATGTAAGACACTATTATTCTTACACTCTCTGAAGTATAACTCCATTCTTGATCTATCAAATACCAAAGGGCAGAGAAAATGGAAGAAGTTGGTTTTTCATTTAATCTCTTGGATTGAAACTCATAAATTTTGACTTTGCTGCAGACTTCCTGTGTGGTTTTAAGCAATTCACTTGATCTCTTTATACATTGGTTGTCTATTTGTAAAATGGGGTGATAATACTACCTTTGCCTCTCTTTGTCTCTGGAGAACACAAGGACTTCCGAATGGAACTGCCTATTACTCTATGCAAATAAAGCACTAAAAACAACGAGGCTCTAATCTTGAATAGGGGCAAAGGGGTGTTGGGGGTATATCAGAGAGGAATGCAGAGGGGAGAAAGAAAAGGTTGTTCACATTTCCACCCTTCTGCCTAGCAAACTCGTTCTTTCTTTACAATCTGGTGATGGAAAACGAACACCACTGTACTGGTCTGAAGATACTAGCAACAGCATGTAACTGGTAAATAAAATAAATGAGTGGGTGATGTATTAAACTGGCCTAATTGCAGAAGCTATTCTGTGCACCTCAATGCATGTAGCTTCAGGAAGATAGATTTGAGTGTGGAAAGTATCCTTTTACGTAGTGAGATGCCCCAGGTTACCAATTTGGGTAAGTCCTGTCTGCACCTAGGAATTTTGGCTGCGTCAACTTAGCCAGGAAGTACTATGCCTACTACTTTAGGAGGGCACTTTGGAAAAAAAAGATCAGATTTTTTACTAGCATTTTTCAAGAACCACAAAAATGTTCCAAGTTCCTTGCAGAAATGTGTTGTTCAGTCTTACTGATTCTATATCGGTCATGCCACATGAATAATGCAATTGGATGTGGCACATGAAATGGGAAGGAGAAGTCAGTCACAGAAATTTTCTTTTTGATTTGCTTTAAAAATCAAAGATTTTATTATTTTTAACCACCCTGTGAAAGATGCAAGGGGTGTTTGCTTGTCAAGTATGTTCTGTAGGTGTTTAGTGTTCCAAAGAAAACATGCCTCCCACCTGCATGTTAGCGGGTAATCCTTTTTTCTTCCCTCGTAGAAATGGACTGATGTCAAAATCTGTCACTTTGTTAAATAAAGTTATACAGTGAGAATGAGAAAAATGCTGCTGCTGAGGGGTCAGATGTCAGCTCTGACAGTAATGATGACTTGAAGACACTGACAGATGAAGAATAAGGGATAACTCAGGAAAACCTAGCCAGATATGAGATGTGTGCCCCTGTCAAATTTTAGGTTAAAATGACACCCCATCCTTGTAATGCTTCCTGTTTTGGAAAAGGAGAGGCAGTTGGCATAGGAGCTGGCTATTCTTGCTTTATACCAGCTGAGAACATTGCTACCTTCGGGTACTTGTAAGCTAAAGAACACATGTCTGCCTTTGTGTCACAGAGGGACCAGAGCTGAGAGAGTTCTGGCCCCAAATTCCTCCCAGCTAGAAAAGAAGTGACATTAAGCTAAATTAAACTGAGATTTCCCTATTCAAAACCCATTTCTGCGTCAAGGTGATCCAGCAGTTCCTCATAATTAATCCAGACAGACCTCTGTATTGCAACTTTGAAAGAGTTAATTATCTTATTTCTTCTATTTAAGTCCCTATATTTCAGGTATTGTAGAAATCTTCATCATAATTGGCAATTAGAAAAGTGAAAAACCACCAACTTTATCACTTCCAGCTGCCTTTTCCCTATATTCACAGCCAGAACCTATGCATATTCCAGCAGCATTATTTTCATGGAACATTAATGACATTTCATTGCACTATTATTATTTCTATAAATTATTTATTGAATACTGACTGTGTGGGCTAGGTAGACATATCTCGGGAAACAGCAATATACATTTATCTCTTTGCTAGTTCAATATGTGAGTCACTCTCATTAGTGCACAATAGCAGCTTGGATTGTTTAGTCTTTAATTTCTTCCATTTACGTGCCTTTAGCCTTTGATGATGATAATATTGTGAATGATTGACTTGAGATTCTGAGCAAGATGTTGCTGTTCCTTCTCTTCAGTGGCATTGACTGTACTGCTTTTTCACTGCCTCTTTGTGCTCTTACAGGACAGCGGTCCCCACCAGGGGAACAAAACTGTGAGAAATCTTGCAGTTTTGTTCCCCTGGTAGGAAAAATTGCAGGGATTGCACTGTAAAATGTTTGCACTGTAAAATGTTATGGGGGCTGCACAAACAGTCTGCAGTGTGAACAGCCCACAGCCCCTGTGCACACATCCCAGCATGCTCCCCTGGCTGCCAAAGTGCTGAAAGCAATTGAGTGCACAGGGTAGTGGTGACTGGCTGGTTGCCCCCAGGGGACCAGACCCACCTGGGGTATTTCTACTCCCAATATTACCTCCTTCCATCCCTGCTGCGTGAAGCCTTGAGAAAGGAGACTCGGAGTGTTTCCTCTTTTGTCGATTGTAGACAAGCTGGTTTCTATTCCAGAAGCCTGAATCGGATCCCTATTCCTCTCCCTACTTATCTCGGTTGCGGGAGGGGTCCTGGGGGTCTGGGTCACATGCAGGGGAAAAAAATCTGCCTTTGCACCTTATGTCTCCTTGTAGCCCTGGAAGGCAGTGCAGGGCTCGTGAAAGGGTCTGGGCTTCCCTGGCCCTGGGGCAGTCAGAGAGGCTTTGCTCCATGCTTGGCTGGAGCAGTGGAGTCCAGCGCAAGTCACAGACTGGCTCCTTGAAGCCAGGGTATGGGGCAGAGCAATGTGCATTGGGAGCCTGTGGGTTTTACTAGAAGGGTAAGTGTGCATGTGCTCATTCTCCCAGGAGTTTCTTCGACCTGGTTGTAGGTGGGTTAATTTTCTCCTAGAATTGCCATTTTTGGTTTGGGAGAAACTGTGAATGTTTCTACACTTGGGCGTCCTACTGGGAGAACTGCTGGTAAAAACAGGCTTGTATTTTGCAGCCATAGTCAAAATCAACTTTCAGGATGAAGCTCTTTTCTAATCTCCATATCAGCTTTGCATGGAAAATTAGTTTGACTTAAGTTTTGCTTCATTTGCTTTCAAGGCAGAAGATAATGGAGAAGGTGCTGTGTTTTACCATGCAAGAAGGCCATCGAGAAGGCATAGCTCAATGGGAGTGGTAAAGAAAGATGGCTTTAGCCACTTTGCACCACCCAGATCCTGGGCTTGTGCCAGACCTAAAATGAACACTAGAGCAGTCTTTGGGGCCCTTCTGATGATCCAGTGGGATTCTGTCTGGCTATTTTCTTGTTTAATCCAGGGTAAACATTCACAAGTGCAAACCGCAGTTGCACACCGTGTAGTATTGCTTTGCAAAAACAGTGCATCAATCTAGTTACATTAGGACTTAAGTTGGCCAGAGCAATGAAGGCTTTAGATATGAAGGTGACAGTTACCAAATGAATACAGGTGTGTTCTCAAATTGGACTAGGCAGGTGAATAACAGTAAATCCTGTTTAGAAGTTGTGGGCCTCAAATGCCAGGATTCCTACCATCATTTGCCTCTCTCAAATATCTTCAGTGCTTCTGTCCAGAAGAGGACAAAAAGTCTATTACAATAAAAACAAATAACAATAACTAGGCGAAGAATCGTGGTGCAGGTTATTCAACATTGTTTGATGTGCTTTAAGTTAATTTGATGCCATGCAAATGTCACATTGCTTTAGAGGGAAAGCTAAAGAAATGGGCTTTATCTTTCCCAGAGGACTCAAAAGTGCAGTAAAATATGACATAAGCAAGGCAGAAATAATCTAAACTGATGCCATAGCTAAGGTGAAGGAGAGCTCAAATAGCTTTTTTGGGATTAGTCAGCTGCTCTAGCTTGTACAAAACATATATAAGCTTCTCAAATAATGCTGTGAAAGTTGAGTGAGACTTAACGATAATTGGGATTGTTGGAATAGAACCTGAGTGCAGAAAGGCACCTTCCAGCAGCCTGGAGGTCCACCTAAGGAGGGCAGAGGAAGTTTGAATTATACCCTATGACTGTGGCATTGCTCTGTTGGCTATTTCTAGGATGGTCCCCCACTCAGCACATTGGTCATTTTAGACCACATCCTGAGGTACCTCATTCTTCCCCATGCATGCCCGGGCAGTCTAGGTGCCCAAAATAACGTCCCATATCCTGTCCAGGGGTCAAGGTCTAAAAAATTAGATTCTTTGAGATGTTGGACCTACCCATTCACTCCTTTGCATTACAGTCTAGCCTTAGGTATGATGGGTATAAAGTATCTGAATTATATTTAGGCTAAGATTTTTTTCATAATGCATTTTGGTGGTGGTAATTGTGTGGGGGGGGGAGGATTTGTGATCACTTCTAATCTCTAAGGTTCACTTGGGGAATATTATGAGGCTTTTCTTTACCATCCTAGGGGCTCTGTGCTTATAGAAGTTGACCTTTTTCATGAAGAATTTTGCCTCGAGGTGCTGAAGTTTGAAGAAAGACACCAGATGCTGAAGGGAGAAGAGGCAGAGGGGGCACAGAGATGGGTTATCCAACTAGACGGACTGCCACTCTGTTTTGGCCTGGAAAAACCTATATTCCTCAGCTCCATATGTAATGAATTTTTGCCCTCCTCACAAAATCACTTTTTCAGACTGGACCCCCATGTATCCATGCTGAGGTGCAGAGCTGCGTGAGGATGTGCAGGGCAGAGCAGTCTGCGGATTCATACCAAAAGCCTGCTGACACCAGCTTTGGCACCTGTCCAGCCCATCAGCCTTTTATTTTTCTGAGTGCCAGCATTTTATTTTTCTGTTTGTTTTTTTTTCTTTTCAAATTGGCTCAGTAAAAATAATTAAATTCAAAATGACTGTTTACACAATATTTAATAGCTTTCAATTCCAGCTGAAATTGCCTCCACTTGTTAAGTATTTCCATTATATGTTGTCAGTTCTTCCCAGCACTCGGTTGCACCAGGGCCATCATCTTCCAAGCATCATTTTGAGATGCTGGGATTCTTTTATTGACGTAGCAGTTGGCTGGACAGTCACGACTTAATTGTTTATTAGTAGTTAGGCAAAATGACTTTCCTATTAAGGGACTACCGACTGAATGGCTGTTATAATCCTTAACTTTCTCCCACTGAGAACCATTTAATCTAGAATAAATGGTCCCATCATCCATACACTTCACTGTAAAGCAAGTGTCTGATATGTAGAACTAACCAGAGGCTGTCGACAGTGGAAATTTTGCTTCAGGGTGGATCTGGTCTGGTCTTTTGTAACCGAGCCGTGCCCTCCACACACAAAGGGTTCCCCCTTCAGCAACAATTCTCGGGGAAAGTGAGTTGAATTAATTTCCCAGCTATGAGGAGGAGCCCTTCTTTGTAGGAAAAGCAGGGATAGCTGCAGAAAACAGAGACTTGGGCAGTGTGGCTCTGCTAGATCATGGTGTTGACTAGTGTAAGTAAAGCTCCAGGAGATCCTAGAGGTGATGTGGGACCGTGTGGCCTCTTGCTTCCTCTTCAGTTTGTGGTCTGCAGCCCCACTTTTCTTGTTCACAGAGTGCAGCCTGTCTTGTCAGAAGGGAAAATGCAGGAGAAACTGTGGAAACTGGAGTTTCCTTCCCTCTGTATAGGCATTACTCCCTAGGAGAATGACCTGGGCGTAGGTTGAAACAGCAAGGTTTAGTCCACTACCTTTCTGTTAATTTATATGCTAGCAGTGCATTTCTGAATCTGCCGCATACTACCTGTAGATTCCTGAACAAGCTACTTTGGATCTTGGTTTAGCAAGGTAGACAAGTACATACCTAATTCTAGTTAAGTAAGAAGCCTAATTGACTTTCAGCTGTGTCTCAGCTCCATAGCTGTAAAGAGTGACAGTAGCATGTCCTCTCTCCTTATCTTTTCTTAGCCCTGACTTTGGAAAGAGGCTGTCTGCATGTCTGTTGTTGTACAGCAACTAGTACAGTGGCCCCTAATCAGAACTGGGACCTCTTTGAACCTCTGAACTAACATCAACAATAATAATGCCAATAGCAATAATAAGGATAATAATTGTTGCTGCTGTTATTACCGTATAGCCCCAGTCTTTGCCCAGAGGCAAGATAGTCCTGTTTTGCTGCCAGTTACACAATTTGTCACTAGACTCTACATGTTAGTGTCTTTCTTTTAAAACCCCATCTGCTGAAATCCTGATATTGAATGTGAATCCTAGCTTTCGCTTATAAAGCCAGTCCTAGTGGCTGCAGAGAGAAGCCTTAAAATATAAAGCAAGTGTACCCTCAAGTCTGAAAAAGACAGAAGGCAAATAAAAACAAAGTCCAACTTTTATTACTTTCAAAGTAACTTATGCATTAAACCCAATCTTAGGAATTTTGGAGGGCTGCATTTGTCTTTTTTTGAATGTTTGGGGAGAGTAACGTTGCTTTCTCCAGATCACAGCTGCAATATTAGGGTTCTTTCTAGCTCAGCCAGAAGTTTTGCCATTCACTGACCTCCTACATGATACAGTACATTTAAACATGTGTAGGGTTCATCTCCTCTTCTGTATTAAATTCTTTGTACGCTGGTAGAGTAAAGGGATATTGAACTGTTCAACTTTAATTAAACAACAGAGGTTGGGGAGAAGCCAGGAGCGTATTGTCAAATTAAAATGGTCACCTGTGTAAACAGCTTTCCATAAATCCGATCGTCTTGTATACATAACAACTGTTAATTGAATAATTACCTACAGTTCATCTCTTAATTTTTTTTCCTTGGGAAATGCATTAAATTTACTTGGAAGCATTGCATTTTCAAGCATGTTTTAATGCAGCTCAGGGTTCAGTACCGCATGCCATCAGTAATGCAGACATATTCCAAAGTTTATCGCTGGGCTGAGGTCTCAGAAAGGCTAAACCAATCAAATAGTTTTACATGCATAAGGGAGTTGTGGCCTTTTAAATGCAAGTCAATATCTGTATAGTGATATTTTGAAAGCAGTGTCATGATCTCTTATTCTGTTTGCTAGGATGGATACAAAGGTTTGCCAGGCTAAATATATATAAAATGGCTCTTAAACTCCAAGTGAAATTAGTGAAAAGACTCTCATCACCTTCAGTAGGATTTACATTATGCCCAATGTCTGTAATGTGCCTGGCACAATGGGCCCAGGTGCTAGATTGGATCTCTATCAATAAAAGAGAAATAACAAGTCACTAAGCTTGCTAGGATCGGTAAATGTAAAGAAAAATATGGGACAAAATCCACAGCTGGTACAAAGCGGTATCTCTCCCCTGCACTTTGACCTACACCATTTGGAATCAAAGGAAAATACTCAGTTAATCGAGTGTACGGGATCATGTGCTCCAGCAACCTCCGCATCTCGTGTATCAGCATCCCTGCGCTTCAATATAGGATTTTGCCATGGGTGCTTTAATTAGAGCATGGCAGAGCTTCTCTAATTAAAGCATCCCTTCCCCCACACCAGAGCATGTGTAAAAAAAAAAAAAAAAAAAAAAACCCAAAAAAATCTATAAAAAACTTTTTTAAAAATCCCCAAATATAATTTTTTTTTTTCTCTT
>NW_017728997.1:2486596-2504313 GCF_001723915.1 Gavialis gangeticus
AAAAAAAAAAAAAAAAAAAACACCCCAAAAAATCTAGCTAATAATCTATTCAAAATCACCTAATATCAATTTATTTTTGCTCCTTTGCAGCCACAATAATTGATACCAATCACTCAGCAATAAGATCAAAAGAAACCGGCATCTGTTTTTGGAGTTTTTAAAGTAGAAATGGAACATAAATGCATTCTAATAATAAAATAAAGAAAAACTTCACACGGTTAAAAACACGCCACCTTAGGAAAAAAACCAACCTGTCTGAATTACAACCTAGAATCAGATTTTAACAACCTAAATCTTCTTTGTTGTTTGTGGATTGCTAAAGGGCAAAGTAGTCACTGGTGCACACAATTAAACTCAGTAATGTCTCTGCAAAGATTCAGATCATCGACATACATTGGCTTACAGCAAGACAAAGTAAACAGCACACAATTTTGCCTCTAACTTTAAATCAACTAGAAATGGCAAATGAGAAGAACATGCCATTCTTTAACAGGTAGGAGAGCATACAGAAGTAATCCTTTGATGGAAGTATCGGGCCTTTATCTAGCTACATGACCACAAGAAGTAAGAATGAATTCATGCCCCTACTTCATGACAGCTCATAGGGATAAGAGAGACAGAGTCTTGTCTACCCCGTTCATCACCGCACATCCATGACTCTAAAAGCATTTGAGGAGGGGAAAGAGGGCACCAGGCAGAAGAACATGCTTCTTTCACTTGGCCATTATTTAGTAGTAAGTGTTGTACGAGTGAATGCTG
Organism: Gavialis gangeticus; assembly: GCF_001723915.1. Lineage (NCBI taxonomy): Eukaryota > Metazoa > Chordata > Crocodylia > Gavialidae > Gavialis > Gavialis gangeticus. The sequence continues at coordinate 2,487,356 of NW_017728997.1, forward strand.
GTCAGAGGAGCACTGACATCCACTCTCTGAGTCTCAAACTGGAGAGAGCATTAGTAGTTTAGCTGGCCAGAACAATTTGCAGAAACAACCCTAATAGGTGAACCTGCAGGAATTGCATATGTACTCTTTCCCCCTTCCATGAGCTCTTCTCTTTGATAAAGAGATCAGAGCCTACAAATATTAAAGTGTCCTGGCTCAGCTTATGTTTCTCACGGCTTTAGTGATTACTAGGGCTGTGCAAAGCTTCAGTTCCTGATTCGGTTCAGTGGAGATTTGGCCTGATTCGGTGGCTAAATCTCTGAATCCGAATCAAATCAGGAGACCCTTTAATTTGTCTGAATCTAATTAGAACCCTCCAAATCAATTCGGAGAGATTTGGAAAGATTTGGTGATTTGGATGTAGACACAGCTTTAAATGTTTTTTTGACATACCTCAAGGTACCAGGAGTTTCATGAATGCTGTGATGGTGGGGCAGATGGAGCATCCCACAAGAGTGCAAGGGACTCCCCAGTGTGTTTGGCAGCAGACCCGAAGTGGACCAGGAGCACTTCCAGTCCACTTCCAGGTCCGACGGGGAGCATGCAGAGGGGACCCCTCCCCCTGTTGACCCCTGGCTCAATGACTGGTGCCTCCTGGGTCTGGGGAGCACCTGGGGTCCCCCCATGGCCTATCACTGAGCTGGGGGAGCACAGGGAGACACCCTGTGCACTCAGTGGCAGACCCGGAAGTGGCCCAGAAGTAGTTCTGGTCCACTTCCAGGTTCGCCACCAAGCATGTAGGGGCCCCCCCATGCTCCTGTGGGACACTCCATCTGCCCCAGCATCACAGCATTCATGAGCTGTGCCTGGTACCTTGAGGTATGTAGAAAAGACATTTAAAGCTGTGTCTATGGTCGAATTGCTGATTCTTCAAATCAGCATCGAATCTTCAGATTTGGATTCGGCCAAATCGAATCAGGGACAGTGATCTAAATCGGTGAATCAAATCACTGCCCCCGATTTGGGCTGAATCCAAATCGAATATGGCCCATTTTGCACACCCCAAGTGATTACCATATTGTAAACATGTTGCCTAGCGTGCCTGTTTCTGCAGGCAGGTTTTGCTTTCTGAGGAGCTCCTCAGCCACTTTTATAGACTTATAGTCATTAAGCAGCAACCAAATGAGCAAATAAATAAGTAAAACCAAACCCTGCTGCCCTATTGTGGGCAGTAGGAGGGGAGCACTTTAGCTCTGGCACCAGTGTAGCATCCTGGCCCCTCCCTGTAGCAAGTTTCTTCTGTTTACAACTCGCTTCTGGCTTTCAAACTATTCCCACACAGTTTGATACCTTTCTGCTCTCTCCCTCAGGGCTTTAAGCTTTCAGTGGGACACTCCATCCTTATGCAAAGGTACCACAGCTGGGCTGCTTCAGCAGGGCTGACTGTTCCCTCTTAAAGTGCCAGACTACACTGTTTCAGGGATGTATTGGGTAGCCATGTTGGTGTGAGACAAAAAGAAATGCCAAAATCTCGACCTTTTGGTTCAGAGAGGGTACCTTTTATTAGACCAACTAAGAAATCACACACACACACACACACACACACACACACGCAAATCTTTTTCTGCAAGCTTTCAGGCTCACTCACCCTTCGTTCATCAGGCTTAGGGAAAATTAAAGATGGGGAAAAGTCCCCAGAGGTAGGAAATAAACTTCATTTTTGCACGGAAGAGGCTGAAAATGGAAAGTCTGTCCCTCTGGGTCCATGAAAGTGTCTTTGTGAGTTGCCCTTTGTTGTGCAGATCAGGCAGGATTCCTTCCCTGGTGGTATCAGATGGCAAGCAGGGAGTATAGAAATCCTCCTTGTTGTTCAGCAATGAAGTTGAAAATCCAAAAACAAATAAAATTCCATGTTTACTACACTACACCGCTGCACACGTTTTGTGAAAAAGTACATAAGCAGCTAAATTGCCTAGAAGTCAACCTGCTGTAAAATGGGTGCAGTTCAGGAGTGCATCCTAGAATCAGTCAGCTTAAGCTTTTGATTCAATTTGCTTATGGTTTGCTGTAAGGTAAGATACAATTTGTTTAATGAGCTCAGAACTAGTTTCAGATGCATTTGATGTTTGCCCATTCCTAACTGGAAATCATAGCACAGAATGAATGCCACTACCCAACCCACAGAATGACAAATGGCCTGGTCCTTCAGTACTTATCCTGTCCCATAGGAAGAAAGTGAATAGCATTCACTCGATGGCCAGGAGGGATTTGCTGCAGGCACGTCTGTCTTCCTTGTGTAGACAAGGGAAGCAAAACCCGTTAACCTTCTTTTTGTTTTTTTCTGCCATTTTCTAATAATTCTTCTGCAATTGAAACAAACTCCAGAAAATAGCATTTGCCATTTTAATTTGTGAATGACATTTTAAGGACAGCTGGCAGCAGCAAAAGGTATGTTATATTTAAGAAACTCATAAACCAAGATTGTAACAGTTTTATACAATTCATAGGTTTTATTTAACGAGCCTGAGTAACACAGGATGGAAGTTGTTCCCAAAGGGCCCCAATCAACTAGAATATTGAACTGGAAAGCAGACTGTAAATTGTGTTTTAACTAACGTCATATGGCTATTATTTTTTATGGAACACATAATTTCCTTTATAGCGAAAGAATATAAAAAACTGTCATTATGCAAATACCTTGAGGGATCTGACCAAATGCATTTTGGTTTTGAATGAGTCCTTTCAAGATTATATGTATATTGCTACTCTGTGTACATAGTAAGCAATTGCCTTTAAAAAAAGTAATGTTTCTTCTGAGGGCCCTAACTTTCCTTTTTTGATTACACTTGCAAGGTTTGTGAGCAATGAAACAAAAGGCGCAGTACCTCAGAGGGACTAAGCCCTTCCTTTTATTTAAATTATCTAGTAATTCAACTCTTCTTAAGATCTGATTTTTAAAATGCTGGGTGGGTGAACTTTTACACCTGCAAATAGTTGTACCTGTGCTTTAATATGGGAAAGAAGTACCACAGAATACCATAGCCATTGTGTATTGAAGTCAGTGGAAAGAATTTCATAGGAATTCGTGAACAGAGCATTTCCAATTGCCTTCAGCAGCCTGTATGTCAGCTAGAAATGTGAGTATTTGCAGCTGAAACTGTGCCCATAGTCCTGTACCTGCAGTTTGTTCTAGGTAGAAAGCTACACTAAGGAAAAACGAAGGAGAGGCTAAGTCCCTTTGCTGAATCTGATGCAGATCTTTGAAAGGGCTTGCAAACTACTTTTGCATGAGAAATGAAAAGAGGGGAAGGTAGCGCTATACTTAAGAACATAGGAGTAAAGTGGAAACTATTGCCAGCTGACACCTTTTCTGTAGCCCTGTTGGTAGTTTCTTTCTAGTGCCAAATGGAACAGTATCTATACTGTAAAACAAAGGTCATTGCTGCGATTGTAATTTTTGTTGGTGGACTGAGCAGAAAGAATGAAAGCTGAGTAGTCTTCCTGAGTTATTCTGCAGAAATTTTCACTAATGATGCTTGGGTTGTTCCTGGTCTGTGAAAAAAAACTAATTTCAGTGCTACTCAATTGATACTTTCATAAGAACAGAATTTGCTTTACAGCAGCACCAAAGGGAAGAAAAGGGCAAATGATATCAAGCTGACTATTTAGTGGATTGATTTTTACTTTTAGACAGCACTTTCTGTCTGTCTGGACTTAAGAAAAGAAGTCAGAAAAACAATTTTTGCTCTTATTTATAACCCTGTGAATTCTGAGTAAATTAGTTCAAGTTTTGGGGAAAGCCATTCCGAAAATGGATTACTCTTTATTATCTTACAGCAAATCATGATCTTCAAACTACTGAGCTCTTCTAACTCTAACTGAAGACAGTAAGAGTTGTTAATACTTCAGCAGTCCAATAACCAGAAACCCCCTTCACTTACCATTGACTACACTTGATCACAGTGGGAACAGAGCAATGCCTAAAAAAATGTCAGCTTTTTTCAGGACTGGCATTTTTCAGGATTGGCTGCAAAGAAGTGTGAGGTGTGTGTTGCTTGTCTGTGCTGATTTGCAGACCTGAAGTCTAGGAGCCCACCATGTTTTACAGGTGGGAATAAAACCAGAAGGACTCAGAAGAAGTTTGTAGCATGCACATAAACAATGCACATGTTTCTGTGGGGACTGTGGGGAAGAAAAAAAAAATCAAGGCAAAACAACCTTTCATTTTGAGCTTTCATTTAGTGCGGTGGACTGCACCGCCTTGTAACATCCCATGTGTTGTCACAGGGGAGAGCTCGAAAGTGCCAATGGTTTCCCTTTGCAGCTGCGCCCTATGTAGGAAAGGCCTTTTGCAGTCCCAGCTTGCATCACAAACATTCACATCTTACCCAAATAATGGATAAAGAACGGGAAATGTAAACATAAAAAATGCCAGGGCATAAAAATCAAATACACAAGATGATTTTTTTTTAAAAAAGGTCTTTGGAGAGCCATTAAGTCCATAGGATTTTCATGTGTACTTGTAGGAGTGCATTTCTTAAGCTGGGCTCATTTTAAACTACATGTTAATGAGTTGCTCATGATTTTTTTAGATACTCAAAAGACCTGAGCAGAAGTTTTATGGTGCCGTTCAAGCAGGAACTTGAATGACACGCTAATAACTAAAGGCAGCTCCTTAGTTTTTCCTGTGATTAATGTATTATTTTTCCATATTATGAGGCTATTCAGTCAGAAGCGAAGCAGTAGTTTTCACTTAGTCTGATTTCTGCTTAGCCCCCTTGCTTCTTAAACTTTTATCATGAACAGTAACTGGAACCATTCAGAGTTAAAAAATACAAACCTAATGCCAAAATTATACTTATTATTATGTGGTTAATAATTAATTATAAAATCAAAAAATCATGAGAGCACAGTTTGAGAGGGTTTTCGCAACAAGGCAACCCTTTACATATTACTTTTTGGTTCAGTGGGATTCTCCATTTTTTTCTGATGTCTCTTCAGAGCTCATTTGTGAGAGATGAAGGACTTCTTCCAGGAGATTTGAAGTCTAGATCCCAGCAATGTTACTTTGTGCTTTAATTTTTCTGGCAAGGAGCCATTCTGTGTATTTATCCCCTGAACTGATGGCAAACATTGAATAACAAAATGGGTGCAACACTCTTGCAAGAGAAGTGAATAATTTAAGTCTGATGATATTTGGGGCGGGGACGTGTTTACTACGAGGCTGACATATTTGAATGCATAAATACTTTGTGACCACTGTGGTTTTACAGAAATAAAAAGGTACTTTATCCTGATCTACTTGAAATTAATTGCAGGAATCCAGTTGATTTAAATAGGGGAGCGACTTAGTCTACCAAGTGATTGATCAGCCATGGAAAGGAAGATGTCTCAAGGGTGCCGTGATGGATTTTGTCATTTCTCTCATGGCCAACTTCACTACCATTCAAATATAGTGTTGAAACATGGTTCTCTCTCCATTCCTTAGATATACAAAAGTATCCTTCTGCTCCCCATCTCATGCCTCAGGCCTGTCTTTTCCTTGATCCTAAGGGAAGGCAAGTGGACGAGCTCCAGTAGGGCTGGGCATAACAATTTAGAGGTGTCCCTCCTCGTACTTTGTCACGTGCCCCAGATTAAGCCCAGGTGCCCTCCATTTGCAGCCAGAAGGACAGCCTGCCTTAAAAAATGGTTGTGTGTAATTGTCTCAAATCTATAGCTAGTCCAAAGGAAAAGCTTTCGGAGTCAAGGCGGCAACCCGTGCTGCTAATCTCAAATCATCTCTGTTTTTGCTAAACCCCACCTAAGTTTCAGAATGCCAATGAATCAATCTGACACCGTCTTGGGTGAACACAGGATGGGTAAATGAAGCGTTAGTTAGTGGTTAGACAACATGGCAGTGTGATGCTGCCGCTCTGCACTCTTTACTCTAAAATTCCATTAGGGGAGATGTCATGGCATTTATATTTAATATACGCTCGGTAGACTGTTCTGGCAATAGTGAACTGAATCTGGTGGAGGAAATTAGCACGCTGACAGCTGCATGCCAAGTATCCAGTATAAATGCATCTCTGTCAGAGAGAGTAGGCAACTCTGTCACCCTTTCATCAGCTGTAATTGAATGCCTACAGAGGTGGTAATTACAAATACCATCCAGACTGCACAGCCTCATTTGTCTTTGTTTATCATCAGAGCAAGTATATTGATCATTACTAAAGCATTAAATATCTTTGGAGAGGAATAGGAAAATCGGATTAATAAAACCTGACATGCATTGTAAAATGTACTTCTCCATGAAAGACAGGTTTGGTAACTGTGGAAGTGGCAAATGAAATTATTCTGTTTCCACTCAGCTGACCGAGTAGTGTAACCCTGGGATAAAGCATCCCCAAGAAATCCAGTTTGCCACTTTATTACTCAGCTCTGACTTCATCTTGTGCAGCTACCTGAGTCGCTTTCTATGTTTAACTTGCTCGGTGCAGCACGCAGATCTAGGGTTCTTTGAAGATCAGGAACTTTATTTTAATCGAGTTACACAGGAATAAAGTTTGTGTGATGGAGTGGTGAGTCAGACCCAATAAACAAAACTCTGTTTTAGAGATTACAGGCTAAATCATGGGATCAGGTTCTGATCCAAACCCTGCTAAACCAGGGGGTAATAGAAAGCCTTCCGGTGTCTCCGACATGCTTTGTTGTCAGTTACATTGGTGTAAACCAGGAACCAGTTGATTGAAAGAAGTGGAATGACTTCTGATTTTCACCAGTGTAAATGAGAGCGGCAGAGTGCCACCAAAATAAACTTTTGTCACAAGCATGTATGTGTTATGTCTCTGGATCCTCAAGTTGCAGAAAGCACTATCCTAGTGCATGCTGTTCTAACTGGTCGCTGGATTCTGTGGACACTTAGTTTTCATTAGTTTTGCAGGTAGACACTTAAAACAATACATTCAGAAACAGTCATATATTTACTACTTTCTTCAAACCAAGGGGGCATTTTTGCTGATTATTGTCAAGTGCATTTAGGGATTAATGACATGAATGCTGCTGACGTTCCTTGACTGCTCAGTGCCTTTCAAAATTTGGGCCTGTAATTGTAACAGCAATAAGGGGGGATTATCTGAGGATAAAGTGCAGCTCGAGAAGTCCCAGCATGCATTTCCTAAATATCACCGTGTATAAAAATGATGGAGAGAACGGACAAATGAGCCATTTTAGTTCCCAGGAGCAGTTTTTAATATCTAATCCCTGAATCTTTAACTGAAGTCAGTGAGAGCTTTCCCCTAAACTACACTGGATACAAGATTGGTTACCTACCAAGGGATCTAATTACAAGTACAAGCCAGTGTTTGTTGCACGCATTTTTTTATTTTTATAAATATTAGATTTCTGTGCAACGTCGATGTGCATGTAGGAAAGCTCCTGACTTCATGGACTAGAAAAAAAATCTCCCTGCTCTTTCTAGGAAAAAGAAAGGTTACCCTATATTCCAGTTCTCAGAAATGCTGTTTATGTTTTTACAAAGTTGGAGGACTAGTCAAAATTGACCTTACAATGGAATGGGAGATTGCCATTAAACCACAGGGTTGCTTTCAAAGCTTTATTATCATAAAAAGCCTTTAATCATTTGCATTTTAGCATCAGCATAGATTTTCAGGCATACCAATTAATAGATCCTTGTTTTCCAAAGATATAATCTTTCCTATTTTGAAAGCTTGACAGTTCTAATGCTTTAAAATCATTGAAGCTGACACGCCTTCTCAGGAAGACTGTTTAATCTGTCCGATTCTTCACTCCTGTATGCTTTCTATCATGCAGTGACTCAACTGCTTGGAAAGTTGTGAAGGGTTTTTTTAACCTTTTTTCTTTAATTTACCAATTATTGAAAAAGGTTGTTTTTTACTGGTAGTAGAAGTTTCTTCTTAGAAAGAGGCGAGAGCTAATTAACAATGTCTAGCATTTTCAAAGATGAAAGCTTATGAGGGAATGAGCAGTTTATAGGTGTCGATAGCAGCTCTAGAAGTAGGTTTTTACTTCCCGTAACAGTCATTTAGAAGACCTGGTGTCGTGCCATGAAACAGCCAACCTCACAGAAGGATACTTGGCGTGTACTGTTCCTTAATTTTATGTACCATTTACCTTTCCAGCTCTGCACCAGACAAAGCTTCTGACTAGCCTGTCATTCATGATGTAGGGTAAAAACAAACCACTGGCTACCGCTGATTGGAAAGAAATTTCCCTGATTAGCAAGTTACTCTTTTCTACTGGGATTCTTGTACCTTTTCTTGCCAACATCTTGCATGAGTAAACTATCCTACATGAACTGCTTCTTTCATCTAATGTGTCATTTCCTATGGGAGCTAGATTTTAACTTTAACACAGCAGTGGCAGTGCTTACAAGCTGCCCTAAAATCTTTTCCCTTTCCCTCTCCCTCCCCTTCCTCCAACCCCCACCAAAAAAAAATCACTTGAAGGGTGAGGGCAATTGTCTAAAGGAGAATTGGCTCCTTTTAATCAATGAAAGACTAAAGGGTTGGAGTGGAACTCACTTTTGGAAAGGGACTGGACTTCTGTGTGCATTCCCCAAGGTTTACTCCAATTAGCAAAGGACTCAGAGGACTCCCAAGGTCAGGAACAGCCTGCCATCGGAGGTGGTTCAAGCACCTACATTGAACACCTTCAAGACTAAATTGGATGCTTATCTTTCTGGGATCCTATGACCTCAGCTGACCTCCTGCCCTTTGAGTGGGGGGCTGGACTCGATGAACTTCCGAGGTCCCTTCCAGCCCTAATGTCTATGAAATCTATGACTCAAGCTGGGGATTGGCCAGGGATGTTGAGTGGGTATGGCATAACTCCATTATGTGATGCCTTTACTATAGTGGTGCAGCTGTATTAAGGACCATGCTTCAATGGTGTATGTCAAGAGTTCCTAGGAAAAAGCACCATCTTCCATCAAAGCTGGGTTGGTCTTAAGAAGTCTTATTCCACTGATACGCTAAGCAGAACTGTGAAACAGGAGAGAAGCAGGCCCCTACATTAGATTTTCTGGCATGAAACAGGTCCCGAAAGATCAATAACAGCTTCCTTTGGCTGTGCTGAATCAGGATTTTCTTTCATTATAAAGGAAACAAAGGAATTTTGTCTGACAGAACAAAGAGCAATGGTCTCAAGTTGCAGCAAGGTTAGATATCAGGAAAAAACTCTCTCATGAGGAGGGCCATAAAGGACTGGAACAGAGAGGTTGTTGAATCTCAATACCTGGAGGTTTTTAAGACCCAGCTAGACAAGCTTTGGCTGGGATGGTTTAGTTGGGGATGGTCTTGCCTTGAGCAGAGGCCTGGACTAGATGACCGCCTGAGGTCCCCACCAATCCTACCTTGCTATGATTCTATGAATTTGAAAAGAGAACAGAGTTTTAAAGAAAGCTAGCTTATAACATTTGGTTGACTATCAGAAGTCCATTAAACAATACAAGCCCTTTGTGAAAATCATCTATCTCATATTTTTTTAAGTATTCTAGTCAAAATTGCAAAGTGTATAACTACAACAGTTGTCTTTTCTAAATCTTTAGTTTATACATATATTTTTTTCCTGCTGAAAAGTGAAAGCATTTCTCTACATCCTAAATAATAGAACAAAAAGAAATTTAAAAATCGGTGTGTCTGGAAAAGTTGCCTATAGTTCAGTGCTGATAACTGGGAAGCAGTTTTTTTTTTCCAAATCTTTTTTTTTTTTTTCCCCAAATCTTCTGCAGGAAATAGATACTTTGTGCAGAAAATTTATTTTTGGCAAAAATCCAGTTGTTCACTGGTAATAGAAAAATCCAATTGTTCACTGGTAATAGAAAATTAGTGACCAAAGTCCCTGTAATGCAGGATATCAGTTTTGTCTCCGCTCAGAGACACCATCTTTTGGTTGTGATGTAAACACTAAGAGCCTGATGATAATGAGATGTTATAGTGCTTGTTGAACATATAGGTGTGAAAGTTAAAAATATTTTTTCTCCTCTTATTTCAGCAGCAATTTCAGGTAAATGCGCTACTGGTAATACTGACTTTCAGCTCTGAACCATTATGAAATATTGATTTGGCTGACTGAGTGCTACCACATGCCATTTTAGAGGTAATTACACTTTACTAGTTCAAATTCTCTCTGAAAACCATTCAAAGATTAGCAAACTATTCCAATCATTCTCTACCTCTTTAGGTCATTTGCACTAATGCAAAATTGAACGTTAAACATTTGCATTTTGACTTGCATTTTGCAATCCACTTTGTGTGCCATGCGTAGTACATTTGGCTCAGCAGAGCAACAGTGAGTGTGAAATTCAGTGAGAGCCTTTCGGATGAAAGATGCTACATGAATGTACATTATCACTGTTAGCACTGCTTTTTCTCTAGGCTTTTGTATAGAATAATTTGGTGATTTCAGTGGGAGTTGGCATGAATAAGGGATGAGTGTGAAATAAATTAAAACCATATTCATCAACATAGTATCTAAGTGACAAGCTGTGTAAGAACTTGAGGATTTGGTTTAACACATTCAGATAGCAAGTTCTAATACCCAATATAACTCAGATAGACAGAGCAATAATGTTGTAATTAATATTCTACAGCAGGGAAGCACTAACAGGATATTATGCACTTGCAGTGTAGGATTTCTAATTAACCAACAAGCAAACTATGCAAACTCATACAGATAAACTAGTGTTTAATGTACAAAGGCTTAATGTGTTTTGTCTTTTTCAGATGGTGATGTTTTTAATCTACAGCATCTTGCATGTACAATGCCAGGTGAATATCCCCTTGTAAATGAATGATTAAAAAATATAAAAGAAAACAACTTAGATGTGTGAGTTAAAACGCATTTTAGAATGACTTTAAAAAAACAAATCCAATTACTTTCTTTCATTACAGAGGTGCCATTGTAGAATGTAAAACTTCTTTATCATTTCCTGGTGCTGTTTACTAGGAATATGATGAGCACATTACAGAGATAAATAGTACAACAGCATGTATTGAAAAGTTGCATTCATGCTGATGCTTTAGTTTTAATACATGAAGATTGAATTCATGTTATAAACCGGAACCCATTCAATAACGGGCCAATGTGACTGATGTTACTTTGCAAATTCAGAAAGTTTTTGTCCTTTAGCCTTTGAAAAGCTAGGCACTGTGGTGGGATACTAAAGAGCTTTCCCAAATGAATGGAAGGAACAGGAAGAACATCTAGTTTTAATATGACAAGAGAAGCTAATTCACAGGAATTTGATCCCTTTGCTCATGTCTGCTGGAGTAATCCCTTTCAAAGGAAAGCAGTGTCTTTTTTTTTATAACATCTTCATGGCCACTGAATATTAAGTCTCTTTCAAGGAAAAACAGTGTATTCCCTCATACCATCATACTAAGCCTGTGCAGAATCACAGCAGTAAGCCATTACTGGGGTTGCTTCTTTCCTAAGATTGTATAATGTCTAGCACAATAGGTCTTGGGTCTTTATTCAGAGCACTGGATGCTGCCATATTGTAAATATTTACTGCTACATCTCATGGCATATACATATTTTAATTCCAAGTAGGAATCTGGAGTTTAAATAGGAGTAGGAGTTAGGAATCCAAGTTGTAAGTCAAACTTGCACAATAAGATGTGAGTGGTACATGGTCCAGAAGTGAAAGTGTCAGAATCTGGCCCAAAATTAGAAGCTGTCAAAATCAGGAACGACCGTTACTCGCATTTTTCTTTAGAAATCAGTCTGTTACAATGAAATATTAGTGCTGTCTTTTCTAGAGTTTGCATCATTTATTTTAATATGATCCTCCAAAAATATGTTATTACTGTTGCCGTTATTAATAATGGTTTCAAAGAATGACAAAGGTATCGTGGCTGCAATTTTATAGACTAAACTTAATATTCTCGTGTTCCTGTTTTTTCCAATAATTAAATATTTTTATATTGACATGTTCTGAAGTGGTCTGTAATTGCTTTACTTCAGTGGGAATTGTAGCTGATTAGTTCTAGGTAACATTTGTTAAGAATATTTAGGCAATTTTCCCCTGGGTTGGGAACATTACAAAGAAAAAATGAAGTAGTTGTCCTCAACTGAACCTTTAGCTTCCCTGATTATATAGCTGCATCTATGTTCTGTTTAGTTTGAAGGAGTTCAGGCCATCGATTAGGATGAAGATCAAGTGGAGTCAGAATGGTTTGTTCTATAAGAGTCAACTGTGAAGGGTCACATAGCTTTTGGCAGTTGAAGGTATACCCTTAGCAGCCGTGTCTGGTAATTCAACGCTGTGTGAGTAATTTGTCTCTATTACTACATCAACTGTCACTTAGTGAAGCATGTGGGGAGGATAAAATGCTTTCAAATATAATATTTATGATATGTCAGGTTAGATAAAGGCACTTGGTTCCTTCTGTGGTGTAGAATAGTATTGGTTTTCTTAATTATTGTGGGTATGATCTATTTAAGGGAGAGATTTTCCAAGGAAGAAAAAAGTAAGAGTGAAAAATTGAGAAGGGGAAATGAAGAAAAGTGCTCGAGATCAGAGGCTCTGCTGGCACAAACTGGTTTGGCTCCAATTAAGTCAAGGGAGCTACCCTATTTATGTATTCAGCCATTGGAGTTAAACTAACTGAAGAACTTGCCCTAAATATACAACAGCCTAGTGAATTGTGGGTAGGTTCCTTCTTTGAATAAGTGCCTTTTTCCCCCAAAGCAACATGAAAGACTTTCTATTCAGCAGATGTTTGAAAAGCAAGAGGTTTATATGCCACTGATAGGTGAAGCATGATAAGTGGAACTAAAGACAGCAGCTCTGGTTTCAGGATTGAGTTATAAAATACTGATGAATGGAAATGAGGTTTCAGTTGCTAGGCCAAAAATTTCAGCATTTAATATTTACCACTCAGCATATCTAATGAAGATCTCTTCCTTGTAGTACCAAAATAATTCATAAATGGTTTTTTCCCCCGATATAATTTTTTTCTCCTCAGAAAAGACATGCTTTCTTATGGGGGATGGGAAGTGGGGAGGGGGAGAGAATTCTTTATTTAAGAAAAACAAACCTCAACTTTTTTGGTTTATCGTTTTTTGTCTGGGATAGAAAAGGCTGTTTTTGGAATAGTCTGTTAGAACCAGGAAGCCTCCAGTGGCTGCTTTTCCTTTAATGATAATTTATGGGTGCATCTACACATGCATTTAGGTTTACCTAGATTTAATGTGCATTAGCTTAATGCACATTAAAGCAATATAGACTCGTGTCTACACCTGCACATGTTCAAGCTCATTAACGCTGTGCACACGGATTGATGTGGGACTAAAGTTAGTCCTAAATCCGTCCATACACAGCTTTAATGTGCTTTTATATTTGTATGTGTGCATTAATGTGCTTTAGCTATTCTTAGCTATTAAATTTAGGTGCAAAAAGCCTAAACCCACCATTTTAAGGCACATTAAGGGCACACACATGTAGACGGGCACCCTTAATGCACCTTAAATTGGTCTAAAGCATCTTAAATTGGCGCACATAAATATTCTCTATGGGTACCAATTCATCAAGCTATCTTCATTAAATCCTTAAGTAAGAGATGGTGGTCGTGCATCTGTATAAATTGTTAGACAATTTGGGGGTCTGTTTCAAGGACCGTTTTTTAAAGATTTTGTGATATGTTTCTCTGAACATCTGACCGTATTGCATTGGGTTACTGAGGGTGACACTGGGATGCTGTGCTTGGTTGCAAAGCCTGTGGCCTGCATTATATTCATGGAACATACCAATATTGGGTGTTATGAAGTAGATCCTCAGATGCTGAAAACTGTACAGGTTTCACTGCCTTAGTGACAATTTATACCATCTGATGACCTGCCATATACATTGTGTAGCCTGTACATCTTTGTATCCCTCCATTCTAGTGATTTTCCAGGAGCATGGGAGGATTTTCCAGGAGTAGGGGAATGACCTGAGCTGGAAAGTGTAGCCCCTATGCTCCAGCAGCCCTTGTGCTGACCATGCTCTGCCATCTGCCATAGGCAGGCAGGTGAATGCAGGGCTGCACTTTTTAAGCCAGGCTCTTTCCCCTGCCCCTCCCATGCTCTTGCAATTGGTGTTGGAAGCCATGGTCACCAGTATTCAGGCTCTCAGAGGAGCAGCTGTAGTGGCAGGGGCTATGCTCATTCCCTCAGGTAGAGACGGGGGCAAGGAGGGCAGATGAGGGAAAGTGGGGCACAGCAGGGCTCTGTCATTCCCTTCTGCCTCCTGCAGGGACAGCTGCCTGTTCGAGGGGTCTAATTTATTTAGCATATGCAGTTTTGGCATATTATTTCAGCCATCTTAAGGCGATGTCATCATCAGTGTGAAGAGCCTGAAGGCCACCAGGTAGCATTGTAAATGGACACGAGTCAACAATGTGAGGTCTAATGACCCACTCCTAAGCTCTCCAATCTGCCATGCTGAGCAACCTCCCTTTGCCAGCTCCGAGTGCCCTCCAGCTATGCTCTCAGGGGTGCCTTGCCCACCGTAAGAGATCTTTTTAAGGCTGCCATGAGGAAGGAAGTGCTGTAAGAAATAAAATAGTCTTTAAATGGAGTACCCATTTCTATTAAATTCCAAGAAGTCATGGAGGGGGGCTTCAGTCTAAAACAGCTGAGAACCACTGTTCTATTTATCTTCCTCGATCACTGCCATGGCATACCCATACCCTTACATACACCCCTTGCCTCTCAGACAGTGAAGATGATGCTGTCTCTGTGGCTCATTAACAATCCTGATGGATAGCCATGGACCTAGCAAGTGCATGATTTTCCTTGTGAAAAAATAAATGCTACATTGAAATCCCTGTGGGTATCCAAACCTGACTTCACAATGTTACCAGTCCACAAAGCTCTTGTTTGCTAATCTAGCCTCACTATCATATCATAGTGCACCTGAAAAGAGGGATTTAAACCTGCATCTCTTAACACATTGTAGTTTACCTGCCAACGTTACTATAAATTAACCACTCCCATGGATGTTGCATTGGCTAAAATGAATATACTATCAAATTTTGCACTGCAGTAAACCAGTTACCCAATTACTTTTCTAGTCTCAGGAATCTCTCATTGAAATTACAGATAGCAGATAGTCATGCTTAAAACACCCAAGGGAGTCTTTGATGAGATGTGAATCGCACCCAAGGTGAATAAGATATAGCGTTATGCACTAGATACTCAGCTGGTACGAATGGGTGTAGCCAACGGAGCTATTGTGATTCACACCTGCTTTCTCTCCAAATGACTGTATTCCATGTTCACCCAGTAAAGGCGATGAGAAATGTACATTGCATGACAAAAATATAATGGTACAAAAGTGCAGAGTAGAATAAACAAAACAGGATTGTAAAGAGTTGCATGAATAACAGGTGCTCAGTTGGGAAATGCAAAAGATAAAAGCAGTGATGCTAGAAAAGAATTCTAATGGCCAAAGATGAGTTGAGTATAGTATATAAATAACCAGCCCTTGCTGTTTCAGAGCTAATAAAATCTTTATCCACATACTTAGGAAGTCTTTGTGAAGTATCATAGTATTGGTTCAATAACTTTCCAGTTTTTGCCTTTGGGAACGAGAATACCCTGTTTCCTGATATTAGCTAAGAAATTGTTATGGTCACTTAGTGATCTAAGGTGAATTAAAAACAGTAAGTTTGGGGTTTTTTAAATTAGCAATAATGGGATGTGGGCATGTGAAATCTCTTTGGGATACACATTTCTTGTTTTCCTGTGCTGCGAGGATTGCGTAAGTGGCATTTAAATATTTTATGAACATGGGAGTGAAATAACTAAAGTCTTTTACACCAGAAAATTGCATCATTTTGTATGTCAGATTATTGTCTGATGCAAATCACCCTTGTTAGTCCATGTCTTATGACAGGGCAAAGTATACAAATACATTTTCTGTTATATTTTCCAGTCTGTGGGGAGTTTAAACTACTATGTGATAACAAGCTATAGTTTGAAATACATAGCCTAACCTTATTAAACAGTGTAGGCTTGGCTCTGCTTTTAGGAAAACTTTTGACTTGTTAGAAAAAATAAGGAAGGAAAAAGAAAAATCTGTGGCTGCTTTTGCATATGATCTATACAACTTATCCTGGACTTCCGAAAGGTAAAATCTAATAAGCAACCATCATTCTCTAGCAATAATTTACATATATCTTCTATATAAATAAATGACTAGCTATTTACCAACTGCTCTTATTACCTACCATTAATCAGGCTGTTTCCAGGGGTCAGCCAGGAAGAGCGCTGTACACGCAAAAGCCAGGCTCTGCCCCTCAGAGTTTACGATCCAAATAGACGTGCAGACAAAAAAGGGGATGGAAGTGGAAAAGAATAAAAGTCTGAACAATCAATATGGTGGGGCTAATGTCATATTAATTTTACAGATGTGTTTGGTTTGGTTTTTCTGTTGAAATCGTTCCAGAAAGGTTGTGTTAGGAACATATTAGCTGTATGGAAAGCTAGAGGGATTGTGAAGGTGGAAGGGTTTTTGCTAGTACAAAGGAAGGGCTGAAACAACAGGCATCATAGGAAGGCACCCTGATTACAGGATCAGTGTCCATCAGGCCCAGCTTGAACTGCTTCCTGGAGTTGCTGTACTGGATTCAGCCTAAATATTGACTGCATTCATCACACTTTGGATGCAGTTATAGGAATGGTATAGATACCCTATGGCAATTGCTTCTCATACATAATTTAATAAGGTTTGTCTTGTCTTAGGCAGTTGCTTTTGTGTTTGTAAGAATACAGCATAAAAAGAATTGCTTTTGTGTTGTAACGTTTCAAAGCTTCTGTTTTAAGTTTTCCCACTAAATTTGGCTTTTGTATGTTGGGGGGTGGGGGTGGGGCAGGGTGGAGGGAGGGAAAATCTGCTTCTCTCAAACTGGTGAAGGTCTGCCCAGGATCTGGGCCCAGGTCTGTTGACTTTAAAGTAGTATGCAGTT
>NW_017728997.1:2509313-2511600 GCF_001723915.1 Gavialis gangeticus
CAGATTTTCCCACTAAATTTGGCTTTTGTATGTTGGGGGGTGGGGGTGGGGCAGGGTGGAGGGAGGGAAAATCTGCTTCTCTCAAACTGGTGAAGGTCTGCCCAGGATCTGGGCCCAGGTCTGTTGACTTTAAAGTAGTATGCAGTTTCTCCTACCTCCTGTAGTTTCCTGTGCTAGAGAAACTCTGCGTGGCTACAAGTGTTTATTTCTTAAATCCGCACTCTGCTTTTATGTTGCGGGCTTTCCACATCATTACTAGAATAGCTACCTTCTTGGAAGCTTTCTTGGATCCAGAGTGAGACTTTAAAAGGTCACGGGTCTGCTATAAATTCTCTGTAGGGGAAGAAAAAAGTTAAAAAATGTTTTTGGAGTTCTGTAAAAGACTTGCCTGTGTGGTCTGAAACAGAAAAATGCACCTTTCCAGTCTATATGGATGCAGTTCTGCGTGTTGCAAGGGATAAGCAAAATAAATCAAATAAGAATCAGGCCTACTTATGTTTAATTCCTGTCCTGCTTGAATTGTATTGATTTAAATTTGGTTTTTCTAAGGCTTGAGGTCCTCCTCTGGTGAAAATTAGCACAGCTCTATTGATTTCCATGGAGCTGCATCAGTTTTTTACAGCATCTGATGATGCGGCCTTCAGTGTTTATTAAATTGTATGCTTCTGTTTTTATCACTGACTATTTTTTATTTTTGTCTCTTCACTGACATGCCTTGAGGTAAAAAGAAAAGCTGTGATGCTATTTCTTAGTTACGCTGCATATTTTTAGTGTTGTTCTATGAACATCCATTGTTTATATCATTAGTCAAACATGGTTTTGAATATAGTTTGTACATATTAGTACAGGATGAACCAATACTAGAGAAGTAAAAACTGAACGGCTAATATCCATGCGCTCTTATTGGGGAGACGGCTTCTTTGCATAGGGACGAAGAGAAGAGAGGAAAGTAGTTTTGTGACAGCAGTCTCCATTCTTCTTTTCCACCCCTCATTAGGTAATCTGAAATATTGGAACTGCCTTAATGTCCAAGATCATTAGATAATTGAAGACATTTCTGTAGAAAGGGAAAAAGAGGCCGTGTCTATGGCACGCATGAAAGCTAATGTGAATTCCTTTGGAAAAAGGCTGTCACTCAATATTATTTTTAACAGTCAGGGTTAAGCATTGGAACAATTTAGCTAGGGACAGGGTGGAAAGTTTTAGTGGTTCCAATATTTTAGTTAAGACTGGCTCTTTTTCTAAAAGATATGCTGTAACTCGTAACAAAGTATGGGCTGGATGCAGGAACTACTGGCAGAGGTTCTGTGGCCTGTATTATCAAGTCAGTTGGCTAAGATTGTCATTGTGATTCATTTGGATTTATATATAGATAGGAACAGCAACTTCCTTGCACAGAATTTTTTGGTTTGTTTGTATGACTAAGGTAATTAAGCAGGCATGTGATACCGTAACATAATCACATGATCCACAAAACAATTTCCCACTTTAACTCATGTTACTGAAGAGGCATTGGCTAGGACATGGCAGAAATGTGCCTGTGTGGTTCTTGCTATGTCCAAAACTGTGAGTTAGACTTGCAAGCAACAGTGAAGGGATAATTTATGGCATTAGCTGTACCTTTCTAGAGCACGATGTCTGCTAAATCTCTACCTAGGAACAGAAGCATTTCATTGCATTCAGACCCAATCCAAATCCAATGGAAGCCAATGGGGGAAAAAATCCATTGACATCAAGGGATTTTGGAATATTTCAAAAGATAGTGCAGTCACAATCACACAGCATAAAATGGTGACAGACATGTGTGTGCACACTCACTGTCTTTGGCTCCCAGATTTCTAATAGTGATAGGCAGCCAAGTGATGTACGAGCTCGTGTTCTAATTAGAACGCTCCAACAGCACGTGTGCTAAACATCCCCATGTTTTAAATGGCCACAGGGGCATTTTAGCCAAAACTCATTGAAAGAGCTTAAGTTAAAGCACCCTCAAGTCCATTTTAAAAGGTGGGGGGGCTTAATATATGTGATGTGAGCTGTTTTAATTAGAGCAGCTGTCGGGGAACTGGTCTAATTAAAACAGCCGCTCCCCACCCCTAAGCACATGTATAGGCAGTCATAATAAAATAACAGTAGCAAATGTAGTATACTACACTCACTGTTTTACATCTACAGCAGTGGGGGCCAGGTGCACCACTTAGTCCTGTATCCTCCCCAAGGGCTACTCCAGTCTTTTCCCTTACCCAATTTGCTGCTCTGCTTCCTGCTTCCTGTCCTGTGCTCCCTACCT
>NW_017728997.1:2511611-2514544 GCF_001723915.1 Gavialis gangeticus
CTGCTCTGCTTCCTGCTTCCTGTCCTGTGCTCCCTACCTGATCTGTTGCTCTTCTTTCAGGTCTCTGCTGTATCTGCCATTGTGCTGCCTGTCCCCTCCCCAATCTGCCACTTGCCACACACAGAGGCTGCCGCTGCCACTTGTGGCCCTGTGCTGCAGGTTGGCCACTGTTGATCTACAGGATGATGAGTATTTTCCAGGATTCAGTCTGCTCAGGTAGAAGGGAGGAAAGATACTCAAGATAACAAATTCAAAACACCCAGCAATCATTGTGTCCTCTGTAATCGTTAGACTAGAGAGAAGGAAATCTGTTTGTATCTTGTTTCTGGTTTTCCTCAAGATTTCATACTTAAGTTGCTTATGTCTAGTAATATGACATATCATGCATATGTTATATACTACAGGCACGCCATGACAACATGATCAATACACTTAGTATAACTGCAGTACAAAATACCGATAGATCCACTGCAATAACGCTATGTAATGTTTTGGCTCAACTTCTTCGAGTTAATATTTTCTGTGTCTCACTGTGAATCATTGTGGGGTGGGGTGATAGTTTCACTTGGTGTTACACTGAGCTGAAATGTAAAACTTGACAAGAGTAAGTACCAGGCTGAGATAACAAACTATGATATGACTGGGAGTTAATGCAGCCGTAAGTCATTTAAAAAAAGAAAGAAAAAGAAAGGGTGAGAAAAAGAAAAAGTGAAAAAGAATACGCAGCCCTGCTTTGCTAAAAACTTTCCATAAGAGGTATCAGGATGGTAATTTATTTTCTGTCAGTAGTACAGGAAAAATATTGAGCTCAAAGGCCCCTAATAGGTTTTTGTTTGCACTTTTTCTTCTGCTGACGTACTTTTAGGACAATTGACTAGATTATGTTTCTATTATTCACAAGAATGTGAGTTGGAGGCTTGCTTTGAACCAAAGCCTTACACAACAGCCACAGGCAATGCTAATATATGTTACAGGGAAAAGGAACAAGAGTAAATTAGTTGTTTATGAACAATAAGTTTATTTTTCCAGAAATAATAATGATGCACACACAGAGCCCAGTGAAGAGCTCAGTCACAGGACTTTTCTTTATTTATGCTCTGTCTTCTTGAATGTATTAGACTATATCTTGTGAAGTGACATAGTCAGTAATAGGAGGATCTCTCAGACTGTAATCTTTGGGCTTTATAAAGCCATCTGTTGGTTCTTATGTCACCCCAACTCTTCTTGGGTATGCAGCTCAGGTCCAACCTGAGTTAGGTCAATCTAAAGCCCAATTGTTCAGGCATGCAGAGGGCTTAAATTGCTCCAAAATGGTACACCTGATCTAAATTAGTTTGCCTGAAGAAGTGAACTTAGACTGAGCTCTAAGAGGGTTAAACCAATCTCCTAATTTTTTGTATGCATTTGTAGTGCAGCCCTTGGGCTTGGAAAGCAACTCCACCATAGGATACTGTCTGGGACACCCTACTCCACCATACTGTCTCCACCATACCGTCTGGGACAGTACTGTCCTATGGCAGAGTAATTTACTCCGTGAAACAGCATGTATAGATGGTGACAGGGACAGGTTGGGGCATGAGGCTGCTAAAGTGAGGGGGCTATCTGCCACCTAGCCCCACACTTTAGTACCCTCGTACCCCAGCCAGCCCCTTCGCTTCCTGATGCCACCACCCAGAGCTTGGGGCTGACCCCTCAGGCCTCCTGCCAGCCCAGGGCTCCTCTGCCCTGGCTCAAGCTGCTGTTGTCCCAGGTACATGTGCATTGGCTGCACCTGGGAACAGCTGACTCCAATGTGAACTGCACCAGGGTTTATTTTGTCGCATTAATTGCTCATGTAGATGCATCCTCTGAGTTGTACCACATACCCAATGCAGCAAAAATCAAATTGGGGCACAGAGGTATGTGCACAGGTTAAAGGTCCTCCTGGAAGGCCAAATTAGGCCAGAGCCTCTTGTGTATTTTTCATTGTTCAAATAGTATGAGATTTGGCAGCAATTGCCTCTTATTTCGATTGTAAGGTTTTCTGACGCAGGAACCACCTCCTTGTTATGAGTTTGTACAACAATCAACAGAGTACGATTTAAACCACTATATAATATTTCAATGCAAATCACCAATAATAATATAGAGGTAGTTTATAAAACCACTAAAGGAATACAAATATCTACTCAGTAGACTTGCACTCTGAAATAGAGGCTGAAAAGTGACATACAATATACCTTTCCCAAAAACCTAATGACATGCAGCTTGCCATAAAGTATCTAGGACCTATCTGCAATGGCAGCTTTATAGAGACATGCTTTTTTGTGTAAAAGATGGTCTTTGTTTGTTGCAGAAAACAATCTAAGTAAACATCTTTTGATGTAGCCCAAGGTAAATGCAACCTGTTTTATTTGCTGTTTTTGAAGAAGCAAAGCAAAAACTATTACAGATAATGCACACTGTCTGGGATCTGCCTTCCTTTTAAAAGAACAGATTGTCTTACTTGTTAGATACTAAGAACAGAGTGATCTTTTATAGCGTATACAAAGATTTAAGCATAATTCTGTGCTCGGGAGGTATTCACAGTGCAAATTTTAGTCACAAAATAAACAGTACCTTGATGGCTGTCAGCTTTCCATCTAATAACAAAACAGTGTTTGATTTGATGACACCAAAGCAAACTTTTCAGGTGAAGAGAGGCCAGTGAATCAGTACAGGTTATACTGGAATTGAGAGAGGATTAGCCATCACCTTAATGAGCATAAAGGCCTTTAAAGAAGGCCTCCTAACCAAGCAGTGCTTTGTATGCATTCAAAGCCCCTTTAAAATGGCTACATTGCCTTATTGTTGAAAGGTGGCATATGGAGAGTGGGAGGAAGCTGTCTTTAGGCTTAGAGGCACTTCCAGGCATGACATAGGAGTGCTATAGACAGGCTCTTAGGCATCTGTCC
>NW_017728997.1:2514555-2518184 GCF_001723915.1 Gavialis gangeticus
AGACAGGCTCTTAGGCATCTGTCCCTTCGAAATTTGAAGGAGTTGGTGGCTTTTGGGGTCCTTTAAAGATTTCAGCCCAGAAAGAAGGGCCTTTAAAAATTAATAGCCTTTTTCAGTAGGTTACTAATACTTTTTTCCCCACCCAAAACTTCTCTTTTTATAGGTTCCTTATACCCAGTAATTATTATTTTATAAACAAAAAGGTGTCCAATTCTACAGGCTGCTTAATAAGCCTAAAGCAGTGCTGAGTAGTCTGAGTTCTCCCTGCAGACTGGTTCACAAACCTGGGTACATAATTAGTAAACAGATGTATGTTAACCCCCCCCCAAACAAGTGCTATCCTAGTACATAATTTCCCCAAACCTAGAACAATGACCATCTTTACATTGATTTTATGCTCAAGCATAATTCATGTCTTGTGCATATGTAACACATTAGAAAGGATAATTTGCTGCAATTTGGCCAAAGTCTGCAAATAACTTATAGGATGAATCTTTAAATCAGTGAGCATACACAGCTACTTTGTTCATGCCAGTCGTGGCCCTCATGCAGTTGAGTTTACTGTTGTTAGTCTCCGAGATTTTTTCATGTAAAGGTGCTTCCCTAGATAGAAGTTCAGACTTGCAGCCCAGCTACATTTTCAGTCTCAGTGGATTAAACTTCTATAGCTAAGCTCTGGAGATTCATACAATGATATTCCTAACCTTTCACAAGGCAATCTCCTGCCCTCATTTTTTAAAACACTCTCCATTTACATGGACAAGTTGGAGAAAGTCTAGGGGAGAGCAACAAAAATGGTTAGTGGGCACATGACTTCTGAGGAGAGGCTGAGGGAACTGGGCTCAGGTAGCCTGCAGAAGAGAAGACTGAGGGAGGATTTAATAGCAGCGTTCAACTCCCTGAAGGGTGGATCCAAAGGGGATGGAGTTAGTCTGTTATCAGTGGCAAATGACAGAACAAGGAGCAACGGTCTTAAGTGGCAGCAAGGGAAGCTTAGGTTGGCTATTAGGAAAAACTTTCTTACTCAGAGGGTGGTGAAGCACTGGAAGAGGTTACCTAGCAATGTGGTGGTATCTCCATTCTTGGGGCTTTGAAGACCCGGCTAGACACAGCCCTGGCTGGGATGATCTAGTTGGGGCTGGTCCTGCTTTGAGCAGGAGGTTGAACTAGATGTGACATCCTGAGCTCCCTTCCCACCCTCATTTTCTATGATTCTATTTATTTAAATCCAGGGAGAGCAGTGGTTGATCGTCAGTACTATGAGATTCCTGGATGTCTCATATTTTTTTCTTCTACACACCTATGAGAAACTCTGTGATCATGGGTCAAAATCTAGGTCTTTCTTAAACACCATCTCTAGATTGTGGTTTACATTAAAGTCAATGGGACTGCTTACGTGTGTCGGGTGCCTATATATGAGCAGCAAGGCTGTTCCAGCATGCTGTAATTACAGTGTGGCAGAGCAGGCTCGATTTAATTGAGTCTGATGGAGTGTGGTAATTACTGTGCTCTGGCATACTCCAGCGTCTTGAATATCAGTGCCCCTGCACTTAAAAATGGCGGCGGGGGCACTTTAACTAAAGCTTGTTGAACGAGCTTTAGTTAAAGCAACCTGCCGCCATTTTTAAGCGCTGGGACACTGATACACAAGATGCTCTGGGTGCTTTAATTAGAGCGGCTTTTGGATCCACTCTAATTAAAGCACCCTCTCCCACTCCCCCCTGACAGAGCATGTGTATAAACACTCATAAAGATTATTTTTATGGCTGATGATAAACACAAACACAATTTTTTGGCAGGAACAGTGGCTTATGGCATGATGGATATAAAACACCAAGTATAAAGGCCAGGCTTAGCCACTCCAGCCTCTGCAACTAACCAAGCAGGCCAATACCTTTCCCAAATCATAAAATGAAAGGCAGTAAGAGTGAAAACAGATATTTAGAAGGAAAGGAAGTAAAGGGGTTTATTAGCATAAATCAAGCTGAGCCATCCAAGGGAAAATGGGTCAGGCCATAATGTAATATGTAAGTCATGACAGGACTTCACTTACATTATTGCATTCAATAAAAAACAGATCATCTGTGATTTGTTATTTACAGTTCAGTGCCGTAGAATCAATTACTGAGATGCAATTTAATTAAGACAGGTTAACACTTAATCTAAGGCACTAAACCCCGTAATTTCAGTTTACTAATCATTGTAATGCTAATGGCTATTTGACATCTGTTCAATTAAATTGAGCAATTCATTCTGGTGCCAGTTTGCTAAGTATCTTTTTTTCCCCAGTTCACAAGTACTGGTACTTCTGATCACAGTAAAGCATAGACTGGATAGCAATAATGGAATCTGCTCTTCTGTGTTAACCCAAGCTGCTTCCAGCATATTTGATTAGATGGATCATGGGTAAAATTAACTCTTTTAATATTAAGGTAAGAGACAATTTTTTAAGTACTTTTATTCTTGCCAGAGATACATGCCTGCTATTCCCAGATGGGCCAGTGTATACTAACTAGAGTTACCAGCTCTTGTCATACGCACATGAGCTATATGCAGTGTTATTTTATGAGAGTCTCAGAAGATTGAAAAATTCAGAATGAAGCCTTCAAGATATGGAACAATGACTCAGCGTGTGTGTTGAAGTAGAATAAGAATGAATAACTGTTTAATTTTTGTATTGTGGTTTTATATCTTCATCATCCAAAATTAGCAATGCCCTAGCTTTATTAGACTATAGTAGGAAGGAGCAGAGGGAAATTCAACTCCCTGATCATCACTGCTATAGTTGGAGGATCCCAGTAGCTGAAGGGCACTTCATTGGAAAGATGCACTGAATCTGATTTTCAGAGCTCCTTTGAAATCAAAGGGAATCCACTATCTCCAAATATCAAGCCCTAGAAGATGGGTCGTCAGTCCTTTGTAAAATCAGGTACTTTAAGGGGAGTCAAACTGGGCACTGAAAAATGGAGGCAACTAAATCACTACTTACTTTAGTATAGGTTTCCAAGATTGTATGTAGTAATGCCTGCTCAGGTAGTTGGATGGAGTCCCTCCAACTTGATTCATTTTTCATCTTTGAAAATAAATGATCTGTCTCCTTTTGTCTTTATTTATAACTGGCTCTTGGGACTCCTCTTTTTATTTGTTGTGGCAATGAAAGACACCATGTTACCCTCCCAGTTGTTATCTTTTAAGGACAAGGAGCTTTTATTGAATTTTTTTGTCAGTTTTCAAATAGTTTGCTCCAAAGAGCAAATTAAACTTGGGCACTTTTATGGACTGACTTGTTTCTTCCCCTTAGGACACTATTACAGAGGGTTTCAAAATCAACTTGAAACATAAGAAAAATGTTTGATTTGTCTTGTAGATGTTAGCTGCTCCCAAATCAAGGTGTGGAAAAGTTTTAAAGCAAACACAAAAATAGGCTTAAGTTTGCCAGCTTCTCAAAACTCTGGAAAAGCTAGGATCAAATTTCAGGCAACCATTGAATAGAAGCCACATTTCCACAGAGATTCCCTTTGAGTTTTACTCCATTCTGGAAGTCAGAATACAGCCAAGTGAGGCAATTCTGCATGTGAAAGCTTTGTCAAATCTATGTGAGCCAAATTGCTACATTTAAAATAATTCTA
>NW_017728997.1:2518292-2524941 GCF_001723915.1 Gavialis gangeticus
CCAAATTGCTACATTTAAAATAATTCTAATCCTAAAGTCTCAATTCCCTCTCTTGATCATAAAACTAACACAAGGGTGCACCTACACCTTGGAAATCACCATACTTGGAGAGCCACAAGATGGTAACACATTTGATTTGATTTTTTTTTTTTGTGGTAATGTAGATAAAGCCAGACATATTTAACCTTATTCTTGCATTTTACTACAGCTTTGTATTTGCTATGGATTTCAGAATACCAGTAAAAGAAAGCTTAATCTTCTCTAGTGTGCAAAAGAAACAATGTCAATTAATGTTTCTAGATTCTGCTGCTGCATTTTCCAGTGGTGTGGATTGTCAAAGACTTGTTTTATGCCAGACTTAAGTGTATGAAGAAATTGAGATTGCAGGTATACACCTTGGTTCTATGTTTAGACCATTCTCTCACACCTAAAAAGATTTCTTTCTCTTGTCCCTTTTCTGTCTTTTGTAATGTGAAGAGTTAGAATGCATTCACATTTCAGAATGAAGAAAATGACCTTAAGGTAGATGGAGAATCAGAATACAGCTTGGATTTAGGAAGCATTTTCTTACTGCTGTGTTTAAGTATTCTACATAATCCTACCAACATTATGTTTGTTCAGTGAATCATACATCATTAATGGCATAGTTTTCACATGCATTCTTCTTGGATTTTATGCATAACTGCTATTTTTCAAGTGAAGCAGGTATCAAAATATCTAGCCATTTTTCACTAGCACAACTTGATGGGCAGTTAGCATTTTATGAGTATTGTGTGTTGATGGATCATCCAAAACTTAATTTTTTTTCTGGCTGCTTTTTTCAGACATATGAAGGTCCTTCTCCAGGAAGATACTTACACATGCACTTAGCTTTAAATATATGATTAAGCTAGTTGAAATCAATGGGTCTATGCACATGCTTATAGTTAAAGATGTGGTGCTTTGCTACCTTGCACTCTCAAGGATTTATACTGCAAACACACTCACACCTGAGTGAGTTCCTTATTGACAATGTTGGGGTGTGTGGCAGGGCACTGTTTGTGCCTGCCACTTTAAGAACTAAGCCAAGCAGCCAGTAGGTGCCTGATTGCGGCAGCCATTTTAGATTCAGGACTGCCTATATAAGCACAGCATTTCCCTGCTGGCAGGGTGGGCAGTAACATTGCCTGGTTGCAAGGCTGTTGGTCCCATCCTGGAGGTAAGGGAGGAGCTGTAGGGGATGGTTTAGGAGGCTCCTGGTTCTGGGCATGGCCTAAAACTGCACCCTGCCGGGAGTGGGTCGGGGCGCCTTAACTCCTAGCCTCCACAACTGGGTAGGTCACCCACTAATAGGGCCAGAAGGCAGACCCCAGAGATAGAGTGGGGCTAGACACTCAGACCTGATAGAGAGAGTACCCTTGACTGGCCAATGCTGGGGCCAGGACCAGGATGCTCAAAAGGACCAGGGGCACACCGCGAGGGATGCTCAGAGCTAGGAGGGCCTGGGGTTTCTGACTGGCCTTGAAGGTGAGGCCAGGGCCTGTATGGCCAAAGGTCCTGGGGGGACCACACCCAAGAGGGGAAAATAATTTCAGGGAGCTAGGTAGCCTGAATGAAGGAGGGGTAGGCTGCCAGAATGGACAGATCTTGGAGGGGTCCTGACAGGAGGATTCTGGAGTCCAGCATGGGGCCGGTGAGAGTAACAGCTGAATGCAATCTGTGAGGCATGGGCTGTGGTGTAAGGGAGGTACGGAGCCACAGATGGCGCCCCCTAGCATCAGGGCAAGAAAATGGGCAGCCTCCCACCTAATTAAGATTGTTAATTAATTAATAACAAAGCATGGCAGGCAAGAAGGCGGGCGGTTGGCTCAGAAACAGGTAGGTGGGGTGTTGGCAAATTGGCCCCAAGAAGGCTCCCTGTTACAGGGTGATGTAGCTGTGATGGTCTAGGAAAAATGTGAGAGGCAAGGATTATATGTGCTATATATTGATTGGGGTATATCTTTTCTCGGATCAACCATATAGTTGGGAGTGATATAGACAAGCTTTTTTTGTATCAAAATCAACTGTACAGTTGGTCCTTTAAAATATATCCTGGAGTTCCTAATTAACACCACATTGAAGTCAACTGGAATACTTGCATGTATAGTAACTCAGAGCTGGGTCTTTACCTAGTCTAAGAAAGCTTGTGCACTATAATTTGTAATTATACCACATAAGATAGTAACATACAAAGAGTTCAACAGCTCTTTTCAGCATAAAATAAAACAAATGTTGTAATGCATTCAATATACATTCAAAGGCTAAAGGCTCAGCTTGTATTACATTGTCTCATTGTATAATTTGTGTAACTAAGGATGGGTGAGCAGTACACCAGCCTTGGGTACTGACTTAGTTGGGGTGGTAAAATCATCCCTCACCCCTGTGGAGTCCAGGGATTGTTTTGGGTAAGACTCCTACCCCACCACCCCATCTTAAAATCATGCCCCTCACCTCTCTCAGAATAGCACCTCATTGCACCTCACCCCACTTTGCTTTACTGCATTTTTTGCCCAGGGCATAAACCCTGCTTGTTATGCCTCTGCTTTATAATAATCTTTTTTGTTGCCTTACACAAAGCTACAGCTTTGATGTGCAGTGCACAAAAATTCTGCATTACCACTGCTGCTCCTCTCTAGTAATTTTCCAAGTGATTTGCTTTCCTCAATAGCATTAACTATATGGAGGTCTAACAAGTTGTAATTAATGTATTCAGACACTTTCTTCTGTGACAGGCTAGAATGTGAGTGACAGCAAGAAGGGAAAAAGCAGCCTAAAATTGAATGCTCAAGAAGATTATCTTTACAACCCCCCCCTCCGACAACTCATTGGCTCTTGAATAATATTGTATTGCATTGAAAAGGAAGAAAAGGGCTGTATCTGTATCATATAAGGGGAAGAAAAATGTATGGTTTTGTTGTTTTTTGTGGGAAGAAAAGATTTTGAAAGGGGAAACTGTTTTTTTTAAAAATATTTAAAATATTTTAATATTTAATACCACAAATAATTAATCAAATAACCAAAATGCATATGAGGGGGAAAAAGTACACATGCTTTTATACTGCTCCACTTGTATGCTACTCTCTGAGTTAAGAATTGTTTCCTTTGCAAACTGTAATGCATTTCTGTAGAAAAGCACATAACAGAGTAGGGAGTGCATCCTTCATGGTGCATCACCTACTCTGGGAAAGCCTGAACCTGCAACTCGGTACTTAACGAGTTATTGGATATATAACTTGGACTCATTTAAGCCAGTGGCTTGACTTCAATGGGAACAAGATCAAGAAGTAAAGAATAAAGTGATTTATTAGTACATATTTTGTTTAAGTGCTTGGACATCTTTTTGTTTATTGGAGACATTAAAGTGCCCTGGTCCAATTAAGTCTAACCAACTGTAATGTGGTTTAAAGGGCAGATTAGAATATATAAACCCTTTTTCACCATCACAACCCAGAATGGGAGATGATTGTAACTTGCCCATTTCAACTTCTGGGGATGGAGGAAGAAGGTGGATAACAAAGGAAGCACTAGTAGTCTGTGCTGAAAGTGGGTATATCCTCTTATTTAAAATACTATGTACAAGATAGTAATGAATGTAAGGGATGGTAATGAATATGTTCCCCAAAGAAGTCCCCAGTGCAGTATGCCTACTTCCAACCTCTACTTAGATGGTATGCTCTGTCTGTCTCTCTCCACATGTAGGTCTTTCTCATGTGAATGTTTCTATCTAATAAGTAATTAAGTATCATTGGTCAAATTCTTAGATAGCATAAACTTTCAAAGCTGTCTTGTATGCCAAGTGCCCAGTATTGTCCTTCCATAATGACCAGGGTAACATGGTATGAGGCAACTTAGAAGACTCGAACTGGAAATATTTGAAGCAGACTTGGTTTTGCTTTAGTTGCTGTTTTGAAAATTCAGTGAAAATGAATGTACGGTGACTGCCTCTAATGGCAAAGGCCAGATGGGAATGTGACTACAAAAATATGAAGTGGCATTTCTAGAATCAAAATGACGTGTTAGATATTTGGTTCTTCATTCCATAGCGCAAGGGCATATTTTACAAGGTTTGATTTAGTCTGTGCAAGGGTTCAAGTGCAGGATGCTTTTCTGAAGTGTCATGCATTAGTGGAAGGAGCTGTGGTACCATAGTGATGAGAACAGGATCAGAATTTCTACAGAAAAAAAATAAATGTGAATTCTATCTGAAACTCTCTGGTCCAGAAATAAGGTTGGAAAATTCTAGGACAGAACTCTAGAGAGCTTCTTAATTCTTGTTGGTACAAATGACCATTTTTTTGCTCTATTTATGCCTCTAGTTCTGGCACAAAATGGGAAAGGCAAGGGCAGAGTCATGTATACCTATAAAAGGAAGTGTATGTATTTCAAAAGGTATACTGAGGTGGCTAAATAATTCAGGAAGCACAGCAGGAGGATTCTTGTATAGCATTTATTCAGGGTATTTGTCCATCGATAAATAGAGCATTCCACCCTCAGGGCTGTCAATCAGGCAAATGCCAGTATTAAATTCACAGATTGGAAATAGGCTTGTGTATTTAGAATTTCTGGAAAAGTTCTGATTTCTTTTAAACTTTCCGTTAAACGAGTTCGAGCTATTTTTTTTTCATTTGCTTTGATCTTGTTTGTTCATTCCTAGAATAATAATGCAACACTTTCAATAGCATTTGTCTTTTTCAGATTGTTCTTGAAGTAAAGATCCTAGTCCAGTTTTCCTTAAAGACCATCTGCAGTTATGATTCAGTCTTAATGGAGAGAAATTCAAGCCAGCTAAGCAACTTCAAGTCAGAATCAAGACTTCCCCTAAATAAACCTGCTAAATATTTGTAGTCTTACTCCACTTCAGACTTGTTCTGGTGAGACAATCCTGCTATATAGTCTGTCCTGATTTGATAGAGGCCTTCTTTTTGTGAACCTCTGTATATATGAGCTATGAGGCCAATCCAAGTCAGTGTTTTTGAGGATCCATTGATACGTCATTTCCTTTATGGAGAACCACTCTTTTAGCACACTGGGACTGTGGGGAGGAAGTTAACTTTTACTTTTTATTTTTTATTTTCAGAGTATTTGGATGATTGATCTCTATGTTGGTCCAGATTCATCCCTTGTGGTCATGTCTGCACATGATAGTAATGTGAAGCAATAAACTCTGGTGCACTTTGCACTGGAGTTCATGGCACCTGGTGCTGTGTTTACACGTGTCCAGGGCCACAGCACATTAAGCTGGGGCAGCACAGACCTGATTGGCAGGGTGTCCAGGCGGTCAGCCTGTCAGCCCGGAGCTACTCCACCCCAGTTCAACTGTGGAGGGGCTTGCTGGGGCATGAGGGTGCTGCAGTGTGGGGCTAGGTGGCAGGCAGTCCCCACACTGTAGTACCCTCGTGCTCGAGCCAGCCCTGTCACTGTCTACACATGTGTTTCACTGCATGTAACTACTCTGCTGTAGGATAGTACTTGTGTCAGGCAGTACTATTTTACCCCGGAGTTAATTAGTTTACTGTGGCCTAAAACCCCACATGTATAGATAGTAACCATTTACTGTGGAGCTAATTAGTCAGCTCTGCTATAAAGCATCTCAGGTAGATGCACCATGTGTGACTTTGGTAGGGAATAAAACTGGTCTGATTCCTTTAAGAAGGTTTAATGCAAAAATTAGAGAATCACCGTAGTCTTAGTTAAGGAATAAATTACAGCTTTGTGTGTTGCAAAAGGGAGCCAGCACTGGTGGAGAGGCCTTGTAATTGTAGGCTCCCTTCAGGAATTTACAGGGGCAGCTCATCCAGCTGTACTTGTAAAAATGCAAAATCTGTCTTCAGTCCCACATATGGCTTTCAGGGACTAGGTTTTCAGGCAGTGGGGCCAAAACTTGCTTTTTCCCACCTCTAGACCTATCTTCTCTGGGTTGGTAAGCACTGACAGTAGGAGGAGCTGCTTCTCATTCCTGAAACTGGGTCTCCCCCCTCCTAGGGAAGGAATAGCTAACCTCGCTCGTTTGCTTGTCTACACAGATTCTCTTGCAAGGTCATCTGCACTTCAACCTTTAATGTTTATTTCTGAACCAATAAAATTCTCAATTGCTCTGGCACATCTTGTAATCCACAGTTCTCAGTCCTGAGATTGATTATCTGTATTCTTAGATAAAATCAAAGTGAGTACTTAAAACAGATTTCCAGTCCATTATTTCTCTCAGACAGCTTAAATGGTAGTTTGAAACTCAATATTAACTTGGTAGTTGATGCAAGATACATATCCATGGTCTTTTCTGGCCTACGTAAATTTGTTTTCAAG
This sequence comes from Gavialis gangeticus, assembly GCF_001723915.1. Lineage (NCBI taxonomy): Eukaryota > Metazoa > Chordata > Crocodylia > Gavialidae > Gavialis > Gavialis gangeticus. Next base: position 2,524,617 of record NW_017728997.1, read on the forward strand.
CTGGCTGGCTTTAATGCTGATACTTCAGTACCAGTGCAGCAGTGGAGTAACTGTTCGAAGCTTCAGTGAGATTCTTGACTTGGTCAAAGCTGTGTAAAACCTGAGTAACTTTTGGTTTTCAGATCCTGGCTTCTGAGTGTATACATTTTTGTTCAAAACTAAAGGCTAGACCCTCAAATGATATAAAACGGCATACAGTTGGGTCTCGACTTATACAGTATTTTTTTTTCAACAGTTTGAATTATGGACGGTCAATTAATTGTGACCCTTTCTTTTTTTTACACGGTGTGGATTCACTTTTACACAGTGTAGCACAGTTGCCAAG
>NW_017728997.1:2529941-2533514 GCF_001723915.1 Gavialis gangeticus
CACACACACACACACACATAGAGAGAGCATCCGGGCCAGTTTGAAGTTGCAGCTGTTTATTGCAAAAAAGCAGCTGGAAGGTTGAACTCAGTCACGGCTTTGAGGAGTCATCTGGATGCTGGAGGATTGGCTGCACATTCCTGCTGCCTCTGGACGCGGGAGGGGAGGGGAGGGGAGATGCTGTTCTGCATATTGGGCACTAGGGGCCAGAAGAGGAGGATGGATGGGCATGGGGGGAGGGGGCAGATCAATGCCCCCCATGGTGAGGGCAGGGGGTGGGTGTGGGACAGAGCTGCAGCTTGTCCAGGGGATGTGGGGGGTGACTCTCACTGCTGCACGCACCCTGGGAGGGCATGCAATTTCTATTTGCATGCTGTTTCTGCAGGAACATAGCCATTATATAAATCAAGGCCCAACTCCAGTTATATTTTACTCCATGAAGGAAGGCTGATTTTTAATATGATGTTTAAGCTATTTAACAGTATAAACACTAGTGCACTAATAGCATGATCCATCTACTCTGGATATATTCCTAATAGCGTCCCTATGAGTATTTATGATGACTAATGATTTACAGTTGTTGTAGCGATAAGGACGGACTTTGTTTACAGATGCTGCTATGCACTTACCAAAGGAAACATCTCCTTTGATCTTTTCATGGCCTAACTGATTCAGCCCTTGTATGACTTCGGTAGAGCACAAATTCCGAACCTGTTGTACTTGGTACCCTCAATGTCTCTTTTGTTTCATAATTCTTATTGCACTTTAGTATCCTATATTTATTGCATGGGTGACTTATGTACGACAGCAAAGAGAACTCATGTCTCCCAAAGAGAATTAGGTATGAACAATTCACATGCAGTCTCCATATCATTTTACTTCTTTACAACTGTCCACAAGGTTCCCTCTAATTTCACCTCCATACCCATGCATGTTCCTAGTGCCAAATAAGAGAAGAAACTGAAGGTGGCAATGGGATTTTGGTTAAGCTGAGAGTTCAGGAAAAAACTTTAATTCCAAAACACATTGGCTATTGAGCAAAATATTTTGATTCTTAAGTGCCACAAACCATTTTGCTTTGCTTTGAGGTGTTCAGTTTTTTTTAGGAAAACCTAAATGTTCATCAAGCAGATGCTTTTTATGAGGGATTTCATTTAGTTAGAGGTTCAGTTTTCTGTTGAAAAATAGGGTAGCTGAAATTTTTTCAAGGAGCCCAAGGAACTGGTGGTATGTCTCTGCATATATAGGAAGAATCCATTATGAAAGTATTTACTACTCAGCCATTAAGTGCAAGATTTCCTTAAATAAACATATAAGAGATGAAAAACTAAAGAAAAGTTAAAGAAAGATTTGCTGCACTGAATTGGAAGAGGAATACTTGTCCTACGTCAGTGCTCCTGATACGAACATCTGGTACTGGGTGGCATTTTTGCACACATTTTTCCATCAAAAATGCAAAATTTATACTGCTGATGCTTTTCCCAAATTCATATTGATTTGATAGAATTGGTCATTCAGAGGAAGGAAATAAAAGACAAACACAAATAGAAATATCTTCAGAATGAAATATTTTGATTTTTTTTTTTGGTTTGTAATTACATCTGTTTCGTAAGTTATGTTAAGATGATTCAAAATGTTTAAAAATGCTTGGCATCCAAATGTTTTAGGCTCCACTTTTTTTTCCAAGAGAGAATATTTTATTTTATCCAATATTCATCGAAACACTGAAATATTTATTTTTTGGCCTGAATTTAAATGAACTTTTAAAACTTTAATTTACCAATGAATCAAACTTCTGTCACTTAATCAGATCTACTTGAAATCTAAGCATCATAAGAATTATCCTTATGTTATACAGGGTTATATTGAGCTTTATGAACCAGAAATCAGAGAAACCATTCTGAAAAAAAGCAATCTTTGATCCATTTCTCACTGATAGGAAGTGTAAACCAAGAATAGGACAACAGTAGCAGAATATTAGTGATGGTATTAATGAGAGCAAATAGCAGTTGTATATGGTAAAGAATGGGTTTGTAGCTCACAAATAGGACACGACTAGAAGAGTTTAAATAAAAAAAGAAAAAGGAAAAGAGATTCATGCCCAGATTCTGATCAGTGTTTCACCGGGTATAAAATTGGTATTTCACTGAAGTAATTCTGGATCTTCTGGATTACCACTGGAGTAACTGAGGGCAAAAGCTAGACCAGAATGATGAGGGTGTGATCAAAAAAACCGTTGAAATTCATGAATCAAGAAGAAAACCAGAAGTTCTTAAAACATGTAGTAATAAAGGATGACAAGATTATAACTGATGGTAAATGATACTACTTTTGTCACCTTGAATTTTACTTCGTTTCTTTTCCTTTGAATACCATGGTACAGTATAAAAAACAGCATGCATTATAACTGCTTAATTTTACAATCACGTTACAGCAGCTGCATCTATGACGCCCTTAATGGAAGTTTTACAACCAATATATTTTTTATAATATCATATTTTAAAACTCAATAAAAATAAAGTTTTAAATAATGTGCGTCTATCACAGAAGATTCAGGCCTTGCAACTGAGGCTATATTCCCTAAAGTGCTGTTTATAAGCAGTGTTGTTTAATCTACAGGTAAAAGTGAAAACAAATGGGTACCAATGTTTATATTTGCACCCTTGGGACATATGACTAAGGAACCATTTGTTCTAGTCTTTTTAATCAGTTTTAAGTAAATGGTCCAAAATGCACCTTAAACATCTATATTTTCTAATTGATGCTTTTAAATGTGAAGTTTCATAGCAGTCACAAAAGAGATTTACAGTTCAGGGTAGGGGGAAAGAAAACAATAAACACTTACCACTTACTCTTTGATGGATCTGTTCCAGCAAGGGATATGACAGAATAAAATCAGGAGCTACAGCTTGTCTGCAGATCAAAATGCAGAGCATGAAAGATTCTACTGTGTTCATTTGATTAACTGTTCTGCAAATCTATAACTGCACTAGAGTCAGAGATGCACAAGCAATGCTAATACTTGATTTAGCAGAACTAAATCAATTTCTTTTATGCAAGACAAATTTCTCTGGGCCAGCCTGTCTTTCCTCACAAAAGGCATCCCCGCTGAATTCAAGAAGTTTGGTCCTACTATTCATTCTTATTAAATAAGCGTAAAGGATTTCAGCTTATATTAGGTATGACACCACAAGGTGGGTCAGGAGATGTGTTGTTCATTATGCAACTGTTTTTATCTCTGCTTTACTTCAAAGTGGTGACATTTTGTTTCTTTAAAAGTAAAGCTAGTAAAAGCCTTGTAAATGAAGTCACTGTTTTTACCAGTACTATTTTTAAGCGATAGGCTTGCTGTTTACTCACTTACTTTGAAGCTAAATAGAGGATCCACAGAATTAAGTCACAATCACTTCAGTGCTCAGGTCACTTCACACAGACAGACAGTGCCATAGCAATGAAGTTTGATGCCTGGGGCAAAGCACTCAGTGGTAGCCCACCCTCTCCCTGTGCACAGATCCAGGGGTACACGCAGTGGCAGGAGCTGCCTTTCCCCCTCCCTACCCCCCCCCCCCCAAA
>NW_017728997.1:2533643-2537002 GCF_001723915.1 Gavialis gangeticus
CCCCACGCCCCATCCTGACTAGGCAGCGCTTGTTGGCACCCCTTCACTTCAGCACCTGGGGCAGTCACCCTGCTCACCCCCGCTCCTCTTGCTACGGCACTGCAGACAGAGAAGTTATCCATTTCACCCAATGTCAGGCAGAAGGCAGGACAGATGATGACTTAGAAGCTAATTTGTTCATAAAAGTATACACTTTCATAGACAATAGCTTACTTCATCGGATGCTATGAAAGGCCTGGCAGAGGTGCTAAATAGAAAGGAATAAAATCATTGAAATAGGAACAGAAAAAGGAGGAGGAGAGAATGGAGGGAGGAAGCATTGCTGAAAGGGGAAGGAGGGTTGAAGCAAAAAAGAAGTACAAAGCAGTTAATTCTCTGAGCATAGGCAGTGTGTGGTGGGGCACATGCCCCCCCCCCGAAATTGGCCCTCGCTGACCAGGGAGTGGGGAGCTCCGGCTGGTGGCCCCCTTTCCCCCTGAGAAATGCTGGTGACACTTGTTTCGTTGGCGGTACCTCTGGTTTGCTGCTGGTGCTTCCGAGGTTAGCAATAGTCCACTGGGGACCACCCCCCCCATGTCAGTGATCAGCCACTGGTGCCCCCCCCAGAGCCAGGAGGCACCAGTTGACCATGTCTCTCAGAGATATAAAGATTATAAAAGCTTGTCCAAGTAACAGGTTATGAATACAGAGTCTCTGATGAGACAACACTTAACACAGTCTAGTATGTGGACAATTTCTTGTTTCCCAACTTCATGTTCAAGTTAGTATTTAAAGTTTTGTTGTTTAAGAACAGCTGCTCTGTGATCAGTGATGGGGCATCCAGGGAGGTTACTGTGTTTGGTTACAGGCTTTTGTGCTTTCTGGAACTGAGGTACAATTGGTGTCCACTCAGTCTTCAAGGAGCGAGTGCACAAGGGAGACTAAGTATTTACCTTGTGATTTGCACAACACCACCTTCTACTGCTAAATGCATTTAAATGGGGTGAAGGCAACACCAAAGGGTTGTTTGCTTATCTCCACTTCACACACTACTAATTACATTTATTATCAGTGTACAAAGCATTTCCTACCACTGGTCTTTTGTTTTTAAAGTCTTTGGAACTATTCTTGCAACTAGCAATGTAAACTCGTGGATATCCCAGTTTTTAGGTAGACTGATTTAAACTAGGTGAGGATCTAGTGGTGCATGTAACATCAGCTCCATTTCCACAGTGCCACCCTTCTAAAATAGGTTTTGCAGATTAGCATATGAAGCAACTCAGAAGTTAAGTACAGACAGTCAAAATGCTCAAGGCTGAATCAATTCAATCTTTGCAGGTTAGTCTAAACTGCACAGATTAAATTGGAACAGAAGTGAACAGACATTTACCTTTGACTCAGGAAATGCAGCTACATGCCTGCAGTGTCTGAGGCCAGAAGCCAGAGGGGTGCTAGAGCACAGCTCCCTGGCACCTAGCTAGAATGGGCTGTGTGTTTGCTTCCTCTTCCTGGTACCCCCAAGGTCTCCGGGATTTGCAGTCCAGATTCACAGCAGCTGCTTCCAGGCACAGGCAGGGGCTATTTCCAGGTGCCTCTGGGATTTGTAGTCCACAGTTGCAGCCAGCAGTAAGTTTGAGTGGGGGAAGCTTTTTTTAATCTCCTTCCCTGGCCCCAGACCACAGCCAGGGTTTGCATGGGCATGCTTCCTCCCCCCTCCTGCAGCCCTTCTCTGCTGAGCCCAGTCCAGGGCAGGAAAGCATGACCCAAATCAGGTAAGTCTGGTACTGCGTTTAACCAGGTTTATCTTAAACCAGTTTCAGCCATTCTGAAACTGGTTTATGTGAACTGAACTTCTGTTCTGTTACAAGTTTAAACCAGTTTCTGATCACTTAAACCGGTGTATTTATAACTTCTGTACCTAACCAGCAAGTTTCTGCTGAAAGTAACTCAACAATAGTTAGACGGCTGGTATGTCATGCTGACAATATAATAATCATTCTGCCTGGTGTCATCTCATTATTTCCTAGTCATCCCTGTGTGCTTGTTGTCTCCCACCTTATACTTCAGTTGTAAAGCCTTTAGAGCAAAGTACATTTTTTTTTCTTATATGTTTGTAAAGTGCCCAGCATAATGGGTGCCATGGCAACACAAATAATAAAGTGATACGGGAAATACAGTATCATCTTTCTGGCAAAGTAAAGTGGCAGCTATAAAATGTTTTTCCCCATGGCCACGTCTGCACGAGACACTGACTGTGTAGTTGTTACTGCGCAGTCATTTAGTGCTTGTGTATGCAAGTTACTACGGAGAGTTACTGCACAGTAGCATCCTCAGACGCCTCTTTGGTGATGCTGACTGTGCAGTAGCTCATTGCATCATGCTTTGTGCCACGCAACACTATTGTGCAGTAGTAACAAGCAACCACGCTGTCATAATCTCATTAGATGTAGATGTGGTCAATGAGTAGGAGGTTGGACCTGAATATCCTTACCCCCCACTACAAGAGTAAAATGTTCTTGTTTATGTGCAGTGGTATGAAATGATTCAGTCTGCACCTTTGCCACTGCCTGTGGCTTTCTCAAAAAGCAGAAACAGTGAAAATGGTTGTGCTTCTTTTCAATGAATGATTAAAAAAGAGATAACTACACTATTTACTATTAAGTATGCAACATGCTTAATAGTACACTCATTAGTGTAGTAAATATGCTAAATGCTGCAGGTGATTAATTTTGCAGATTTTGTGTTTTTCTATCTAATTTTAGGTCTGATATGTGTCTATTAGCTATCATCTTGGCAGTTAAGTGATGTTTATTTCAGCAGCACCTAAGGCAAGTAGTAGGAAGTACTGTAGTTTGTGAACCCCTATGTGTAGTACATGTAGCTATCCCTTTATGGAATATAGATAGCAAAAGGTATTCTAAAAAAGAAAAAGTAACTTGAAATATTTAGTCATGATATCTATGTGATACTTACTGGCCTGCATTCAGGAACCAACATTTTCAATAGCAATAGTATTCCCTACCTGGCACCCTGAAAACAGTTTCTATGGATGAAATCTTTATATACATGTTGGGAGAGACTGATTTCTGCTAGTAGGTAAATGGGCAAAACAAACTGAATAGTACTTCTTGAATTTCTTTTCTCTTCAACCCAACCATTGCTTAAGCATGTCTTGCACTGAACTGGGGAATATTGTTGAACTGACAGAAAAACTGACCCTCTGGATTTGTCTACTTTGATTGCAGATTGAGTTGTCTCTGCTGTGATTTCATGTCTTGACCTGGATCTGATTTTTGAACATGCCATTCCACATATCCCTTTGCCAGACAGTGATCATGGATCCTTGTAGATATCTGTATTGGGTGCAATTAAAAAAAAAA
>NW_017728997.1:2537087-2553961 GCF_001723915.1 Gavialis gangeticus
GGGGGAAATAAAAAAAAAAAAAAAAAAAAGCCCTATTTCTTCTCAAGGACCAAGGCAGAATTCCTGTTTACATGCAAGTTCTGGTGTGCAGTTAAATTTTATATTAACCTCCAATGTTATTGTATCTGTGACAGTCTTCCCTGATACCGGGCTTTGATTCAACCACTTTAACTTACCTTTACAAATAATACTTTGCTGTTTCAGCAGGATGGAAATTGTTTTGTTAAAATCCAAGTATTGAGGGCTGATTACCTTTACTGTGATATCATGTTATGGTATCATTCAAAACCAAATAAGGTAAAATCCAGTCATGAAGAACCTAATACATTGGAAACAATGTGTTGAGAAACTGGAAGATGATATCTAACCTTATAAATAAGTTCTTTTTGCAAGGAGTTGGAGGCATTTGAGATCATGAGCTGCCTTAGCAGTCATGTTTTTTCAAGCACCACTGTTCTCATTGCCCACAAAAGTATTCTTGACTGAATGCCTAAAAAGCACTGGACAATTATGGCAAGAATTAAGGTACAGCTAGCCACCTAAGAAAAACAATTCAGATTCCTGGAAAGTTTATCATGGGAAGTTGTTGATGTGCTTTGTAATCATTAAATCTATATGTACTGAATTGGGCATCATATTGCCAATGCTGACCTGAAACTTCTGCTACTACTGATAGAAAATGCATCTAGTTGAACTATTTATCGCAGATAATATTTTGCTACGCAGTTAGCCATGTTCTAATGAGCAGATCATTCACCAAACAATTTTGTTTGTATTCTAATGTATTAATTCTTGCAAATACATTGAAATAAATTCAGATAGTAGAGTTTGTCTGATCCCTTCACTTGGATTATTTGTGATTATATATGCCATGGGGTTACTCAGCTATGCTCGATGGTGCTTTATGTGCTTCCTGACTGGGAGATTTGGGAGACTAATAAAGAACAACCAGAAAATTGAGATAGGCAAACATATTTACAGTTGCCAGCTAGTAGAATGAATGTTTGCAAGTAAATAACTGAACGCCTAAAATTCATCACACTTCATACTTTTATTCAGTAAGACATTTTTAAATCAATATTTACTGCTAAGGACCCAGATGCAGTAGAAAAAGTGTAACATTTTCTTTGGCTTTATATAGTACTAGAGAGGCATGAGGGCTGCTGAGGTTGATGTTGAGCACTCTTAGGGCCCCATAAAGAAGCAGCCTTAGGTCATGCAGACCCATGCAGCCCACAGACTCCCATTAACTGAAGGGGCACAGACTTCTGTGTTAACATAGTCAGTGCCTTGCACTCCATTAAGTTTAATGTAGTTAAGAACTACAACTTGAGAGTAACTCCCTTGAGTAGCACACACAGCAAATGATAATATTCCACATAGCTTGTAAAGTGCTTAGGGATCTTCCAGGGTAAAACAAGACCTACCTGACAGTAATATAATATATAAACAATCTTTTCAGACCTGGGCTAAAAGAAGGACATTTTTATTAGGTGGCATGTCAAAGTTTATCATTCACTCAAAAGAAAAACAAGACTGCACTTATACAAAGCTTAAGCATCAGGGAACTTATTCCTGGTTCCAGGGACTATCATGCTCAGTTCAATTTGCATATATATGTGTATGCAGTAGTTCAATGAGTCAACATTTTTTTGGGCTTCAGTGGGGTTCCTCTTGCACAGCATGTTTTTTTATACAGCTTACTCCCTAGGTGTTATTTCATATCCCTTTGCACTGTCATCATTTAAACAATGGCACTTTGCAGTCCAGCCAAGGCAGCTGCCAGGAGAAAGTCCCCACACTCCTTCTCCCACTGCTGTCCACTCGGCCAGACTGCAGTGCACCACTGGGCTGGGGTGGCTGCAGGGATAGAAGCCCCTCCCCTCTACCCCCCCCCAGGCTACATGTGGCGCTGGGATCAAAGGCTGTCATCTTATTTGGGAGTGTGGGAGGGCAGACCTCAGGCAGAGCAAATGAACTCTGCCTGAGACTAGAGTGCAGCCCTCCAGTGCCACCTGGGATAGCAGCGATCGCACTCTAAAGTTAACCCTTGATGGGATCTGGCACAGAAGTTCAACAAAGCACTCTAACAGAAGGCACTTCAGGTTAATACAAATCCATCCAGGGTTAACTTTAGAGTGGGATTCCCCACTTTTAAAGTGCTTTATATGCCACGAATGTCTGTTCTGTTACAGCTGTAAAGTGCTTTCTGCGCATTTAAAGTGTATTAAATGTAACATCTGTACCCCTAGCCAATGGGCCTGTTTTCCCCCAACCTTAATAACACAGCCTGAAAGTATACGAAGCATGAGGTCAAGGTCATAGGTGTAAAATAGCTGTCTGAAAAAGGTTCAAGGCAGGGACTTAATTTGTGCATTGACTTTGTACTGATTCCCTGTACAAGGGGCAGTTTCTTCTGCTGAGCAGAACGTTTTTCCATTGAAGCACTGTGGCTACTCCTGGAATAAGGCACAGTTCAGTGGAAGGAATACTTAAGTTTGGCCCTGTCTGTTTACAGTTGTAACTATGAGAGGCCTAAATTTACTGCCTCTGTGCAGACAGAACTCCCATTAAATCAACGGGGAGCCATACATTTTAAAATCAAAGCACTGTGCTAGATGATTCATGGCATGAATAAGCTAAGCTGTGGGGGAGAAGAGATGAACTTAGAATCCCTGTGCGTTGCACCAGAGGTGGTTACCAATACTATAAGAGTAAGAGATGTTGGTGTAAAACATCCCAGGTGTCACGGAGTAGGGTCCTAGGGATGGCCGTGATCTCCCCTAGTGCCCCCTACCATGCCAAGTTTACTTTAAAGCACCCTTGTTCTTGCCCGCCACATCTTAATCTTATATGTAAATAAAAGGGAGGATGCATCTCGTTGTCTTGGACACGGTTCTACTCCTGTGCATTAGCCCTGTTGCACTAATGAATGTTCCTGCGCCCCAGCTTTATGGGCTATGCATGGCTCCAACCGTCCCTTTACCACTCCCCAAACCTCGCTGATGTACCAGACGTTGTTCAGTCCACCTTGCTCTCTGTGCCCTCTCTCTGGCACTCTGGCTTTCCGCCGCCTTGTCTCTCGCAACTGCGCCCCACAGGCACCCTTCAATCACTGCCCCTTTTGCCTCTGGGGCTTGTCTCACTGCCCCCCTGGCTCTAGGGCTTGTCACTCTCAGGTGGGCTCAGGTGGCCATAGCTGTGCCTGGCCCCAACTCTCCTCCTCAGGGTCCCGAACCCCCCTGCAGGGCTCAGGTGGCCTCGGCCTTACCTGACCTCCAACTTTCTACTCCCCTTCTCTGGGGCTGGGGTCAGTACACCTGAAATGCTGTGCCCTCTCTGGTGTCACGGTCCCCACGCTACCGTGGGCCCCCTATTAGGCCTCCTCCAACCCCTAATAGCTGCACCCAAACCACTGGTTGTAAACAGCAAACAGAAACTCAATTCTCTTGGCTACAACATAGATTCGAGCCGCTTGGCTATAACATTAGTCCTGCCACATCAGGGGTGCTCTATCCTTCCCCCAGTCTCACAGCTACACCTGCGGTCCAGCCTCTCCTCTTTGGTCAGTCTAGCAGAGGTCCTTCATCAACAACTGCTAGCAGGGAACTGCCTGCCTGGCCTCAGCCTGGGAGTTATCTAGGAGCCAGGCCCTGCCCGTTCCTGTCAGCTGACCCACAGCGGTTGCTCTAGCAACCCACAGCTGGTCTCATTCCTTACTGCTCCATAAGTAGCAAGCGTCTCAGTGCCCTGCTACGCACCTCCCCTCTTTATAGGAGGGTGTCATAGCGCGGGGTCCTAGGAGCGGCCGTGATCTCTCCTAACGCCCCCTACCGTGCCAACTTCAAGATAAAACACCCTTGTTCTCGCCTGCAACGTCTTTGATGTTATGTATTTTATAAGGGAGGCTGCCTGTTGTCCCCTTGGACATGGTGCTCTGGTTTATCCTGGCCCTGTTCTGTATTGATTGACTTGGTGCACCCCAGCCTTATGGGCTACACGTGGCTCCAACCACCCCTGTACCATGCCCCAAGTCTTGCAGATGTCTCGGACGTTGTTTGGTCGATTCCCTTGCCGCGCCCTCACTGGCACTCCCTGGCTTGCCATGCAGCCTGCACTGCTCACTGGCGCTCCCTGGCTTGCCACACAGCCTGTGCCCCTCACTGGCACTCCCTGGCTTGCCACGCACTGCCCGCTCTGGGGCTTCTTGCAACTGGGGCTCAGGTGGCCGTAGCCATGCCTGGCCCCCAAATCCTCTCCTCCGGTCTTAAAGCAAGTGCCCACTCTAGGGCTTCTCGCACGTGCCTGCTCTGGGGCTTCTAGCATGTGGGGCTCAGGTGGCCATAGCTGTGCCTGGCCCCCAAATCCCCTCCTCAGGTCTTAAATTTCCTGTGGGGCTCAGGCGGACTCGGCCTTACCTGGCCCCCAATCCTCTGCACTCCTTCTCAGGGCTGGGGTCAGTGCACCCCTGAATGTTGTGCCCTCTCTGGTACCGGGGTCTCCACACTACGGTGGAGCCCCTATGAAGCCTCCTCCAACCCCTAATAGCCTCACCCGGTCCTCCGGTGTTATAAAACTACAAACAGAAAACTCAAGCCCCTGGGCTATAACGCAAAATCTAAGCCATCTGGCTAACCATCATTCAAATCCCTACCAGGGCATTCTCCACCCGGTATCCTCGAACAGAAGCTGCTCAGGCCATCCAGAAGAGCTCCTTCTTCCTTGGCTGCTAGCAGAGAACTGCCTCCCTGGCCTCAGCCTGGATTATATGTATAGGCCAGGCCCTGCCCCCTTCTCAGCAGCTGACCAACTGTGGTTGCCCTGGCAACCAGCACCTGTATCTCTTTATAGGAGCAGAGCACTGAGGTGCCCTGTGACAGAGGAGAGCACCTCGGTATTATTTTTATACTTTATTCTGAAGCAGAAAAAGTGATAGGTATTGTTCAGTCTGAGCCATTTGATGAGCACTAATGCAAACATTGATTTTATATCCTATCAAAAACACTTTAAAAAATGTCTATTAAAATATTTAATTGCAAGGTGCTTTTTCTTCTTTTCTTTCTTCATCCTTCTTGAACATATTGTTCTTCATCTTAGAATATGCTGTGCTTGTAACATTGACAGCCCATCCAGGAAAGGGAGACAATCAAATGGTACAAAAGGGTAAATAGCAGCACTAGTAAAAGGATATAAAATCTTGCGTTTTGGAGATTCAGCAGGTTGGTTTTGTTTGTTAGAGGATTTGTAGGACTTAGAAAAGAAGTTTTACCACCTGAAGTTTAAAATTAATACCTGGAAACTTCAGCTTGCCTATTTATTGCTGTTGTTGTTTCCAAAGGACAGCAAACCAGCAGCATGGAGGAAGGGAGGAATCATTACTACTGATGTAAAGTGAAAAAGATTTTCAGGCAGAAAGGGTGGCTAAACACCTGTCATTCATTGATTTTTTTTTTTTTCAACGTGAGCTAAGAGTTTAACCGTTCTTTGTGCCTTCAAATATTTCTTGTTACATGGATGTTTATATTGCCCTCTCACCCACACAACATAATCCTGTGGGCAGAGTCCTGAACCCACTGAACTGTCTGTGGGGGGTTGGCCTTCCTCTAGTGGATGGGAAGGGGAGGCAGGTCCTGCTCTTTGGATTGCTCAAGCATATTTTAACACTCCTTGCAGGAGCAGAACACCAGCTGCCTTTGCCCCCTGCTTTTATGGCTGTGGGGCAGGGTTGACCATGAAGTTGTAGTAATAGGTTAGACAACAGACAAGGATTTGTATGGAATAGTTTGGGTAGTGATGATAGGGGGCTGAATTAGATAACCTTAGAGGTCCCTTCCAGCCCTCCTTTTCTATGATTCTATGGTTCTTACTTGGATATAACATGTACTTAATTTTAGGCATTCAAGTAGGATGTTGTTCTAGTTAGAGTCCAAACTTAGGATCTGGAGAGAGTTGATTCAAATGCCAGCTCTTTTACAGATGTTCTGGAGTGTTTTTTAACAACAGGTTAGATGGGCGTCTTTTGGGGTTGGTTTAGATCTTGACTCAGTCCTGGGGGGATAGATAGATTCCTAGATGATCTTTTGAGGTCTCTTCCAGCCCCACACTCTGTGTTTAGTCCTTATCTGTCAATGGGGCCCATCTATTTTCAGGTTTTATAGTGAGTATATAAGTGTGGGTTCAGCTCCCTTCTCTCAGCTAGAAGCAGATGGTAAATTTCCCCCTCTTCATCTTCCCATTTCATTTTATTTTTGGAGACTGAGGGAAGAGCCTGGTATTTCAAAATGAGAGCTGTTGGCAATTTCATCATGAAGCTGGACCACTTTGAGATTTGTATATCATGAGGGACAGTCAACACTCCAGGAAGTAAGTGGGGGGAGGAGGGAAGGGGGTGAAAGGTGATAAATACTATCTTGGTGTTACTTTGATGAAGTTCCATATGAAATATTCTAAGGTAGAGTCTCTAAACTAGCCTTTGGGAAGAAAGATGTTAGCAGCCTGGCAGAGTTTTATGAGTTTATTTAGAAAATAAAAGGTGCATCATTTGCACCATCTGCTGCACAAGTATCAGTCAAGAAAAGGACAACTAAATCCTGGGGACATTAGTATTGGAATGCAATTTGGAGGTAAAACTACATCCAAATAAACAAACTGTCTTGCTGGCCAACAGGCTGGGACTCTTCATAGGAGAGATGAGGCAATGTAGCTAGAAACGTGTTTCAGATATTTTGCACTGCTCTTGTCAGTCTTCCTTGTCCAAGTTTTAGCATTACTTAACTAGGGAAACATTTTTTTTTTGTAATGGGTAAAGGTGCAGCTTCAATATTTCTTATAGCATGGATTCTCTTTGCAAGACATGGCATCATTATTTCACATCACAAAACAATAGTGTCAGGACTTTAAGAACAGTGTGTTTCCCTTTTTCACATAGCTGGCTGAGAACCATTACAAAGAAAACCAGGCTTCTGCATGATTTTTCCCATACGCTCTGCTAAGTGGCTCACTTACAACTAAGAATAAGCATATGCATACGTGTACATGTAAATCTAATGGGTAAGCAAATGCTGCAGCTGTGTAAAGAGCACATGTGTGTTGAATAGGCATCTATGAAAGTCTGGCCCTTCATGTGATATTGAGACAGTTTTTAGAATTCATGTCTATGGAATTGCGAAAAGCAGAGTGGAATTTTAGATAATAGATATGACCAAAGATGGCAACTTCAGATCCAGAAGCAACTGTGTCTTTGGATATTGGTAACTTGGATTTAGATGAATAGAACATGTGGCTGGAAGAGTCCTGGAAGAGACAGTTGGAGGCAAATATGTCATGCAATCCATATATAAACTTATCAAGCTCCAACTTAAAACTAAGTTTGTTATTTCATTCCAGTACTCCCCCTGGAAGGTTGGCCCAGAACCCCATTTTTCTGAAGGTTAGAAACCTCCTCCTAATTTCAAGCCTAATATATTTGTGACTAAATAAAATCCATTTCTTCTTCTTGCCCTAAATAGCTCTTCCTTGCTGTTTATCTCTTATGTATTTATCAGCATCACCTATATCCCCTCTCCAATCTTTTTTTGCTAAGCTAAATAAGCCAATATCCTTTAGTCTCCTATATGTCCATTAAAGACACCAAGCTTGATTCTGTCACACTTGGGTTGAATAATATCTTAGTACTTGGTGGAGTAAGAAGCAGGCCTTCAGAGCTTTCTGTTGATGTCAGTAGGGTTTGCAGAAGGGCTAAGGAGAGCAGCTGTGGTAGAATCAGTCTCAGATCAGCAGTTTGCAAGCCTGCCACATGGTCCAGTTTCAGGAGTGTAATGAAACTGCCCCAGTTTCAGGTGTGTAATCCCATTTCCAGTTGGCTGGCAGCCCCATTTCCAGGGTAAGCCTAAGTGCTAGCATTATATTTCCCTGGGACTCATAATTCATAATCCCTGGTCTTCACTTGGTCCTGCATCCCCCTTCTGGGATTTGGATCCCTAATCAGGTAGCCTCTGTTTTAGATAGTTCATGCGTAGAATTCACACCGGTGAAGTTGGCATACATTTAAAAGAGACAAAATTGTGGTGGCATTTTTAATGCAACTGAGTTTTCTTCTGGGCTAGGGACAGACATTACACACAAACCAGTATAAGTGATTGGAAAGCAGTTTAAATCTGTAATAGAACAAGAGCTCAGTGCACATGGACCAGTTTCAAAATGTCTGAAACTGGTTTAAGATAGACCTGGATGAATGTGGTATCTGACTCAACTGATTTAGGTTACACCAGTCTATCAAACTTCTGTCTCAGATCCCCTCCTGACACAAGTTAGGTCTCAGTTCCTTGATATCCCAGGATGTATTGCAGCCCCCTGCTGACCCGGCATCATAGGTTCAGTGGGCTAGCCTCTGCCCCAACTTGTCTGCTCCAGCCAAGCTGGGTGGCCCTACCCCCAGCTGTCACAGAGCTGATGCAGCCTCCCCAGCCCCACCAGTAGTAGCATGGGGGCAGGCAAGGGGGGAAGCAGCCCCCCACCCCAGGTCCAGCCCCCCCCCAGCCAGGGTCTTCACAGCAGGTGGGGGAAGACCGCATAGATGGGGGCTTTCCTCCTCATAGTATAGCTCTGCTGGGCTGTAAACACCCCAGCTCCACCCCCTCACCAGCTCCCTGCCTGTTGGTCTTGGGGGCTTTCCTCCTGCCCCTGCTGTGCAGACCCCAGTGGGGGAGGGGGGTACAGAGCAGAAGTCCATCCCTTCCCCCCCATGGCAGACTGATGAGGGGGCAGGGCTGGTTCATTCATAGCCTGGTGGAGCCCTTTGCAGGGGGGAAGTCCCTGCTTCAGGTGGTTTTTCCCCCTCAGCCACTATGCCGACCCTGGCTGGGGGAGACCAAGGTGGGGGGATCTGTTTCCCCCACCCACCCATCCCCCTGCAGCTGAGGTGGGGACTGGCAAGTGTGGAAGTTGGGGCAGTTGTATCCTGGCAAGCTGGGATGTGTGCGCGAGGACCCCTGGCCTTCTGGCCTTGGTCAGTGCAGGCATCTGTCTGCCTTAGCCAACTGATGAGTGAATGTGTATTCCATTAGTTAATGATCCAATCTATACAGCTTAGAGAAAGCTGCATAAATTGAATCAGCTCTGCCTTAGGCTTTTTGACTGTCTGTACTTAGCCCCAGAGTCCAGAAAGCTGAGGTTTGGATGGGCCACACTGGAATAAGATGGAACAATCAAGGCAAGAGGATTGGATGTCTCGATAAGGGGTTTTAGCACAATAGAAAGTGGCGCGTCTCTCCTATTAAAATAAATTTGCCTAAAATCAACTGCCCATTTTCAATTAGGACTTCCAGAGGTTAAAGCTGATGATAGAGATCTAGTGCTTTATTTTACCCCAATGAAAGATAAGTGGAAAAAATACATGGAAAATGGATCAGAAGTCAATGGAACTGCTTCTGAAGTCACTGTGAAAACCAAACTTAAATGGCAGATTTGTACAGAAGGAATATCTGGACCTAGTATTGCTTGACTAATTGTTAGCAGGCACATCTACACGAGACGCTTAATGTACATTGGACTAATTCTACTGCGCATTAGTGTGGCTTGCAAAAACCATGCTAATGCACAGTAGACTTAGTCTAATGTGCATTAACATCACAAAAAAGAGTTAATCTACTCTAATGCACAGTAGTGCTGATTACAGTGCATAAAGTTACTACCTATCATTACAGGTACTAAATTTAATGTTCTGTAATTATGGTGCATTAATGAATGCATAGACATGCCCAGTGTCTCTTATGGAAGGGATGCTATAGACCACATTATTGCTATTCTCCTGTGTATTTTTCTCTTCTAGCTTCCAAACCAAACACAGTTCATGAAACAGAATAGAATCTACAAATAAAAGGGGTAAAAAGACAAAGGGGAGTAAAAAAAAGGGGGGGGGAAGAGTCCTCCTTTGAAAAAGAAAAAATAGTGCCTCCCTCCCTCAAGAGTTTCTTGAACCACTTCTCAGTCCCTTTGTTAGATAATGTAACTAATCCAATTTCATGTGCTCATTAGGAAGGTGAACTGGAGGCGATATTTGAAAATATTCCCCTTATTTTGCCAGTTCAGGGTGTGCGTAAGCCCCCCCCCACCCAGTTTATATTGGGCACTACCATTACATGGATAATATATTAATATGCAGTAATGTTCAGATTCATACAACAAAAGGAGATATACTTATCAATACTACTATAGGGTGTAGGGCCCTTTACATTTCCTCCTGCCTTTCACAGGATTTGGGGTCCCAGCAGAGTACATTTTGTTGAATTTCTGTACATGATATGTTTCCCTTCCTGAAGGAGGGAGCAGGGGGGCAGATTTTAAAGGTCTTGTACTGCTTATGCTCTATCTCTAGAATTCAGGCCTGAGTGACAAGCATTCATACATTTCATTTTCCTATAATTACATTTTGCCCAGACAAATTTATCACTGATTGAGAACTAAGAACAAACAGTAACTAGGAGCCAATGTAATTCTTAGCAGATCAGTGAGCCGTTTTAAACAGGTATTGACTTCTGTGTTATCATATATTGTTATATGCAGTGAAAGAACCAGGCTATGGGAATGGATGATTAATTGTGAAAGCAGCAGCAGCCTGGTTTTGCAACTTGGGTTCCAGTAAAATGTTTATTAATATTTGGTGATCTTGATAATTGATATCATTGGTCTAGCCCTTAGATTTGGTATGTAGGACACATTGTATGAAAAAACATACACTTGATGACCTTGTATTAGATATTTATGGATTGGGGAATAGGGCAGGAAATTGAATAGAGCTAACAATTTACCTTATATATAGGTTGATTTCTGAAGCATTGTGAGGCAGTATTTTTGGGATGAAAAATGATCCATAAATTATCACAAACCTGTCTGCGAGGGACCCATGGAGCCTGAGTTTCTCCCCACTGCATTGCCATGAGCTCCAAGGAATAGAACAAGATTGCCCCAAGACAGCTCCCTATCCCCACACCTCAGTTCTTCTGCCCTTGTGCCAGACTGCAGCTGCAGATGGAGATCTCTGCTGCCTCTGAGTGGCCCCCACTTTAGGGTTATGAAAGAAAATATAGGTCCCCCTTTCCATAGAAAGGGTAGCCTAGAAAATCACTCTCCCAAAAGAAATTCCTTCCACAGGTAATACCAGGTAATATCAGTATATAGGATGAAATAATCATGCAAGCCGAACACATCATAGGTTTGGAGCCAGAATATAAAACAGAAACAGATTATTACCCTCTCATCTGGCTACCCACAACCTCTCATATGAGCCCTTGCTACAGTTCTGAAAATCAGCCTTCTTGTTGATTCAACCAGTCCTGTTAATGCCCCCCCCCCATGAACCTGTAAAGCGTGAGATTCAAAAGATTGCTGAGATTCAAGTTTTAGGTTAGCTGGACCCTAAAAGCCTGCAATCTAGCTCCCAATTAGCATTATCCTAATGTTCATGAACCACTAGATTCCTCCAAAAAGTTCTGGTGTGCCTGGGACACCTGGAGTCACAGTGACTGAATGGGCCATTTCTCCCATATGCCTTTACTATTGTAGAGTTGGTTGCCCAGCTGAGGGCAGACAGTACCCAAGAGTGCCAATCCTACCAGAGTTCCTTCCCTCTCCTGTTATGAGTAGCAATTGTCTTGGCCCTAACACACAATGACAAGGGATAATTAGCAGTTCCACCTAATCCATGAGTTTCCTGGATAACCCATATCCCAAACTACAGAGATATACCTAGTCAGGAGAGCTGTGCAAAGCTTTGGTCCCTGATTCAATTTGGTGGAGATTTGTCCTGATTTGGTGGCTGAATCTCCGAATCTGAATTGAATCGGAAGACCCTTTAAGCTCTCCGAATGAATTCGGAGAGATTTGGACAGATTTAGTGATTTGGATGTAGATACAGCTTTAAATGTTTTTTTCTATATACCTCTAGGTAGCAGGGGCTCTGAATGCTGCAATGATGGGGCACATGGAGTGTCCCACAGAAGTGCAGGGGGCTCCCCAGCATGCTCGGCTGCAGACCTGGAAGTGGACCAGAAGCACTTCTGGTCCACCTCCTGTCCACCGGAGAGCGCACGGGGGGCCCTCCTTGCGCCTCCCCTGGCTCGGCGACTGGTGCCTCCTGGGTCTGGGGGGGCACCCGGGGTCCCCCTGTGGCCAACTGCTGAGCTGGGGGGCTATGGGGGGGGGAGACCCAGTGGGCTCCCTGGAAGACCTGAAAGTGGACCAGAACTACTTCTGGTCCACTTCTGGGTTCACTGCTGAGCATGCTGGAGATCTCCCCCCTTGCTCCTTTGGGATGATCCATTCACCCCAGCACTGCACTGGTCATGAGCCGTGCTGCTACCTCAAGGTATGTAGAAAAAATATTTTAAAGCTGTGCCTGTGTCTGAATCACTGATTTACCAAATCAGCATTGAATCTTCAGATTTGTATTCAGCCAAATTGAATCAGGGACAGCGATCCAAATCAACAGATCGAATCAGTGCCCCCAATTTGGGCTGGATCTGAATTGAATAGAGCCTGTTTCACACAACCCTACTAGCCAGCATACATAGCCAGTGATAACAATAGAATAAATGGATACAATGTAACATGGGTTTTCCCATGAAACCACACAGTCCATACCAATATAATAAAACACAAGAAAATATTTATGACATGCTGCAAAACCCCAAATTATAATAAGGTCCATCATAGCAATATCTTAAAAATTGGAGTACTTTTATAATCCCTTTAAGGTACCAATCACTAAATATAAGGAACCTGAATACCTTCAGCAATCTGGTCTATAAGCACTAGAGATGGACAAAGTAGGCACTATTTGGGGTTTAACCAAACCAGATTTGTAAAGCATGTTCTTACCTATGAATTTTATTCCAACTCTCAAAATTGAACAAAGTTGGGGGCTATAATGTGTGTGCCATCTGGGTTTCATGAGCTTGCCTAGTTTCTCTTAATACTGAAAGAGAAGTATCACTTAACCTCCTCCATTTAACACATTTAAGTCAACAGCCATGGTCGTCTCAGAAGCTAAAACTAATGAGGTCATCTCTTTGCTCCCAATTCCCACAGAAGCCCCAGTGAGGTTTTTGCTGATTAACCTTAACATTAGACTTTAGCTCCAGTCTTGTGCTTAGCTGAAATAACATTAAGGGGTCACTTGACTGATTTTAGGCAGATTACGTTAGCAAACATGTTAGAAGGACTGGAAAGTTCTGGTTTGGTGTGCTCTTTCTCTTTCTCTCTTACTGATGCGCTGTGCACATTACAAATGCCTGAAGAAATGGAACCAATTCACATTGTTCTAGCAAAGGCATGGGCTGAACATCTGCTTAAAACAATGTAGACTAGCAACAACCACAAACAGCCTCAATCGTTGTCCCGAACAAAAAGCTTTCTTGAATTTTGGAATCATTTTGGATAACTCATCTCAAAGGCATAGAGCTGAATAAGGGATGTATTTGGTAGCTGTGTTGGTCTGAGACAAAAAGAAATAAAAAAAGCTAGAACTTGTGGGGGTTTTTTGCAATTTCCTAGTTGGTCTAACAAAAAGTATAATTTTGGACCCATGCGTTCTAGCTTTTTGGATTTTTTAGAGCTGAATAAGACCTTTTAAAACAAGTCAAGCAATCCTTAAAGTAATATAAAATTAGATTTACTGTCATCGTTTTTCCTGTAAAACAGCTGATTATGAATGTAAGTTGAGATTCCTTGTATCCATACGGAAAGGGAGACTGATTGTGACTTTTTGAATTCTATTAGTGACTTCCTTGCATAGTCATCAACTCCGGGTTGCTAACCCATGAATTTTAGATGATATCATCATTTAGGTAGTGGTACCTTGTTCCCAAGATCAGCCTTCATAGGGGCATTTCTTTCTCAGGAAGGGAAGTATACTCCTAATCAAAAGCTGCACAGCATGGAATTGGTATGAAAACTGCTGTATCTTCAGAGAGAAGAAGTGGAGAAGATAAGCAATGCTCTGCAGTTGCGATCTCTGGCTTCATTCTTGTCTCACATCCATCAGGGAGTGTCACTGTGAGGCCAGTGTGAAGATGTCCATATGTAGGATAAAAATGTTCAAAAATAATGAAAATCAGTAAGGCTCCATTTTTCCTACTGAAAATGGAATTGAGTTTCTCAGGTATGTGGCAAGTGGATGTTGATTAAACATAAAACAGAGCTATAAATGTGGCAGCGTAAAAGAGCTGTGCTTAGAGAGTGCCTGTATGATGAGATTTCCCTTATAAAAGGCAATGTAGTTCATATATTTTACCTATAATTTAATTTCCCTCTTTTCCCAATTTTCTCCAACGTTGCTGTCTCAAGATAGACAGATTAACTTCCATTGGCACATGCACCACATTAAGTTGTCAAAAAATTAGAAATTTCCTAAACAGAATGCAAAGTGAGAAACAACTGTAGGAATAATGGGTAGTTTGCTCCTCATTTGTACATGTCACTGTATGTTGACAAAGATCAATAGTTTCTTTTAAAGATGGTACCCTTGGGAATGGAGCACTGCAGGATATGAATAGCTGACTAGATTGTGGAAGTGTCTCTGACATCAAGCCGTACTGAAATCAATAAAACAGCACCTGGTGTTACTTATTGTGATGTACCAAGGTAGAAGCATGTGGCAATCATCCTGTAACCATGTATTAGCAAATTAGATGTGCATATAATTGTATGAGAAAAATGAGTGTGCTATAAGTCATGGTATAAAATACTTATTTTAATGTTCAGTTCATGTTCTTTACCATTCCTCTGGTTTATCTTTCTTGCACTCGGTTCTGCTGCTGTAATGATATTAGTTTCTTTAGTGCTCTGGATGATCTAGAGCCCAAAACATTTATGAAATGGCTCATATGGTTCAGTTTCACTGACTCTTCCAGCCCTATTTTCTTATGATGCATTATTGTATACAGAAACAATCTCTTTTTTTCTGAAAGAAGAACATTTAACCACATTATTGTGTCTGCAGTCACAGGTGTTAGGAGCCTAGAGGTAAGTTAGAAAAATAACAGTTGATTAATTACAAGATTTAATTCACACTTTGAGCAGAAAGGCTAAAAAACTATCTTCTGTCCTGAAAGAGCCTTTGTAGGACAGCTGCAGTCACCAAACTGGAGTAGGATATAGTGTCACTGGAATACATTATTATTCAGTTATTTCCTAGAGCAGATTTTATGCTTTGTCATGCCAGTATTTTGAGGTGAGGGAGTGTTGGCTTAGAAATGGTATTTAAAGGCCTGTTTTTTGAGAATTGGCTTATAGGTATTATAAATATATGCATTATAAAGGGTCAAAATGGGCAGCAGGGGTTAAATGGATTTCTAAAGAGCGTGGGTCTGACGCACAAAGTTTATCCCAGGCTTGGAAGCAGACCAGCTGTCTAGCACAACAAGGTCAATGGATGGACACAGCCTGAGAATTGAGGGGGGCATGCCATAACATGAGATCACAGCCTTCAAGGCAAACACAAGGCCAACAAGGACACATAGTTTAGAAAACAGCCTGGGAACTAAAAGAAGTATGTACCATACTGTCCCATAACACAATGTAAGTGATACCAGCTACAAGGCTGCCGAGCAGGGTGGGGGTTTGTGGGGATGCGTCCTGGTTTTGGGGAAACAGACCAAGTTAGGAGAAGGCCCAGAAAGCTACGTGGATGTGTGACACAGAGAGACAGCCAACCAGAGAGAACCAGGGATGAAGAGTCATCAGGAGTCATCAAGAGGGAAGAAAAGCAGAGACTTGAGATTAACAAAGGCTCCCTCCCATCCCTCCCTGTCCCTCCTTGCTGTCCCACCTTCTCTTCCTTTGTCTCATCCCTCCCCATTTCTCCTCCTTCTCCTCCCTGAGAGGGGTCCCTGACTCCATCCCCACTCCCCAGGAAGGGTCCCCAAGGCCACCATGGACTGAGGGCGTACCAGCAGCCCATCTCATGCATCCCACTGGAGGGGGGCTGTGGGCTCTGGCATCCCACCTCCAGACTGCTGACACCTTGTTCAGGACAGCCACCTGGTACAAGGACTGGGTTCCTAAAATCTAGTGTCAACAATTGGTGACTGTCAGGACACAAGGGTAGTAACCTGACTGATCAGGGACTTTGTTGATGTAGAGTGATCCAGTGTTAATGGTGGGGAGTTGTCCTGAACAAGAATGAAAATAAAAAATTTGAAATACTCCCTGAAATGAAATGTAGCAGCAAAACATTTTTTCCAGAATTTTATTTCAGTAAAATGGAAAAAAAATGATCAATTTTTTACCCATTTTAGTTTTAAATATTTCATACATAAACAAATTATTCTGTCTAAGTCCTTTTTAAGTAAAATAATTGCACTGTTGCATTCTGAAAACACATGACTGACTATGATTGCAGCCCTTCTCATTTTCTTGGCATGTTCTACTATGTGTTTCCTTTCCTCTTCTGGGCCTGGAAAAGGTACCTTAGAAGTTTCCCTTACTAAAGAATTTCCCTTTGCAATGGAAAAACCCAGAGCACAGCTCCAGAATTTAATATGCCATGTATTATATGGCAAGAGAATATTTTTGAAGCTTCGGTAGCTGATTCGATTCAGAGGAGATTCAGCTCGATTCAGGGACTGAATCTCCAAATCCAAATTGAACAGGGAGATCAAGTAAAAGTTCCAAATTGATTTGAAGCATTGGAATCAATTTGGAAAAGATGCAGCCAAATCAGAAATTTGGCCATAGACTAAACAGGCATCTGACAGCTGGCTCCAGCTGGTATGTCTGTTGGGGTTGGGGGGAGAGGCATGGGGGAGGGAGGGAAGGATTGGGGCTGGAGCTGGGGCAAGCTGCCTAGCTGGGGTGGGGAGGTGCGTTACTTGTGG
>NW_017728997.1:2554173-2554900 GCF_001723915.1 Gavialis gangeticus
GGGAGAGGCAGGGGGGAGGGAGGGAAGGATTGGGGCTGGAGCTGGGGCAAGCTGCCTAGCTGGGGTGGGGAGGTGCGTTACTTGTGGAGGGGGTGGGGGTGTTTGCTAGCGCTGGGAGCGGGGCTCTACCCTGCTGCTGCTTGCCTAGCCAGGGCAGGGAGTGGGGGGTGGGATGCAGGCATGGCTCGCTCCAGGCGGAAGGGGGCAAGTGACAGCAGGGCATAGCCCCCACTCCCAGCACTTCCACGCCCACCTCCCATGTCCCCTGCACTGGCTGGCAAGTGGTGGCAGAGGAGAGTCCCCACTTCCAGCGCCGATGTGGGTTCAGCAGCACTGGGAGTGGGGGCTATGCCCTGCTGCCACCCGGAGTGAGCCACGCCTACATTGTGTCCCTCCCTGCACCAGCTGGGCAAGTGACAGCAGGGCATAGCGCCTGCTGCTTCCCCTGTGGGGCAGAGGCAGGCACAGCTGGAGGAACCATGGCAGAAGCCATATGGCTGCCCTGCCTGGCCCCATCCCACACCCAGCCTAGCCTCCCAGTACTTTAAAAAAAAAAAAGCCCCACACTCACCAGCTCTGGCAGTGGGCATCAGGGCCTCTGAGGGCTCATAGCAGAGCCCCCTCACGGGGTAGTGGGGAATGCCCTTAGCCCTGCTTGGCACCCGCGTGGCAGCTGCTGCATGGCACGGGTGCAGCGCGGCTCGGCAGGATGCTGCATGCTCTCTGG
>NW_017728997.1:2559900-2560544 GCF_001723915.1 Gavialis gangeticus
AGAACCTGCAGCCACCTGGCTGTGCCTGCCTCTCCCCGGCCAATCCAAATCACTGAATCTCTCTGAATCGACACCGAATTTTCCAAAGCCGATTCGGCCAAATTGATTCAGGACACTGATCTGAATCTCCGAATTGGCCAAATCTGAATCAAATATTTTCTATTTGCACAGGCCTAATATTTTGTCGTCTTCTGGAATCTTATCTTGATCACCTATTATCAGTTTTTTTATCAAGCATTAAAATAAAGCAGGGCATATTTATTCTAACTAGTTCAGCATATCTTCACTTGGTTAATAGGTCAACTCTAAACACTTACGTTTCACAAAGAAGAGCCTGGGTCAATGTGTCATATCTGAAACCTGCCAGTACACACACCAAGAGTGTTTTAAAGGTAGAAAGTTTGATTAAAACCTCTATCTTTGCTTAGAACAGGGGTGGGCAAAATGCGGCCCGCAGGCCAGGTGCAGCCCACCAGGCCATTCTATCTGGCCTGAGGGGCCTCCCCAAAATTTAGAAAATTAATATTTAGCTGCCCTTGGCTGCTTGTCATGTGGCCCTCGATGGCTTGCTAAAACTCAGTAAGTGGTCCTCCGCCCAAAATAATTGCCTGCCCCTGGCTTAGAAAGGCAAACACCATAAATTC
>NW_017728997.1:2565544-2582344 GCF_001723915.1 Gavialis gangeticus
AAAAAAAGCCCCACACTCACCAGCTCTGGCAGTGGGCATCAGGGCCTCTGAGGGCTCATAGCAGAGCCCCCTCACGGGGTAGTGGGGAATGCCCTTAGCCCTGCTTGGCACCCGCGTGGCAGCTGCTGCATGGCACGGGTGCAGCGCGGCTCGGCAGGATGCTGCATGCTCTCTGGGAGCTGGGGCAGCTCCACCTGTCAGCCAGAGCCCAGCACTGCTCATCTCCAGAGGTCCCAGCTCCCAGGCAGTGTGCAGCACCTTGCCAAGCTGTGCTGCACCTGTGCAATGCAACAGTTGCTGTGTGGGTGCCAGGTGGGGGGCGATCTCCACTGCCCTGAGCTGTGCAGGGGGACTCTGCCACAAGCACCCAGAGGCCCCAATTGTTGCTGCTGCAGCCGGTGAGTGTGGGACTTCATTTTTTTTAAGTGTTGGGACTAGCCTGGGGCTGGGCGGGGGGGTGGGGCCAGGCAGGGCAGCCATCAGGGCTTCTTTTGTGGCTCCCCCTGCCCAGGGAGAGGCAGGCACAGCCAGAGGAGCCACCAAAGAACCTGCAGCCACCTGGCTGTGCCTGCCTCTCCCCGGCCAATCCAAATCACTGAATCTCTCTGAATCGACACCGAATTTTCCAAAGCCGATTCGGCCAAATTGATTCAGGACACTGATCTGAATCTCCGAATTGGCCAAATCTGAATCAAATATTTTCTATTTGCACAGGCCTAATATTTTGTCGTCTTCTGGAATCTTATCTTGATCACCTATTATCAGTTTTTTTATCAAGCATTAAAATAAAGCAGGGCATATTTATTCTAACTAGTTCAGCATATCTTCACTTGGTTAATAGGTCAACTCTAAACACTTACGTTTCACAAAGAAGAGCCTGGGTCAATGTGTCATATCTGAAACCTGCCAGTACACACACCAAGAGTGTTTTAAAGGTAGAAAGTTTGATTAAAACCTCTATCTTTGCTTAGAACAGGGGTGGGCAAAATGCGGCCCGCAGGCCAGGTGCAGCCCACCAGGCCATTCTATCTGGCCTGAGGGGCCTCCCCAAAATTTAGAAAATTAATATTTAGCTGCCCTTGGCTGCTTGTCATGTGGCCCTCGATGGCTTGCTAAAACTCAGTAAGTGGTCCTCCGCCCAAAATAATTGCCTGCCCCTGGCTTAGAAAGGCAAACACCATAAATTCAGTATTCATAGTTTTTATAGTAGGGCCAGCCTAATTTCCAAAATTTGCAATTCTGAGATAAGAATAATGTTGATAGTAGAAAAGCAGGGTATCTAAGTATACAAGGAAGTATATACACTTGCTTCACCATTTTTTCCCAACTTACCCTATAGGACAGGTCAGTACTTACGAGTTACTTTATTTCACACAATGCCATGATAGGAAAGGAAGGACTGTCTTCTGATGAAGGAAATGGACTGGAATTTATGAGTCCTGTGTTCAGTTCTTAGCTTTTCCATCATGACCTTTGGGCAGGAAGAGTGGGTGAGCCCTGAATCTGTTCCCCAATTTACACAGGATATATGGCAAGTTATAATCTATTCCAGTATTCATAGTGCATTAAACTGCCATGGCCTTGTAATCATGAGCAGCAGCCCCATTCTAATAATTGATTCACTTACATAACTCAAGGCCTGCTCCCATAGACTTCAGATGGAGCTGTGGGTGCATAGCACTCCTGAAAATCATATTTGATTAATCTCTCCATTTTAATCTTCTATATTTGAAGTTAATAATGCTTCCCTACCAAACAATCGCATTGGGAGGATTAGATGCTTAATATGCCTTCTGGATGAACAAAGCTTTGATATTGTAAATACTAATTGTTGCTATTATTACCCTTGCATACAAGTAATCTGTGTGGTGGACATCTTTCAAAGTATTGACCTTACGTCAGTGTGGTCTGTTTGTGGCATTTTTGTTGGAGACACATTTTGAGTTCTTTTCCTGAAAACTTTCTGCTATGAAGAAATCAATAGTAAATGGGACTGTAAAGCTACTTCCACAATAGCCATTCCTGAGATCTTCCATGGCCTAGGTGATTCCAGAGATCCAAAGCTGCAGAACTAAAAGTTGGGCTGAATGAATTGTACATCCTCAATGGCGGCAGTTTAAATACAATTCATGAGGAGTTCTCCACACACTACATGAAGCAAACTTCTTAGTAACTCTGGAGCAGGGGTCAGCAACTTTTTGGGGCACAGTGCCAAGAACACCTGCAACCTCAACTGCTAAGATGTTGGTATGCCAGGGGTAGACAGCAGTGGAACCACAAGGGGCCCGATCCTTGCTGTGGCAGTGTGGCCAGCCCCACAACACACATACGAAGTAAAATGCCTGCATGCGACATGCCGTGGCACCTGTGCCAGGGGTTGCCTACCCCTGCTTTAGAGGAAAAGGCATTGCTAGTGATACAGCCCTTGAAGGGCTCAGGACTTGCTGTCTGTCCCTTGTTCAGAGGGGGGAAACAAAATGTCAATAGCTCATTCTATGTGAGGTTTCTGTCACCATGTCTGATGCTAGAGTTCCTGGTCCTTGAACATCGGGGACTTGATACAGCTCTCATTGACATTAAAGTGATGACACTTGTTGTCTTCATTGGACTTAGAGCGGCTGAAATCTGTCTTGACCCATTGGAACGCAATGCGAGTTTGACACTGATTTCAGTGGGGGCAAGATTTCTTCTCAGGAATTTATCACTGTGCATAATCTATCTAAAGGTTAAAACGGGGGGGGAAATGACCGTGAGTTCTTTTTTCCTACTACTGCCTTACTAAGTGCATCTGGAAATAGGTCAGTTATCTTTTTGCCTTTGAAAACACTAGACAATATTGCCCCCATATCCTCTAAGACTGAAGGTCAGAGGGAGCAAGAGGCTTTGTCAGATACCAAAGTTACCCCTGCAGTTCGTTTTAAAGAGCTACGGTATTCACCACACCCTGCTCCGGGGAAATCATCTCACCGTGGCTGCATTGCTAAAGAAGCAAATATGCAGGAAATTGTCAGACGAAGTTCTCATTTCCACTCTCCTTTACAAAATGTCAGATCAACATCTCAATTGCACATAACATCTTTGTCATGATACCTTCATTTTAAATGTTAGGAATGAGTTGTCAGTGAAGTTTAAAATGTCACTGAAAAAAGAAGGCCATGGATTCAAGACATGCATCCAACTATAAGTATATCATCTGCAGGGTAGTGTTGTGTCCAGGACGTCCCAAAATGAAGGCATGTCATTTTTTCTCTGTTCATTCTTTTCTAGCCACACCCCCTGACACTTTTTCCAGTGAATTTAATAAATAAGCTTCCCAGCTTGTCTTTCTCTTTAAATCTCTGTCCTGTCTCACAAAAATGTCTGAATGCATGGTAGATAACACCTTATCTTTCAGTCTTGACAAATGAATAGCAATGTTGCTAGAACAACAGCAGAAATTCTCCCCAAATTTTGGTTAGAGTATTCAAAAAGGAGTCAAAAGGGAGAAGGTGCTAAAGCATTGGATTAACACTCAGGATACCTCATATAGTCCTGCCTCAGCAATAGACCTACCAGGCAATAAGGAGCAAATCCTTTTTCCTTTCTGTTCTTCCCCATCTTTTAAATGGGTCTAACCTCCTTTGTAGCATGCTTTGAGATCTGTGGTTGAAAAGATGCTATGTAGGTGCCAAGTGTTAAAAGTATCCCTGTACTGGTCAGGACATTGTATGTATTTGTGTCTGACTCATGGATTGATGGCAGGATCTTTGAATTATTAGAATCTCATCTGATGTAAAATGTTATAATGCTGTTGACTTTGTTTCTATTACAATTGTCATTACTGAAAAATCTAGCTCAGGTTTCCACTTCTGTTGCAGGATAAAATAAATCCCATAACCTCCACTAGAAGTAACTCAGTCGCTAGGCTTCTGAAATGAAATGATGGATTTTCAGTTGAAAATAGTTCCATCCAATCATCATTTTGTGAGATACTAGGACATAAAATAAAGGGCCATGTCTAAATTAGTGTTTCTGGTAGCAACTTCATATTTTACCACCAGCGGTTAAAACTAGTCTCATACAAGCAAGTCACAACACTGTTCATGTGCCCTGCACATAAGGAATGCCACAAACAAAGTGGTAACATAATCTACTGGCACAGGTAAAATTATGAAGATATTAGATGTTCCTGAACTTATAAAAACAAACAAAATGTCCTGTATGCACTGTATTTTCACTTACCAAAAGCTATGATTTCCTATTCTATTCATGTTTTGTGGGGTTGTTTTATTTGTATTAAGTAATGCTAATTCCCAAAATGCACTAATTGCTTTTGAAGTGTCATTATCTATGGAACTTTACTTCTATTTACTGCATGAAGAAAGCTGATCCTTAATGTATATATCAGTAGCTTTTGCTATATTTAGTTTTCATTTGGATTTGAGCACTATCGATGCAAAACACCCAATAAATAAAAAGCTACTGTTACTGAAGGCAAGTAAAAAGATAAAATTCATTGAGCTAAATTACAGTGGTCAGAGGGAGAATGAAAAAAACCCCAGTTCTCAGTTTCCATGCAGTGATATGACAGATACTTTGACTGGACTGTGGAAAATGCATTACAAAGTTACAGCTAAGAATACTACATTTGTTCTTCCTTTGAAGTTAATTCATGGGGCCAAATCCTGGTTTCATTGGGAGCTTTCATAATCACATCAGTCAGACCAGAACTTGGTCCATTTCTTCAGGAATGTGCATATATATCTAGGATTGAAAAGACCTATTTTTCACTCCAGCCAATTATGACTATACAAGCTAGTAATGGAGCAATTTTCATCACATCAAATGCACCCATAGACACATCTCATCAAAAAATTGTGGCATATCCACACTACTGCATAGATAATAGGGTTGAAGCGACCTCCTGTGTCAGCCATTCTGTCCCTCTGAATCACAGCGGGATCATTTCCAGGCTTTCCAAAGCATGCCTAATTCAGCTGATTCTCAAGTCTAGCACTGAATATTTTTAGTGATGTCAAATCCTCACCCTGGTCTGCTAATTTCTTAGCATTCGCCAATTATCTGTATGCTTTTAGGTTACATTTATTCCTTAATTATCCTATAGTAAAAAAAAATAATGAGGTCATGCAGTTGCTAAAAGAGGCACCATAATATTTACCTTCCTTAGCAATAAATATATTGCAAAATCCTTAGACCTATTAATTTTTGACTGTGGAGAATATTACATTATGCAAGTCTTGGAATCTGAAATGAATACATTTAAATTCATTACCTACACACAAACCCCTTCAAACCCACTGGCTTGATTATTTGGCACTAACGATTCTCCCAAATTTCAGTTTACTCCGTTTCAAAAATCCAATTTAGGATTAACATAAAAGTTTTCCTGCCCTCCATGGAAAGTGACAACTAAAGTGAAAATTACTTTGAAATTTCTGGGTCTTTGAATGTTATCTTGCAGCACTTAAAAAAGAGATTCCATTGCAGACTTATGAAACCCATATATCTCAGAGAAAAGAGGCAAGAGCTTGACTATTAAAGCAGAAAAGAAGTTAAGCTATCCAGTTTTTACCTACTTGATAGGGTGAGCTGGGTACCTTGCTTGAATTGTAATCTGATGGTTGCAAGCAATACTTAAACTTTAATAGATTGCTTAATGTTGATGGACACGCTATTGGACCCAGAGAAAGTAACATTTGACATCAATGTTCTCTCCTTAATATTCAATACCCCATGTTTCTTTGATAGTGATAGCCATAATTACAGCTTCTTTATCTCCTCAAACTTGATGAGCTGTACCAAGTGAATTAATCTGGAAAAAATGCAACCTAGTTCATCTAAAAAATGATCCAAGACACAGATAGTCTAACAAAGAGTGACATTTGGAAATCAGCTACACTGAAAAAAGCCCTAGAAGGGATAGGGGGCAGAAAGGGGGACAACAAATCCTCAGCTTCTGCACTTTAGCAAAATGCCATTGACTGTTGACTTGATTGGCGGGCTGGAAAGGAGGCACACTGCAAGGTGTGGAGAGTGAAAAAAGTTGTGATAAGGGAAGAAAATGGTTCTTTAGGATAATGTCCCCCTTGCTTCATCTAACCTCTTGCCTCACACATCATCTGCCTCCTTAGCAAACCACAGAGAAAAAAACAGGAGGAGAAAGCAATGTGTGGACGTGGAGTCACATTAGCAGTGTGCTTTCTCCCAGCTGTAGCAAGTGCTACAAAGCATGAGATTCAAGTGCAGGATCACGGAGCATCTAGGGATCAATGGCAGCCTAGCTGCTGGACCCTTACACTGCCAGGGCTTGTGGGAGCGGGATCAGAAAGGCACCTCCTCCCTTCTGGGCAGGATTCACAGAATTTAGGATTGGTCTCCAGAGACGCTCCTGCCTCTTCTGGCTGTGCTGATGTGGATGGTATGGGGATTAATGGCCAGAATCCATTGCAGCCCCAGAGATTTTCCTCTAATTTGATTCTTTCTCTGTTTCTGTGCAGGAGCAGGGAAGCATGTGAGCCAATGTGCTTTTCAGTGGCATGCATCTGAGCCTACAAGGTGTCGAGCCGCCTGGCCCTGACCCAGAAAAGCATTTAAGCGCTTGTGTAACATAAAGCTTTAAGTTACAACTGTGCCTAAGTGCTTTGCTGTTTTGGGGCCAGTGTGATCAAAACATTTCAAGGCACAGCCCTTTTTCCAGGGGCACTGCATTGTATGGCAATGAACTGGTAGCTTATCTCTTTACAGCTTCGGAGGGACCACGCCTAAGACAATCTAATCCCTCCCGAACACTTCATTGTGCCAGTAAGATGTAGATGGCTTGGAAAGATTTTAGAGAAGAGTGGCTGAACAATTAAATGTCTGGAGGGAATCTCTCACAAAGATTAGAAAAGAACAAAATATGCATCAACTCTCTATATGATGGTTAAAGGGAAAATACCAAGAACGTAAATTAATTTCTCTAAATTCCTTTCAGTCTGTGTGAGTTCACTGAGGCATTCCAAACAGGAGATTTTGCACAGCTATAAATGGCAGTGTATTTACAGGTTTAATAGGGGCAGTTGAAATCTTTAACCCCACACTTAAAAAATACATATATGTTAAGGTCTAAAACAGAGAAGATGTTCCTTTTAGCTAGTCCAGATTTATATTTGGTCCCAAGCCAGTCATTTAGGATCAGATCAGATAGGATCATTCCCATATCTTTATAAATCAGTTTTCCCATCTTCAAATGGAGGTAGTAATAATACAAACATACCACGTAGGGATTCATATTTGTAAGGCCATTTATGATGGTTAAATGGAATTCACTGCACTGTAACAGTAGAAAGTTGTCTTATTAATTGGCCATATTCTGCACTGTTTATTCAATTTCTACTTGTTCCTTAGTCAAGCAAAGTAGAACTTAAATGAGGGGAGGTTTGGATAGGCTTCCCGTACTACATGATGAGTAATAACATGAAAAAATTCCATGCTTGCAAAACTAAATGGACTTTTCATTAAGAGATCTGTAAATGGAGATATTGCAGCCACAATTAGCATTTTATCCTTGTGCACGTGGACTGACTTCCCCGTGTCTCCTCCAAACTCTTCCTTCCTGCAACTTCTGCTCTTCTCCTCAAAGTCCAGGCAGGTTGCTTCAGCATTATTAAGGATTTTTTTTTTTAAGTGAAGTAAAGAACTTAGGACTTGACAAGTGATGATTATTGGTTTCATTCATAGTAATACAAATGAATGTTAAATTCTTGAATGCAGAATAATGCAGAGAAGGGCCTTGCAGTTTTTGCATGTGTAATATATTTGTGTGTATTGTTTTGGTTTCATTTGGAAGGGTTTTTTTCTGGTTTTATAACAAAACCTTGCCTCTGTTCCTGAATTAAATCAATAGAGAGATACTCAGTGACTTGGTGTTTGTGTGCCATACACAAAAGGAGTCACTGCAGGGAAGAGGAATAGATTTTCTTGGTTTTAGAAAAATAGGTCATTTAGCTAATGGGAGAATCATAGTAGTTCAGCTCAGTATCTCCTTCTCGGAAATCAGATTTCCCAGCACTTTTCATTACAGCTAGGACCTGAGAACTCCAAACGCCATTGGCAAGATGCATCGCATTCATCCTCTAGATTTACCTTCCTGCAAATGAGCCCATATCACAGGATGTTATTCTGACCTCAGTTATGTCACCTAGCTCTGACTCCAGAGGGGTTCCAGCCATGTGAAGTGTCAAATTTCAGGCTGCTGGATACAAAAGGGTTTTTGGATAAGTCATCTTCCCAATTACTGCAGTTTACCATAGTTCTGTTTAGTGACTATAGAAATTTACACCAACTAACAACTTGGTATGAACATATACAAAAAAAAGGTGTGCAGAATCATTGTAAATATTGTGTAATGGTTTTGTCTGCAGAAGGGAAAGCAAATTAAAATTATTTACAGCTGTTTTATGTTGCTTATTTCACAATAAGAATCAATATTTTTTTCTCTTTTAGAGGGTACTTTCTGAGGAAGGAAAAATCAACCTAAGCTGGCCTCTGTTGAGTTGAACTTACTTTTACTTACAAAATATTTCCTTTTAAGCAAGCCTTGATAGTCAACTGTGATTAGAGGAGACATGCTCATCTATGGAGAGAGCTCCCAGACTGGTAGATTCATTGGACAATTTTTTACACTCGAGCACTAATCTGAAACGAAAACTCAGACATTTTTATCCCACATTAACTATATAGCTATCCATTGCAGTTTGTATATACAGACCCATCTCTGTGGTATTTGAGCCTTACCCTGGATCTTCAAATATCCACAGTAGGAGGTAGGAGGTTTAAAAAATTGGGGAAAAAATGGCCTAGCATTTCTGGTATTTGTTAATTTTTTTTTTTTTATATTGTCATAATCTTTCCTCAGATAAGGTCTGAGTTATGCTCAAAGGAGTTATTGTGCTCCAACATTAGAAGAAGAAAAAAGTTTTCGATTAGATTTTTTATTATTATTCTAATACTGAAGAATATATTAATGCATGCAAAGGGAAGTATATGAGCTCATGAATAGGACATTGAAGAATTAATTCTACGTAGAATTTTCTCCAGTTACAAATTGTAACTGTCATAAGCACAGCCCCCAAAATATATTAGCTCAATTCATGTTGTAATTTATATTGAAGACATTTAATGCTGATGAAAATGTCATTATAACAGATTACATTACTGCTTATCAGCCAGTCATCTTGGATGAAAAACACATTTTTATGATAATTTAGATTATTTGAATCTACACACAAAATACATTTTAAAAAGGCCGGTCTTCATTCCCAGGAGAGCAGTTTCTAAAGAAAGATTACCTTAAACTCTTAGGAACTTAAGTCTGAAGCAAAGCAAGGTATTATCAATAGTCAGCTACACTGATTTAATGAGATTTTGGAGATAACAGAGTTGCTAAGGAAGGATATACTGCTTTATGCAAGTTAATGCTCTTTTCCAACTTGTTTTGAAGTAAGATGCATCAAAGTTGCCCTTGATTTCATTGGAGCCAGGGTTTCACCAATTGTGAAATCAACTAAGGGCCATGTTACACATTGCACTGTGAGCCACACAAATGTTGATGGGTGTTAGTGCTAGTTTGAGTCTGGAGCAGTCGCACATTCAGGTCAGCAGGGGCCTGGAGGACTGAAAGGTAAGAATCTGCCCTCTCTCCCATTCTGGGCTTCTTCCCTGCCCCCTGCCACCCCCTCCCACATACTTGGGGTTGCCTGCACTGTCTGTCCCAGGGCCACAGGCGGGGAAGTGTTAACTCACCTGCTCCTGCAGGACACATATCATGAGCAGCCACAAGTAAAATGGATGTGGGGAGGCAGTGAGCAGGGATCTGAGGTGCTGGGGGGCGGGCAGTAGACCTGGTCCAGGCCAACAGGGAAGGGTGGGTGGACCTAGAATGGCCACACCATAGTGTAACACAAGCTGGGTAACAGATCAGAGATAATCCTGCCCTGAAGCAGCAGAATTTCGAGCCATATAACAAGGGATTAAAACCAGCTTTAGGTGTTAATGTATGGACAATCCAGGGATTAAAAGCTCCAAGAGCCACCTAAAATTACTGTGTAATAAGGCCCTAAATTGTAAATAATGGGCCAGAATGTTGCATTTAAATATATCTACTAAGAAGCGTTAGAGTATGAGAGCCACCCCTTCGCTCTCCTGTATAGGTATTCATAGATTCACAGACTGTAGAGTCGGAAGGAACCACAATGGATCATTGAGTCCGACCCCCTGCCCCTGGCAGGAAAGAGGACTGAGGTCAGATGACCCCAGCCAGATGATTATCAAGCCTCCTCTTGAAGACCTCTAAGGTAGGTGATAGTACCACCTCTCTTGGAAGGTAGAGGTAGTACCTCTCTTAGTACTACCTCTCAGATTTGCATTTGTGGATCAGAACAAGGAAGGGCTACTACTCCTTTTCCACGTAGATAGATGTGAAATAGGTGAGGGCGGGGAAAGTACAGTCTTGGCTCCATCAGGAGTCAACAGAATTTAGCTAATACAAAGAGGAAGGCACTCTGCTTTCAGTCTGTTTGCTTCCTGACTGGAGTAACGTGAAATGCCCAAGGCCAAACTCTAACTTCTAGGGTCAAAATTCATGCTTTGATTTGGGGTTTTGTTGGTTTTTTTGGAGGGGGGGAGGAAGAATGCAACTGTGAGCCGTTCCTTAACTAGAACAGACTATTCTGTATTGCAGTCTAGCTCCATGAGAAGGCTTTTTACTCTTCTGATATTAAATATAAATCCTCCAGAGCACTAACACAAAAGCTGGCAGAATCTATGGAAACTGCAGGTGTGGGCTGCTCTGGCGAAGGCTAGGAGCTCTCTGAAGATACGAGTCCCCATGAAAATAAGAGAGGAGGGTGAGGGCAAAAATGGCTGGGTGAGGCTGGGAGAAAAAAAAGAAAAAGGAATTGACCAGTGCAAGTTATGGACTGGAAAACTCAAAACTACAGGTTACAGGTAAAAAGGGACTCAAACCCACATCTGAATTTATCAGAAATTGGTTCTATTTCAACTTGTTAAAAACACAGATTATTCTTCATTGGAATCCTTTCCACACTATCAGACCTACCTTAGAGCTTGAACAAGCCTTTGCCATCCCGGTTCATCCTGGGCCCCCCACTTTTATGGATTCTGTGTTTGTATTAATTCCATGTCATGTGTTTTCCCTCCCAGAATAGCAAGCGACAGAAGGATTCTTTTGGTCAGCTTCTTATTGTACGTTTTCTCTTGCCCTTCCTTATTTCCACCTGCCCCAATGGCATGCGTGGCAGATATAACAATACCAGTATATTTGGAGTTTTATAGTGGCAGCACAGAGATCCCAGATGAGGATTCAAATCCTGCTGTGCTGTGTACAGCACACATGGTGGTCCTAGTCCCAGTGATCGTGCAATGGGGACATTAAATAAGTAGGTTCAGGGTGCAGATATGTGACAGCATGACATTCTGAGATGATCAGATATGGGGGATTGGGTTATTTTCTATATACAACATTTGTTTGGTGTTTTTTTTTTAAATGCCAGGAAGTGTTGAGATACTTGGGTTCAGTTCGACTCAGGTTTTCTAGTGATTATACAACCCACAAAATTGAATGGTTTGTACTCACAGAACCGCTCAATAGAATTACAGCCGTATAACTCCCACTTAACTGTTGTTCATTCCATGAATAATAAATGAATAGGGAAACAGCCAACTCATTAAGAATTCACTGCCTTAAATGTAATGCACACAACCCTATTTTATTTATGTAAAATAAATAATGCCTTGATTGCAACCTCTTCAGAGCAATCTGTGTGTTTATTCTCTCTGGGAAGTATCATGCACTCATAGGATGTTTTTTACACCCTATATAATTTTTGCAACTCCATTTTCTAAAGGACAAAGGAAAATGGTGGATTTGTCTATCTAGAAGATATGCTGAAGATATGTACAGATATGATAAGCTGAAACTATTGTATTTAATACAATAATTGTATATTGTATTGAATGCATGCAATAACATATTACTGTTTTCAGAACCAGAATAATCGGTTTTAGTTTACGTCCTAATATACGTTCACGTTAAATATTCTGAGGGAACCTCCTGTCTTTAAAGTCTATGGATCTCTGAAAAGTAATCTCACTAATGCCTTGTATAGAGGCAATACCCATCTTTGCTCCAATTTGATCTTCTCTTGCTTTGTGTGCAACAATCATGTTAGCCCTTGTTAGGTACCCTATCAGGCTGGGCTCTTCTGTTATGTTACCCTCAAGTCCTACCTGGTGTTACCACACTCTAAGATAGTGTTTCCTTTTTTTTTCATCCTAGGTGTATAACTAGGCCTTTGGCTATATTCAAGTATGTTATTCATAGCCACGTTACTTAGGAAGAGATTGGTTTTTAAAATAGACTGTTTTCTTATTTTTTATTTACAGCCACACAGACATTTATGTCACCTGAAATGACCTTTTTCGGCAAAGGTTTTATATTTTGCCTATAAAGATATCAAATAGCATTAGGCCAAAAAAGGCACCTAAGAGAGGCCAGCAGAAGCTTCCCATAGAATGATGATTCCATGTTTACAGGGCTTTTCTGATTTTAATTATTTTGTGCAAGACGGGTCTCTTACCTAGACACTCTTTGAATACGTTCCAGGGCTACAGCAAGGGAAGCTTAGGTTAGATACTAAGAAAAATGTCATACTAGAAGGGTCGTAAAGCAGTGGAACAGGTTACCAGAGAGGTTGTGATATCCTCCATCCATGGAGGTTTTTAACACCTGGATAAACAAAGCCTTGGCTGAGATGATCTAGTTGGGGATGGTCCTGCTTTGAGCAGGGGGTTGGACTAGAGGACCTTCTGAAGTCCCTTTCAACCCTAATTTCTATGATTCTGCGATAAATTTGCTTTGCTGAGGTGAGAGTGTGGGGCCGTGTCTGGGGAAGACATGCTGTGGCCTTCTACTTACCATGCAGAATAATGTCCCCAGTCAATGAGGTATTGCAAGGTTTCTAAGAAGGCAGAGGACCATCACTCCTGCTGCCTTCACCAGAACAGATAATATGTAAGAAGATGCATAGATGAAATGCCATATGTGGGTGAAGCAGTTCCAGCTAAGGGAATAGCAAAGGCACAACAATTATTTGGAAAAGATTAAAGTAAAGGTTGCTAACAGTCAGTCAGTCAGTCAGTCAGTCAGTCTGGCTTAAATATTTCTATTTATCTCAATGAGAAGGAGTTCAGGAGCACTGTAGTTAATAATTCTCACTAGAGCTCCAGAAGCTTGGGTTTGACCTCACTGAGGACTCATCATAAATTGGCACC
This sequence comes from Gavialis gangeticus, assembly GCF_001723915.1. Taxonomy (NCBI): domain Eukaryota; kingdom Metazoa; phylum Chordata; order Crocodylia; family Gavialidae; genus Gavialis; species Gavialis gangeticus. The sequence goes on from NW_017728997.1 coordinate 2,578,877, forward strand.
TCATTGTTCAGCTTAGGGAATCAAAGGTGGTCGGATATAATGCTAGCTGCATTGCTTCCTTGTGTGTTGTTGGCTGAAGAAATGGGCGTGCTTTTTCCATGGGGGCCAGATGAAGCCACCGGTTTTTATTCCAATAAATAACAGGGAAATGTTTATATGCAAGTCTATGCACTTTCTCAGCTATACAATACTCTTATGTAAAAGAAATCAGAAAAAAAATGATTTAAAATACACTAAAATGCCTTGAGCATCTTTATCCTTTGCTGCATCTCTTTCCCACCAGGGATCCCCAGACTTCCCTTCAAATTCAGTGTTTCAGTGCCTTGCTCATTCTCACCTTCTGTCCATAAAGGCGAGATCAACAGTGACCAGAGACATTTCATTTGTAGCACAGCACGGCTAGTAGAAGGAATATTCATTACAAGCAGCTGGTGATACAGACAGAAAAAAAGTCTAATGAATAAATTGTTCACCATGAATGGTTGAACCTGTTTGTGGAACAAATTAACTCAAATGGCTTTTGATTCAGTCTCCATCCTGGTCCTATTTTTGGGAAGGGTGAGGAAGGGATTCACTGTCTCTCAGCCATATGTTGTTATTGGCCTTCTGATATTCTTTGCATTGGCAGCGTGTGCTTGGTTTGGCTATTACACTGTGAGTCTTTCCATCCTTGCAGGGTGCTCTGTGGTTTTTTTCACTCCCTGATCTGCCCAGTGGAGCATGTTAGATGTATTTCGCATAAGCTTTAACTGGCGTGACAAACACGAGAGAAATCTTTTCCAGCTCCCTCCTAAGGAAGGAGGCTTCATCACGGGTCCAAGCCCAAACACAGTTGCAGTATTGAACACCACTGGACAGCAAAAAGTCTGCTCAGGGGCTAAACAGAGTTTTACATATGAGCATATCCAGACATTTGCTCAGCACAACAAATCTTATGCCACCAGGCTGGCTTAGCATGCAGCCAATGCATTTCCATCTGTTCCACTACTATCAACTTAATTTTAGATTAAAATATTTGTTATCTAAACTCATAATTGGTTTTCTTTTATCTTTCCTGCCAGTTCACAAATATGGGCCTGTGCCAGAAGAGTCATAACCTTCGGTGCTATTAACTATTGATACATGAATTTAGCTGAGGGATGGGGGGAAACGTAGCATTCTGGTTAAGGATTTTAACCTCCGCAGGCTTTCTTACTAGTTGTTTTTTGCCTTTTCTGGCTGCTAGTGCCTTACTTCCAAGTGAGGGTGGTATCCAATGTTCTCTTTCCAATAAGGCATAAATGCTCTTCATAATCAGCAGATGGCTGTCTGAGTGACAGAATATGTCATTTATATCAAATTTAACAGATACTGACCTGCTGCGATTAACATTCAGTGGGCACTTAAAATTTCAGGTTTTCTGTACCCAAGTCAACATGACTGGCTATTGTCCTCCATACTCTAATTAAAGCTAAATTCAGCCCTGCCATGACCTCATTGCACTCAGGAAGCTGATACCATGGATGAATTTGACCCTTAATGTTTAGTATACTGTGTTTTTGCCTGAGGGATTGTCATCTTAATCATGTAGCCCTATAGTTGCGTAGCATCACACCGAGTCATGAGGCAATGCGACACTGCGACACAATGTGATTTATTCAAAATCCAAAATGGTGCACTGGGAGTGTGACATAACTCATGCAAAATAAACGTATGCTTTTAGCTAATCAGGTATGCAGATTGTTACCCCCAGTTTAACAGATAATTGAACTTAACAGCAGGGCTGTGTGAAGCTTCGGTCGCTGATTCGATGTGGAGGAGATTCAGCCCCATTCAGTGGCCAAACCTCTGAATCCGAATCAAATCAGGAAGTCCATTAATCTCTCTGAATGGAATCAGAAGCCTCCAATTTGATTTGGAGAGATTTAACAATTTGGACATAGCCACAGCTTTATTAGGAGTGTGAGAAACTTCGTTTGCTGATTTGATTTGATTTGATTTGAGTTGATGGAGATTCGGCCCAATTCAGTGGCCAAATCTCAGAATCCGAATTGAATCAGGAGACCCTTTAATCTCTGAATCAAATTGGAATCCTCCAAATCAATTTGGGGAGATTCAGAAATATCTGATGATTCGGACATAGACACAGCTCTAAATGCTTTTTCTGTATACCTCAAGGTACCAGGCAGCTTGTGAAAGCTGAGATGGTGGGGCAGATGGAGCGTCCCACAGGAGCAAGAGGGGGGCCCCAGCGCACTTGGCAGCAGACCCAGAAGTGGACCGGAAGTACTTCTGGTCAACTTCTTTGTTCACCATGTAGCATGCAGGGCTCCCCCCGGCCCAAGCTCCCGTGGGATGCTCCATGTGCCCCACCATTGCAGCATTCATGAGCCGCATCTGGTACCTTGAGGTATGTCAAAACAATATTTAAAGTTGTGTCCATGGCCGAATCACTGATTCTCTGAATCAGAATCGAAGCTTCAGATTTGAATTTGATCAACTTGAATCAGAACAGTGGTCTGAATCAGCGAATTGAATCACTGTCCCCTGAATTGGGCTGAATCCGAATTGAATATGGCCCACTTTGCACATCCCTACTTAACAGGCAGGAAAACACCACAGCTTTCAAAAGCCTTGTCATCTTCCCCGTAAAAATGGTAGAAATCATAGTTCATGCATTATAATGGATAAAGATCAAAGTTACTTTTAGCTGTTTGGAAGAAAGCAAAAATACCAAAAATACACATTGGGAGGTAGAGATTATTTGTTCAGTCACTAATTAAGAAAAGCAAAACCCCCGCTTCCTGTAATTCTGTCCCTATTCCTGCCTATGTGACAAGCAAGGAATTCTAACAGTTTGGTGCAATAAACTCCAGGGGGATCTGCTGTTCCCTCCCATTTTTTTTTCCTCAAAAAGATCTCCTATAATCTATCTATTCTACCTCCCTGATACCATGAGCTATACAACAAACCTATCAGCAGGTGGTATGCAAAAAGGTTTTATCTGACTAGTAAAAGAAAGCTAGAGATTTTTGCCTATATGTTTTTTTAATAGTAATAAAATATACAGTTCAAGGTAGAAAGTGTCCCTCTACCTTTATCTGTGATGTAATACAGTATCAAAAAATGCTCATTGACAATAAAGACTGATTACAAACCCACTTTCCATTTTATTTGGCTAATTCATAAACTTTTTTTGTTCATATTAAATCACAAGTGCCAGGCTTGCAGAAGTAACTTTGAGTTTTAAATATATAGAGGATGGAAGTGTATTCCATTTCATATTGCTGACTCAGTCTTAAGGCCTTTCTCTTACATATACTTATTCAGGAGCTTAACATTCAGATTACAAATTGGTAGAAAACTTACAGATTTCAACTTTTCTCAGTAGGAATGCACTTTTGCAAAGTGTGTGTGTGAAGCTTCGGATGGTGATTCAATTTGGAGGAAAATTCCAGTTTGACTCTCCAAATCCAAATGAAATCAGGG
>NW_017728997.1:2587344-2587586 GCF_001723915.1 Gavialis gangeticus
CCCTGCCAGCCCCTCCAGCCTCCCCGCTTCCCCAGCCCCCCAACCCCTGCCAGCTCCCCCTGACCCTTGCCCACTCCCTCAGCCCCTTCCGCCTGCAGGTGCCCCAACTGCCCCAGCTCCCGGTGCTTTAATGAAAAGCCTCAGTGCTCACCAGGTGCTGCCAGGCAGAGGGGGCAATCCCTGCTGCCCCCCACTGCCCCACGCTGCATGGGGAGCGCTGCCATGAGCCCCCCAACCCTCCC
>NW_017728997.1:2587597-2588527 GCF_001723915.1 Gavialis gangeticus
TTGTTAAAGGGCTGGAGGTGACCTGGGTGGGGCACCCATGGCAGGGGCTGGGGGAGCAAGGGGGGGTCAGGGGGCTCATGCAGAGCCCCCCATGGAGCGTGGGACAGTGGGGGGCAGCAGGGGTTGCCCCTCCTGCCCAGCATACCTGGTGATTCGGGGCTTTTTTTCCCCAAAGAGCTGGGAACTGGGGCAGGTGGGGCAGTCACTGCCAGGCTGAAAGACTGGGCCAGGAATGGGCCTGGCTGATTCGGAGATTTGGCAGAATTGAATCGGGAGAGTGATTCAATTTTCATTAATTCTTTTTTTCCCCATCCAATTTTGATGAATAGCCCTGAAAGTTAAGAGCTTATTTACATACTTGAAGGGACCAAAACCTTTCAACGAAGGCACACAGAGTGCTAAAAGAAAGTTAACATATGTGACTAAACTCTCCTCGTGGCTCTGATGTGCAGCTTTCTCTCTTCAGTTTCAAGGACGGGACAACCCAGGCTCCAGGGCTTTGCGTTTCAGCCAGATCTCAATGCATTCTCCAGTAGTGAAGGTCCAGGATCAGAATTTAAACAATTCTTGCTCCCAAGTCACCTGTGTAGTTATAAGACAAGGAATAATAGAGGGGAAAGTCCTAAGCATAAAGTATTTTGTTGTCCTGTGGGGCTCATGTATGAATGCTGAAGTGAAAAATAAAAAGGTATACAGGAATGTTTTTGTTGATTTTTAATGAAGAGCTGTCAAACAGGCATCATATCACTGACCAAAATCAGGAAAGAAAAAAAGCAAAGCACTTCTCTAAAGCTTTAGATGGCTTGTATTTATTTTTTGGCACTGAACTTTGTAATGGCAACGTGTTTGGCTCTTTCTCCTCTGTGCAATCTTTGACTGTCAAACAAGTGCCTCTGGCTACACCTTTGACTGGGGAAATAAAACACTGGC
>NW_017728997.1:2593527-2603022 GCF_001723915.1 Gavialis gangeticus
ATGGCAACGTGTTTGGCTCTTTCTCCTCTGTGCAATCTTTGACTGTCAAACAAGTGCCTCTGGCTACACCTTTGACTGGGGAAATAAAACACTGGCTCTGTGTCATCTCTGTTCAGGTTGATGGATTCAGGTGATGTTGCAAGTTCACCCGGTAGCCTGTGGTTGCAATGACAAGATCCCTTGCCCTGCCTCCGCTTTGGTGTCTACATGTTGTTGCCTGCGCCTCCCTCGTACTCACAGTGCTTTTGCTGATGTCTCCACAGGCTGTTTGCATCACTTTGAAATCTGATCGTATTTCTTTTTCTCTCAGCACATGAGATCACCACGATTTCCAATATCTTGGGGGTCCTGATTAGCTCAGCAACCTTGAATACCTTCCAAGCTTTGCATTATTTTTACTGCTGCTTCCCATTTTTTGTTCCTATTTGTAGGTCACTTTACTTCAGCAAAGTAAAAAAGTCTCCTTCTAGTAAGAAGGACTAGTAATGTCTCCTTCTCCCTCACCCGGGCCTCCCTATCCCGCAGTGGGCAGGGGCGTCCCATGAGACTGGTGAAAAAATTAAGCCTACTAGATGTCATTTCTATGACATCTAGTAGGCTTAATTCCTGTGCTAGTGTTTCATTATATTGCTTTTACCCATGACTGACTAATAGGAGGCTTATGCACAGCATCTCTCTGTGTCTCCAGCCTGAGGAGGATACAAAACCTGTCAATAAATCATATTATTTCTGAAGCAGAAACTTGCACAGTGCTAGGCTTAACCAAAAGTTAACACTGTTTTTAAACCTAGAGGGCCATGTTCTGGCCTCTGGCACAGTGTGGGCAGTTTAAGATATAAGCCTGGGCTGATTAACATACTCCAAGTTTCAGCTAAATCAAGAATCAAAGAGAGCTGAGAAGTTTTCTAGTCTATCTCCAGCTGAGCATGGGTCAGAAGGATCTTTCTTTCCAGCTTATCAGTAAAATCACTTTCCACTTATTTAATTTACATTGTCATTCAGCATCAGCTAGAACCGCAGAGTAACACAGGGGGAAAAATGATGGAGCAGCAGTTCTAATCAGGTACATTCAGAGACTTGCTTACTGGAAAATGCCTGAATTGCAAAGTAGATAATTTAGCACAATTAAGATCTTTTAACTGACTTTTCTAATAGTCTTTCGAAATCAGGAAATAGTTTAGGAACAGCCTTTCTTGTGGTGTTTTGATATTTGCACTCCTGAACCTTTCCAAAAATAAACTTATAGCGAACTTTTATTCTTAAAAGAATATTAACATGTCAAGGCTGTGTGTGATTTCAGTTTGAGTGATAGGCTAACATTTTGTCAGGTTAAGTTAATTCACTCGCCCTGGAGAATGAAGGTGAGAGAACCTCATAATTATTTGTCTTCTCTTAAAGAATTACTGAATCTAACAATTTGGTGATATAGGTTAGAAGTCAGGCTATACTTTCAAAAAAGGCTGCAACCAAGAAATGTCTTTTATTTTTAGATGAAGAACTAGGTATTTTAACTTTCATTCAAGAGGAGAGACCACTTCATCCCTCCCTCATTACTCTGTTTCCCCTCAGGTAACTGCTTGTCCTTAGTCTTCATCTCACAATTCATTCTCAATCTTTGTAGCATCTAGAAACCCTAATCATGAGTCAAAGCACTGTTGTGGCAGACATTGTACAAGCAAGGAACAAAAAGACAGTCTCTGCCCCATGGAGCTTATAATTCAGCAACATAACAAGAGACACTAGACAGATAAAGAGTGACGGTGGTGGGGAGTATAAGGAAACAGTTTGGTGACTGATAAGCCTGATAAGCAATGGACTCCACATATAAGTGCCGTAAAAGTGTTTTTTGGCATTTCCGTAAAGAAGACCTCTGGTCATTTACTTCGTTTCTATTTCCTGTTTCTCAACTGTTCTTATTCAAGGGGATCCGTGCCCAAAGAAATTTTATTTTTTGGAATTTTATTCTTTTATTGCAATATAAAAATGGCAAGACTGATTATGTGCCATTCATGTTCCTTCTTATAATACGCTAGCCTTGGCCTCTGGGGCCACATCCAGATGTGCATGGACATTTGGTTCCCCAGGGCAACTAATGGTGGTGCACTTTGTGCCACCACTAGTAATCTTTGGGGAATGCCTGTGCCACCCATGCGCTGGTGCATGGCAAGTTACGCCAGGTGGGGTAGGTGAGGATGGGGCCAGAAGCAGCCTTACCTGGGGTCCTGGGTGCCTCCTGGGGCTGCAGCAGTGGTGATCCTGTTGCGCGGCTTCAGCTGGCCAGGCTCCAGTTTTGGGTGGTGCACACCGCTGCCATGTGCCCAGCTCTGCTTTTTTTCTCCGTGGGTTTTTCTTACCCCTTGATATCCTCTTGCAGCACAGAGAACAACTGAACATGAGGTATGGAGACGGCCTGGGAGATTAACCCCAGCCTGAATCATTTTCATGGTTGTGTGAAAAGAGGGCCGGAGGAAGGCCCCTCAAACACATGGTTTTAAAGATAGGAACTAGTGCGTTAGAACAGTGCACCTATGGGGTTCACATTTTATAGAGAATTTCAGCCATTCCAAATCACTAACCCTAATATGGCGAGTTCGGTTGATCCACACCATGTGACACGTCAATTACATTTTATGATATACCTAACTGATGTTATTTCATGCTTCATGCCCCTCAGGTCAGCCTGACTTGTCAAAGTTTTCAATGAAAATTCAGCCTGATTGTGAACACAGTTAAAATGTTTGTGTAGACTGAACTGACAAACAACTGTCTTCCCTATCTTACTGATGTACAAAGGAATAGCAGATCATTCAACACATGTACAGAACAGTAATGCCAGAGGTCTAGATTATACAACCCACAATCTGAAATACTGATGGGCAGTATTTAAAAAAAATGGTTTTAGTAGGAATGATTTAAGAACAGTTTTACTGCCAGGGACAACTTCAAATAGTTTTCAAGAGAACCATATGTTTTTGTAATGTCTATGCTTTTCATAACCTGAGGCTGATTCTTCACTTCCAGCTATACTGGCAGGCTGCATAAAGTTACCAACTCAACAAATGTGCCTCTGAGTTGAACACTGCATTTAGAAGAGTACCTTGCAGCACCCTGTAATCGTCACTTATTATCTAATTTATTTTGCTTGAATAAGTGTCACGGGTGATATGCAAATAAAGTTGGCTGGCAAAAATACATAATAGGATTTCTAATTCAGTCATCAAAGGTTGGCTTTTTGAAGTCCAAGCAAGTAAAGCAATGAATGGCAAGCTGAGTGCAGAGAACAATGTAATTGCAATTAACATTTTATCAGCCCTGTTCCTCAACCGAAGTTCTGGCATCATTTGTTGGATAAGGGTAGCTCTTTAACTTCTGAACAGATGCATCCACCAGCTGCTTACTGTGGAACGATGTCATCACCTAAGAGCAATGACAGAGAAGTAATACAAATTATGGAAGTTTCAGGCTGCTCAAATTTAATTTGAGGGCACAGTGAACCATTGTCTTTGTTAGACTGTGTGTAGATAACATTGTTACTGATTATCACAGTACCGTAGAGTTCTTCCTCTGCAAACATAGCTTTAGAAAGTATATGGTTTATTTAGTTCTCTAATACATGAATAGAATATAGTCTAAGGTAGGTTGACCTTGTGAACTTGAACACAACATGTCAAAGGACATGCAACTGTAAGCATACGTGCATTACAGCACAGCATGCAGAAGCTGATTTTCTGTCAACAAAAATTGATACTGTTCCATAAGTCAATTATACCATGTTCAGATTAGCCAAGATCTGGGCTCAGATCCTTATGTCCTTCCCATCTTTGCACAGATCCAGAAAATGTACACCCAGACTTAATGAAATCTACTGCACACACTAGCAGACATCTAGAGAACCAGCATTATATTTACAGTTTAAGTTTTATTGCATATACCAACATTTGGCTCACATATATTCCAAAACAGTTTTTCAAGGGATCATTCAGAAAAGACAGCCCTTCCTGATGCTTTTGAAAATGTCAGTTCAGCTTTCACTTCTGTTCTCTGTAATAACTAACGACTAACATTCAAATCTTTACAGAACCTAGTGTTGACTGGTACTATTGAGCATTTATAAAACAATATAGCTGATATGTTTCCATATACTCTCTAGTTATTGCTATTATGTCTGTTTCTCTCCTAAGCTATCTTTTACAATCGTGATGAACAAGTTCTGTTGACATTTGCACTTTAAATTTAAATAAAGAAGAGGCCATTCTAGTTTGCTGCCAATATAAGCAGGCGTATGATTTGCATATCTAAATAAACAAATCAGTGTTATGTATAACAAGTCCTGCCAAGCAATAGATTACCTTGATGCCTACTCTGATTCTGAAATAGCAGTTGCATGTTAAATCTCTTCATAGCTAAGGACTGGAACATAACCAGTGCTTAGCATTTGAAATTTCCAGTAAATTCTCAGAGAACTGGGTACTCTGGATGTTCTGGAATTGAGCCCTTTCTGTAGGAGAGGTAATTCATTGAATGAAATGGTTAACTGATCCTGGTACAGTTTTCCACGCTTGAGTTGATCCAGCAAACGTATTGCGTAGAAAAGCTTAGATGCTTTTGTGATTAAGTTTGAAACTTAGAAGATCTGTCTATGTAATGTTTTGGGAAAGTCATTTAATACCCACGTACTTCCTTTTTTCCTTTCCAAAAGGAAGTCAGTATTTCCATTCTTCACACACGGTTTCTTTTCCTTTGCTGTGATCCTAAGCTCTCCATCACAGGTACAACACCTTGTGATTGGTTGGTGCTAACACCTCAAAGAATGGAACTTGGTTTCAACTGATATCTTTACACTCAGTTTGACATATTTTTGATGGAAATGTAACTTTAACCAAGCTCATACTGAGGAGGAGGGAAATAACTGCTGGTACAGTAGATAAGGTAGGGGATTTTCATATCTACAAACTTTTTTGCCAAAGACCTTTGGTCAGCATATTCGTAACATGGCACTTTATTGAAGTACTAAGGTAAGTCCTTTACTAACAGTAGGTGCATCTATACATGTGCTGGACTGTGCAGTAACCAGCATTACTCAGCTGTCCTGATGCTTCACAGGTTTTTTCCTGTGCTATTGCACAGTTGCGTCAGTGTCACGGTTCATGCCAATCAATACTGCATCATCATAACAATGAGCTACAGTGGTGTAGCTCATCACTGTGGCAACGTAGTGTCTCATGTAGATGCACCCACTGAATAGTAGTCACTCAAGCCATGTCAACCCTTCTGACAGCCTCACACATGATGTAAATACTTTTCATTCAGTCAGATGAACACTTAAATCCTAAAGGTACAAATGGGAGGAAGGATCTGAAATGAGCAAAGGACTCAAGCTATGACAGCAGGATTTTGCATGGGAGGAAATTCATTAGACTAGTTTTCTGCAGATGTGCCACTTCAGCAATTCACAGCTTGGATGAAGATAAATGAGAAATGTCTGAAGTGTATAAGGGTGCTGTTTATATGGTAAATATGATAAAAAATACAGGATTTGATGATGTGTGTCTCCTTAGAAGTTCATTTGCATAGATTTAGAATTTAGGATAACTGGAGAGTTCGTATTTTACATTGATTTATTCTGTTCTTTTCCCTTTAAATATTTCCTTAGTGACTTCAGCAAAAATTTTGTAAGACCAGGTTCTTCCCTGTCCTATATATGTTAAGGCCTTGGAAATGTATTCACTTGTAGTGCCAGAGTGCCTCAACACTTGGGCTAAGTATAGACAGTCAAAAAGCCTGAGGCTGAATTGTTTCATTCTTTGCAGTTTAGTCTCAGATGCAAAGATTAAACTGAGAAACATAGGGACACACACTCGCCTTTGATTCAGTGACTCAGGCCAGAAGATGGGGGGCACTAAAGCATGGCTCTCTGGCACTTCCTCTTCCTGCTGCCCCCAAGGTCTCTGGGATTTGCAGTTTGACATCACGGAAGCAGGACTCTGCAGGGTTCCTCATCACTTCCTTTTCCTGCATCCAGGTGCATCTGGGATTTGTAGATGCACAGTCGCAGACAGCAGTAAGTTTCAGTGAGTTTAGCAGGGGAGGGCAGGTCAGCTCTGTACTCAGGGGACAGGGATTTGACCCCCCTCCCTGGCCCCAGACCCCAGCCAGGGTTTGCCTGTCCCCCAGCCCAAAACCTTGCCTGCTGAAGCAGACAGCCCAGCCTAGCCCTGCCCAGCCCAGGGCTGGAAAGCATGCTGGGATACTGGGGGACTCTGATTTAACTTGAACCAGGAAGGAGTCTGGGACAGAAGTTTCTTAAACAGGTTTAACCCAGCTCACTTAAGTCTGATACTACATTTAACCTAGTTTATCTCAAACCAGTTTCAACCATTTTGAAACTGATTTATGTGCACTGAACTTCTGTTCTATTATCGGCTTAAACCAGTTTCTGATCACTTAATCTGGTTTATGTATAACTTTGGTCCCTAGCCTCAAAGTTTGCAACTATGTTCCCCAGCCACTCTCCCTCTTTGCTTCCTTGAAAGTGGGGAGAGAGAACAGACTACTTTGGGATGCTGGGAGACCCTCTGTAGTACTGTATGGCAGTCCACATATTAGATGTGGCACTGCAAAACTTAGTGCTAAGGAGAAGTTCCTGTTTGAAGCAGGCTCATTTTTGTAGCTGATCTGCCTTTTTTGTGGAGGTACAGACAGCATGAATGTACACACACCAGCTTATATAACATTACAGGTATAACATGTGTCTGTGGCCTTAGTAGTACCTGATTTCACAAGTAAATCAGTAGAACTAGCGTGAAAAAAAATCTTGTCTCTTGAAAGTGCAGTCATAGGAAAAGACAACTTCTGTAACTCTCGTACTTTGCCAAAGCTTCATACCATCATATTGGTGTTTATCAGTCTGAAAACTACCTATTTATTAGGGGCATTCCCTGAACTCTTCCATGAAGGTCCATTTGTGGACTGCTACAACTCTTCTTGCTTTTTTCCATGTAAGTTCTAGTATTGCACAAGAAAGAAAGAAGGTACAGACATTTCCCCTTGTGAAATGGAAGAAGAAACCCTTGAATTCCAATCAGTTTTAGTTGAAGTCAGTGAAAATAATACGCCAGTTCAAAATCTTGTTGACTCATTTCCCCTGCAGAAGCATAAATGCAATATATCTCTACCAAAATTTTTTAAAAAAATGAAAACTATTAACCCAAAATCTGGATCAGATACCAGCTAATGAGAGTGGAAAATCTGTCTGAGTCAAACTGGTTGAAAATGAAATCTATGGTATTTTGTTCAACATGTCATTTCCCTTCAATTTTTCAATTAAAAAAGATACGGCCAAGTGAGCAGAAAGCTGGGGGAGAATGTGTTTGAAAATGTTCCTACAATTTTTCAAATACAGAAATCCAAATCTTGTCAAAATGTTGAGTTTTGGTGTTTCAGTCAGCTGTATTTCATGGCCTTCTCTTGGGCAAGTAATTTTGGCAATATAGTCACCTGGAGACCTGAATATCCTTTGATGGATTAAAAAAAAGGTAATCCAATATTGTTTCTTAAAAAGACATCTATAAGGTAATGAAGTCATGTTGCTTTTTCCATTTTTCATCTCCTGATTTATGCAATATGAGCCATGCAGACTGTCTGCAGTTTACTGTCTCTGTGAAACAAATGATTTCTAGGCAACAGAATAACAAATGAACTAATAGCATCCCTTTTTGGCAGTCCTGGCCCTCTTCTATTCTTCTCTCAATTAATAACAAGTCTCATGGTGTTGTCTAATATATTGCTTGTTTATCCTGTAATTTAACACCACAGAAAAGGGTGATTGGCAGTACCCTTTAAATACTCAATTATTTGGAATTCAACATAGCCATACAAAAGACGTGTTGTAAACTGGAAAGCAGATTTGGCAGAATATTCCCAGCATAGCATGCAGCAGGGAAGAAATTATAAAGGGGTCACTGAAGAAGTCAGTGGGTCTGCTTTATGAGAACAGGAGTGCCAAATTTGCTTGGGCTGGATCTGGACCATGGGGTCCTTTGCAGGCTGGGTCCAGACCACCAGGAGCCTTGTTGACCAGCTCCAGACTCACTACTGCCAGAATGAAGAATAGCAGCAAAGTTAACTGCCATGGGCACCTGAGTGGCTGTATCAGGTCAGGAAGCCTCAAGGATTAATGCATCTGTCACTCAAATGCTTAAGCAATTGCTAAATTTGAGTCACTAAGGCTATTCATTTGCTTACAATTAAGCAAATGCTTAAGTATATTGACTAGTCTCACGTGATGCTTCTAATAGAGACTGTAACAGAACCTAGGTCTCCTGAATTCCCATCCAGTCTTAACCACGCGATCGTCCTTCTCAGGATTGTGGCACCACTGAAAAATCCCTCTGTCCTAAAGGACTTACAATTGCCTTTACAAGGAAAAAAGACAGATCCAAATAATAGGGATGGCTCAGTAGGAATGAATGGGAGAAGAAAAATGGCTGCAAGAGAATGTGTTACCCTAGACTAACAGTTTGGATAGCTAGATGGTATAAAGTTTAAACTATGCACTACCTTACCATGATAAATAATGTAATAAAAATCCTTATTACAGTTGCTCAGGTCTTGGTACTGTTGTTAATTATGGACAAGCGCTTACTCCTCAAACTGCTGTTTCAAGGGATTATAAATCAGACGTAGAAACTTGCCCTACATTGAAATTCAGTGTGCAGTCAGCCCAGGTATTAATTTCTTCACATTGTTAGAAAAATAAAAGGCGCTCTTTAAATTATAGGAGTGAAGAAAACAAATGAGCAGTTTATTGGGTTGGGATGCTTTCCTGCGCTGCTGTAACTCCGAACCAGCTTTATTTTCCAGTTGGAAATTATGCATGTCCTCAGGCCATGAAATACACTGAACTATTTGCTCTTTCAGAGCTAAGTTGGTGCATTGATTGAGAACCCTGCTCTGGGAGCAGTGTGAGATGAGGGGTGTCCCTCTAGAGAAGGCATTTTGTTATGCAAAGGGATCTTGTTGGAGGAGGAGAGTCGACTGCAACTGAATGCCCCCCTCTGTGCTAAAATGGTATATTTAGCAGGTAAGAAGTCCATTGACTTCAATGGCATCGCTGCACACATACTTAAGGTTACCCATCAGCTAGTAATCATGATCTTAAACGTTTAGAGGTCAAGATTACCGAATATGATCAAAGCATTTTATCACCCTTTTGTTTATTTTAAAAAGCACAAGGTCCTTATTTGGCGATGGCGGGGGGGGGAGCAGGTTATTTCAAAATCACAGAATACTTGGTGTCGGGAAAATTACCTTTAATACAAATCTATTCAATACACAAACACATAGTAAAATATTTGCTCATACAAAAGGAGGCTTGGAGCTGGTTCATATACTGAATGTTGTGATCCTAAATGAAAACTGTAATTTAAAAAAGCCAGGAACAAAACAATAAGTAAAAAAAAAATAATAATATATATATATGTATATATATATATA
>NW_017728997.1:2608022-2629307 GCF_001723915.1 Gavialis gangeticus
AGCATTTTATCACCCTTTTGTTTATTTTAAAAAGCACAAGGTCCTTATTTGGCGATGGCGGGGGGGGGAGCAGGTTATTTCAAAATCACAGAATACTTGGTGTCGGGAAAATTACCTTTAATACAAATCTATTCAATACACAAACACATAGTAAAATATTTGCTCATACAAAAGGAGGCTTGGAGCTGGTTCATATACTGAATGTTGTGATCCTAAATGAAAACTGTAATTTAAAAAAGCCAGGAACAAAACAATAAGTAAAAAAAAAATAATAATATATATATATGTATATATATATATATATATATGAAATAACGGCATTCAGATGTGATTGAGAAAATGACTGCAATGTCCATATGGTAGGAAATTCAGAGATAAGGACATTTTCTTACTATTAGACCAGAAGTTATGGCATGGTACTCAGTCCCAAGTAGTCACTAGATGTGTAGGCAGGAGAAGATTCAGTCCCTCCCATAATGGTTGCACATGAATCCATATATCCCCTGTACACAGGAGGGATACTGTCTCCTAAGAAAAGGAATTCAGTGAACGCTCCAGTGACACTTAGAGAAATTACCGAATCTTTAATTAGAGTCTTCCCCTAATGATTTTAAATCAGTGAAATATATTCAACACCTGTTAACATATAAATCCCAATTTTTTTTCTGTTCAATTACATCTTTGGGGCTGTGAAAAGCATGTGCGTAAAAAGGAAGTTGTATAATGTGCCAAAAGCAAAATTCAGCTACCCTTTAGTCAAGGCTCTGGTTCAGTGTGGGCAAGAAACATTCAATCACCATTCTCCGGGTAATGAAGTAGGAAAAGATACATTTTCAGTACCTCATATACCAGCAGTATTTACAGATGGACACTGTTTTATATTGGCTAGTGTTTATCCAGCTTTGCCTATTTATCTCTCATACTTGGCTCTGAAATCTATGTATTTTCTAAGAGGGAAGAAGGAACCTTTTAAAGATCCTTGGTTTTTCTCACAAAAGACAAAGTATTTTATAATAATATTTGAGCCTTGCTGTATCTCTAACACTGAGAATGTGCTACTCTATTTAAAGCATATGGTTGCTATAACTACCAGTGTAGTGTGCTTCTGACTTACTGCTGGAAATGGCATATGGGCTTGATCTAGCAGAGAGCTTTTCATATAAACTCATGCATTTACCATTATATATATACACACAGGGAATAAATCAGACATTAGGACCTCAGCAGTGTTCTATCATTTTTGTGCAAAAAATACTGCTACTGCCAGTGCAGAACCAAGCTAGGAATGAATCTTGCTGGATTCTTCTGCTTGGGTAATAGCCCAAAGAAAAAGCCACATTTGCAAATGCCAAATCCTGGAGGGTTTTGCATATGATTTAAAGCCCTGAAGAGGCAAGGAGGTTTTGATTCTGAAATTCCAGAGAGAAAATTATTACAATAATTTGCCCAGTAATAGGAATATCCAAGCCTGTTACTGGAAAGTCTCCACTATTCATGATGTTTTCATATTCTACCTCAGTAGAAACAAATGGAAGATTTTCAAGGGCTTAGCGGCAGTTCTGTGTATATGGTGAACAGATAACCCTATTATTTATATAGGGTCTTGACAACTGAATGTAACTTTAATATGGAAGTCTTGCAAAAAATTATGGAGATTTGGCCTGTTATTTCCAGCACCTTCTTTACAACTGTTTCATAAATAAATAATTAAAAAGCGTTCACAAATACTGTTATACATGGAAATGTTACTTCGGTTTCCTGCTAAAGTGATCGATCTTTCGCAGCTATCTAGACAAGGACTGGGTATTGCAAATCCAGAACACCTTTACAAATGTGAAGCTAAATGATTGATTATTCAACCGAATGCTGTTATTTGTTATTGTCTTATTGTTGTGTAAGTTTCAGTTTTCCAGTCTGGAAACTAAAAACAAAACAAAACACGTAATCTGTGATTGAGGTGACCAGTAACTCACTGTGAAAAATAAGTAACATATATTTAAAAGAGAAAAAAATCATAAAAAGCCACTGGGATGAAATACATGGGCATAATCTATTCGACAAGTAGTTGTGGAGAGTGAATACTAAGTAAAAATGCAGATTGGGTTATGAATGACTTGCAAGTGACAAAGAAAGCTAAAACTGCAATAACTATTGTCAGTCAGGGTAAATGTATAGTGATAGATAGATAGATAGATAGATAGATAGGGTTATGTTTGAGGTTGTCCTCAGATACCTCAGTCTTGTGAACCACCCTATTCCTATTGATATCACATCTAGTAGTAGTCAAAGCTGTCTACATTGTGTTGCGTATTCCTTGAGAGTGAAAAGCACAGCTCTTCTAGAAACTGGTCTGTAGATTATGCTCCTCTTCCAAGCTGTCATTCAGCCATGCCATATAGACACAACTTCCATTTGCAGGAAACTGTGGCTAGAGGTAGCCATGTTTGGAGGCACTGTTGCAAATACTGTAAATTTACAGTATAGACGTAGTCCAGATTATGTCAATCCTGGCACGTATGGGCGTGTCAGAAATTGCAGCAAAGAATTGTGTTGCCTTTGTCTGTCTAAATGACAGCAGGGGATAGAATGTGGCACATGTTCACTGGATTTCTGCCACCTGAAAATCACCCTTGTAGGGAGTGAACTTTCTGGATTTAATTAAGCCAGCTATAGAGCCATTCATGTACTAAAGCATTTTTATTGCAAGAAGGTCATTTTCTATGTTATTATTGGCCTGGAAAGTGTGCATGCACTCCCCAGATGCCAAAAAGTTGTTCTGTAAGGCTGGTATTGAACGGAAGTTCCTTTGCCCTGGGAACTTGTAAAGCATTTCTGTCTACCCCCAAAATCCTGCTCTAGTATTATGGTTATAATTATCACATCCTGTTCTTTAATGAAGCTCTGACCTTTTACTAAATCAGTGGTTGTCAATATTTCCCAAATTAGTGGCATGCACATTGTGGTTCCGTAATTTCCTACTAATTCATTAATACAATTATGACACTGTATTCCTGTTCATCCTAAAATAGAATTAATTGATACAATTTAACCTAAAAAACCTAAAAACTTTTAGGAAAAAAATCACAGCTGCAAAATAAATCTTTTCTTTATGAGATTTCATCTTTGTTAACAGCATTACATGAAAAATATGAACTGAATTAAACAGCAAGTCATTAGCAATTTTCCAAGGAGATTTAGGTAAAGAAAGCATGGGGTTGCATATTTTTCTTGTTTAAACAGTACAATATTCTTTTAAAGGGTTCATTATATACTTTACATGATATTGGGTATCCCTTTGTTTCATACATACAATCAATGTCAGGGTATTTAGGCTCTCAGTTATTTAAGATCCCAATTCCTGTTTAAGTCAAGTGTTATTTAATAGATGATATTCTATACTGATATGAATATTTCTGAGAATTTCACATATTAACTAGATAGTTAATAGGGCTGTGCAAAGCTTTGGTCCTGATTCAGCAGAGATTTGGCCCGATTCAGTGGCCAAATGTCTGAATCCAAATCGAATCAGAGGACCCTTTAATTTCTCCAAATCAAATCAGAACCCTCCGAATCTATTCAGAGAGATTTGGAAAGCTTCAGCGATCCAGACATAGAGGCAGCTTAAAATGTTTTTTCTACAAACCTCTAGGCAGGGCTATCCCTAGAAGGGGTGAATTCGGGCAACTTTGGGGGCCCTGTGGAGGTGGGCAGAGCAGTGGTGGCATGGAGCTGGGTGGAGTGGCAGCTCCATGTCCAGCTGCTTGCTACCGCTCTGCCACCACCACCACCGCCAATGGTGTCAGCAGCTTCTTCAGGTCCAGGGCCCATGGGATCAGTGTGAGGGCGGGGCCGACATGGGCTGATTTGCCCTGGGCCCCATACCCTGCTCAGGTCAACTCCGTCTCTAAGTAGTAGGGTAGGAGGGGCTTGTGATTGCTGTGATGGTGGGGTGGATGGAGTGTCCCACAGAAGCATTGGGGGCTCCCCAGCACGTTCAGCAGCAGACCCGGAAGTGGACCATAAGCACTTCCAGTCCACGTCCAGGTCTACCAGGGAGCACACTGGGGGCCCCCCTGTGCCCCTCTGGCTCAGTGACTGGTGCCTCCTGGGTCTGGGGGGGCACCTGGGGTCCCCCTGTGGCCAACTGCTGAGCCAGGGAGGTGCGGAGGGGCCCCCCAGTGCGCTCTGTGGCAGACCCAGAAGTGGACCAGAAATACTTCTGGTCCACTTCCGAGTTTGCCGCTGAGCACGTGGAGGACCCCCCACCCCCCTGTGTCCTGTGGGACATTCCATGCACCCCAGTATCACAGCGATCATGAGCCACACCTGCTACCTCAAGCTATGTAGAAAAAACTTTTAAAGTTGTGTCTATGTCTGAATCGCTGATTCTCCAAATCAGCATTGAGTTTTCAGATATAGATTTGGCTGAATCAAATCAGGGACAGTGATCTGAATCAACAAATCGAATAGGTTTAGATTCAGGCTTAATCTGAATTGAATAGGGCCCACTTTGCACACTCCTAATAGTTAACTAGCAGGGGTGTGCGAAACAGGCCATATTTGATTCGGATTTGGATTTGGCCTAAATCGGGGACAGTGATTTGATTAGTTGATTCGGATCACTGTCCCTGATTTGACTCAGCCAAATCTGAATCTAAAGATTCAATGCTGATTTGGAGATTTTGATCTCGTTTGGCCATAGACACAGCTTTAAATGTTTTTTCTACATACCTCAAGGTACCAGGTGCAGCTCATGAATGCTGCGATGGTGGGGTGGATGGCGCTTCCCACAGGAGTGAGAGGGGAGGGAGGGCCACGTGCTTGGCAGTGAACCCAGAAGTGGTCCAGAAGTCAGCTCTGGGAAAGGTCAATTTATGATCCAGGACTTCAGTGTCTCAACTGCACAACAGTATTTCCTTTGTCATTTAAGATAATCAGATATTAAGATAAATTTGACAAATTAAAATAATGCATGATGAATACATGGTATAAGTGTCTAGGAAATCTGACCTGCGGCTTCTAATGGCTACGGTATTATAAATAATATAATGTGAGACAGATGATTAATTAGATACTGTATTATTGTCCCCATTATACAGATGAGAATATAGAAGTAGCGAGACTGTGATGTTGCCAGGATAACACATTTTCTCTGTACAAAAGCTGAAATGAGAATGTAGGAATTTCTGGCTCCCGTCCTGTGATGAGTCCACTAACCAGGCAACACTGCCTCTCTCTTTGTCTCTCTCTCTCTCTCTCTCTCTTTTACTGTGTGTTTGCGTATGGATTTCAAAGCAGATCATTTTTAAAAAGCCAGCTTCAACCATCAAAAAGACTGCTATTTAAATGGCAATTTTACAGGCCATCTTTGGATGACATGTTGGAGAACTGAGAGTTTGTACCTGAAAATAGATACAGTACAAATGAGTATCTTGTTAATAAGTGAATTTCTCAGAAATAAAGATGTCACTGTGGAATAACACCTACTGAAAATGATTATGGTGACAGGGGAGTCATTTGAAAGCATTCCACACTTTTCAGCACACCTCACATCTTTACAGATTTACTTGTTTGTTCATGCACACATTCAGAGTTAAGCTGTCAAAATTGTCAAATGGTGAAAGTCATGCAGTAGTAAGCCTTTTTAATGCTTGATGGAGCATGCAATTGGAATTATACAACATGAATAAATTCTTTCTTGGGATATGTAAATAAATGCATAAAGAATGCCTTTCTGTTTAATTCAGTGGTTCTTAATAATATTTGTTTGTACAAGAGATAATAAAGGATAATAATTGTTAAATGCATAAAGAAAGTTAATCCCTGGGACCTGCTATAAATATGGAATGCTTTTGATTCCAGGGCTTGAATTGTAAATATATGGCCCTGCTTGAAATAAGAAGAATGTAATTCATTAAGGTCTTGAGTTTTAGTCCTGAGTAGTTAGACAGAATGGTAGGAGTTCTTGATTTGGCAAAGCACTAAAGCAGGAGGTTAAAGTTAATGTATAGTTCAATCACGTGATGGAATTGAAGTTACCAAGTCTTATGGAGTGACCACTGTATATAAGTTGTTTGCTGAAAAGGACTGTACTTATTATGCACATCCTAATAGCTAGCAACTTAGTACTTTGTGAGATCGGGGCCTTTAATTGTTGAATTTGACTTGTGCTGTATCAGGGTGCCATGTTCTGATCTATTCTTTTATTTTTTACTTCTCTGCTTTTAGAACATTAATAAAATATTTTTGTTGATCATCCTATGTACAATAGGACAACAACTGGATAGCCTGTAGTATCCTATTGATAGTGTGTTCTTCTGGGATGAAGGAGATTTAGGGTCAAATAGGAAACAAAGTTTGGGTCTCCCACATTCTCTTGAGTTGCTGATTTAAAAAATCTCCTTCTCCTATGTTAAAAAATAGCCCCATCCAGTACTATATTCAGTTGTGAGGCTATCCCAAGAAATGTATAATGAGTGGAGGAAAACCCAGGTTGTGAATTTGAGTTATGTTTAGATGCAAGTGGGGTGCTGAGATGCTTTGCTCAGTCAAGGCTGATTTTTTTTCCTGTATATTCATAGAGGCAAAACTTTTGGTTTTTGAGGAATTTCAAAATCAAAGGATTGGATTGTTATGGAGTGTAGGTGCCGTCAGAAGTAGCTAGCAGCTGGGCAATGGTTTTCAGAATTGTAGTTATGGACTTTTGTGTCTAAATTCTGTGAAAGTCAAACCTCAGACATGTAAGTACTTTCCAAATAGAAAAGAAGGTGTAATGCTATCTCTTAAGAGCTCAAAGGTAGACAGGCAAGGGCTACAACATGTACAGAAATAAATACAAATAATTCTGTTGTGCTTTAGTAGGTGCAGAATCTCATACCAAATCATTTTAAATGAATTTGTTCTTTTAAAATGTTGCATATTTAGAAAGTTGGGACAATTAGATGAGTAGTAATGTTCATCCATTATTTCTAAGGAAGAAGAAGCAGCAGCTTTTGGTCCATCATTCCTTGAAGTCTCTTAAGGGGCCAGGAACTGGTTTTGAGAGATGGAGTACAATATTTTAGGTTTGGGGACCATGGCAGTTTTTTAGAAGGATTATGCTGATTGGCTTAGTCAAATTATATATTTTAAAGTCTAAAAACTAGGCCTGTGTGAAGATTTGGGTGCTGATTCAATTTGGAGGAGATTCAGCCCGATTCAGCAGTCAAATCTCCAAATCTGAATTGAATCAGGAGACCAATAAAAGGTCGGAATCAATCTGAAGCTCTCCTAATTGATTTGAAGAGCTCCGGGGATTTGGGCAGTCCCCATTCACCACCACAGGGAACTGGACCTAGACTCCATGCCGTTAAGTAGGGGGCAGGGAGAGGGGGCTGGAGGAGAGGGGAGGGGACCATGGGTGGACTCCCACTAGGCCCCATCCCCTGCCTGCTCCCCCAGGCCCCCTGAGCACCCCCTGACCCCAGCTCGCCTCCCATGGCTGCCCCACCCGGCCCCAGCTCCCGGCTCTTTAAAACAAACAAAAATGCCCCATACTCACTGGCTGCTGCAGCAGCCATTGGGGCTTCTGGAGGCTCATGGCAGAGCCCCCCATGTAGTGTGGTGCAGTGGGGGCAGTGGGAATCCCCCCCCACACACACACACACTTGGCAGGAGCCAGAGAATGGGGGCCTTTTTTCTTTTTCTTCTAAAGAACCTGGAGCTGGGGCTGTGTGGACAGCCATGGGGAGGGGTGTGGGGTGGGAGAGCGGGCAGATGTCAGGGGGCACTCAGGGATGCTGGGGGAGCAGGCAGGGAATGGGGCCTGGTGGAGGTGCCCCCATGGTCCCCTCCCCCCTCCTCCAGCCTTCCCCTACTGCCCCCTACTTGCCAGCACGTTGTCTGGGTCTAGCTCCCAGTGGCAGCAAGTAGGGACTGCCCGAATCTCCAAAGTGCTCTGAATCTTTTCCAAATCTCCAAATCAGATTCAGCCAAATCAATTTGGGACAGTGATTTGAATCACAGAATCAAGTCACTGTCCACTGGATTGGCCAAATCAAATCCGAAGCTAATACTAGCCGCTTCAAACAGGCCTACTAAAAACTAGTTCCTAGGAAGGCATTTGGAAAGTATTTCATTTATTCACAGAGTTTAAGGCCAGAAGGAACTAGTAGAGCATCCACTATGACCTGTATATTGTAGACCATTAAAATTCCCCAGGTGTCACTGTACAGAGCCCAATAACTTGTGCTTGACTAAAATATACCTTCCAAAAATGATCTGAAGATATCAAGAGATGGAGAATACACCACTTGTTCCTATGATTGATCACCCTCAGTGTTAAGAATGTGCACATTATTTTTAATGTGAATTTAGGCTCAGCTTCCAGCCATTGGGTTTTGTTATGCCTGTTCTGTCAGACTGATGAGCCTTTTAGTGCCCAGTAATGGTAGTATGGGTCTGCTGGATGTGTACTCAGGGATTTTAATCATGTTTGTGTGAGCCAATGTGGAGAAAGACCATCAGTCTGATTTGGCCAATTCAATTAGTGTATTAATAAGAATGGATGCTATGTCTGAAGTATTTATAAAATACAGAAAAGTTGGAGGCATATTGGAAAGTAAAGATTTACTTATCCCTCTTTCTGACTTCAGCGTGTCTGGGCTGCACTCCCAGCTCTCCCCCTCCTCCCCCACCCCTGCAGTGTGAGTAACTAATGTGTTCAGCATGTCTTCAGGTATTGGTGGTAGGGGCTGCCCAAAGGGGCTGCCCAGAGTAAAAATAGTCGATAGGGATCCCAACACAGCTAGTAGGAAAGAAACCCCTCATGGAAGCAGCTCAGGCCTAGAATCCAATCAACTTTTATCTAAGCTGGGTACTTCTTCCAGAGCCTGGAATGATAGTGCTTTGTTTTCCTCCCCCTACTGGATTTCTTTCTCTGAGAAGGCGTCTGACAGAGTTTATACCAATATACATCATTAGAATCAATGGGACTTAACCCCAGTCTGTCTGGAGGAAAAACTGGGATACAAGGGTGCATCTACATGTGCAATTAATGCAAAGCAATAAACCCTGGAGCAGTTTGAGCTAGAATAAGCTGCTCCCAGGTGCAATGTCTACACATGCTCCCCAGAAAGCAGCAATTTGAGCTGCGGCAGAGCAGGCCCCCGGGTGCAATTTATGTCCATGGTCAGTGTCTGCACATGCATTTCAGTACAGTAAATTAATCCACCATAAGATAGTACTGTCCCTGACAATACTGTCTTACAGCAGAGCTAATTAGTTTACTGTGCCCTAATACCAGTGCACGTGTAGACAGTAACACTTTACTGCGGAGCTAATGAGTCTATTCCGTAGTAAAGCACATATGTAGATGCACCCAAGGGCCATGTCCAGACATGCATGGAAACTTGGTTTCCCTGAGACAAACAGAGGCTGTAAACCTTGTGACTCCATTAGTTGTCCCTGGGGAATGCCTGTGCTACATATGCTCTGGCACATGCCTAGTTACCTCAGGTAGGTTAGGGGAGGCTGAGGCCAGCACTGTGCTAGCCCCAGCAGCCTTACCTGGGGTCCTGGGGGCCTCCCAGGGCTGCAGCAGCAGCAGTCCTACCACACAGAGCCTGGCTGGCAGTGGAGTGCAGCTCCGGGCAGCCAGACTCTGGCTTTGGGCAGCACACAGTGCCACCATGTGTGCCACTCTTTTTTTCTGTGGGTTTTTTTGATCCCAGGGGTCAAGGAAAACCCTCTGTGCTGCTCCCTTGCAGCAGAGAGAACCACTGAATGTGCAGTATATGGCACTGCAGAAGTGTCTGTGATGCCACATATAGCACAGCCATGCTCATTTGGACACGGCCAAGAGGTGTAAATTTGGTGTCAAATAAGTACCTGGAAATATTGTTGAGAGAGGCTATCTCAGGAAACCCAAATTAATACACTCAGTCTGTGTGGTTTAATAAAGGGTACATCTTGTCCAGCAAAATCTGAGAGAGTATTTTTCTGGGAGGAATAAAATTAGAAAGCTGTCTGATTGGGGACTTTTTGTTTCAATTAGAGCTTGCTAGCTGGAGCCTACAAACTTATACCCATGCTTAATTTGAAAAAGAAAACGAGAACTATATATTGCATTTCATTTTTTTCCCCTCTTGAATCTAATGTCCAGACAGGGATTTCATTTCATTACAGCTTCTTAGGATGTACTAAAAGCAAAGTTTTCTATTCAACACAGATGGGAAAGCAACATATTCTTTCTTCTTAAAATTTTTCCTAACTGTTCAGGCTAGAAACATAGGGACTGATTTTCATTCTCATGGCAATGCAAAAATAAACAAACACATAAACGAAAATGTTTTGAGGATTGGTTTTATTTCTTTTGATAATACAACTCTGCATTTGCTGTAAATTTAATCAACACAGTAGGTCTAGATCTGATGACCCGAAATTTCAAGCTTCACTTTCAAATGAGGCTACCTTCACCTTCATCACTTTGAGATGGTCCATACTCAATACCCTACCTTAAATGCTGTCAGGTTTGGGGTACTCAAAATCTAGAACTGGATACAAATATTGCTCCAGATCTTGGCCCCTAGTTTCTTCCTTGTAGCTGCTCTGGAAGGGCAAGGCAAGAGAATAAATGAGTGAACAGGCATCTGGAAATTCCCAAATTGTGGTGTGATTAATGTGGCACTCAACCAATATAGACGGCTCTATAACATAACTTCCCAGAGATCACCTCTTGCAATGTAAAGAGTTTGAAAGGGTCATTTTAGGGCATACAGAAGCTG
This sequence comes from Gavialis gangeticus, assembly GCF_001723915.1. Taxonomy (NCBI): domain Eukaryota; kingdom Metazoa; phylum Chordata; order Crocodylia; family Gavialidae; genus Gavialis; species Gavialis gangeticus. The sequence goes on from NW_017728997.1 coordinate 2,618,786, forward strand.
AGACATATTTTAGGGAAATAGCAGAGCAATCTAAACTCCTCAAGATAAGTGCCTGTACTTTAAATGGTATAATAAAGACAGAAAGAAGAATAATAACGCTAAGTAATTTTCTTGATTGGAATTATGGAATTTGGTATTAATCATTTTCAGTTATGCAATTTGGCCAAGAGGTAACATTGTTGACATTTTAACTGTAATCATGCCTATAAATGCTAACTATGCTAGCATTCAGAGGAGAATTAGCCTCCTGGGGAACTAAACTCAGTTTAAAAAATAAGTGACAAGTAAAAAATCACAAAAGATGCTGCCTGCAAGCCTTTGAGGAGCCTCTGATCTCTTCTCCTATGTACTCTCTCCCTAGACACTCCTTAAACTTAACAGTATAACCAACATGAAGCTGAGGTGGGAAGGAAGTCAGAGCAGTTCGGAGTCATGGTAATAAGAACCCTTTGGGCACGTCTACACAAGACGCTACATCACAATAGTGATGAGGTACAGCAACGTCGTTCATCACTATGGTGATGCAATGTCGATGGGCACCAATTGTGACACTGTTGCTACTGTGCAGTGGTTCATTGTTACTGTGCAGTAGGGTCGAAAATGGCCTATGCACCTCTGGGACTGAACAGTACTGGTGGGTACTGCACAGTCATTTAGTACTAGCTTTAGCAAATACTAAATGACTGCGAGTAGGAACTGCACAATCAGGGGCATGTGTAGACATGGCCTCTGAGTCACCAAGTTGCATTCACCTGAGAAATGGCCATTTTCCCAAAAGCTAACATCTGCCTACCCTCTGGTCATGGGTGTGGAATTAACTCCATCTCAGCAGGATCCAATTTAATGCTTTACTACAGGACAAGTTAATTATAGGAACAGAACAGATGCAAGTCTCATTTTCTTAGTCCTCCTGTGTGTCTATGGAACACTCTATCTTGTCTGTCTTTTTCAAGAAAGCTTACCTTATTTTAAAAAAAACAAACAAAAAATACTTATCTTCCCCATAGGTTTCTGGGCCTAATTGCTACGTTGCTTGATGGCATTCTTTGCTTCAGCAAGTATCTCAGTACTTCAGACTCGATTTTTTTCCCCTCGGACAATGAGAACATCCATTGGATTCTGTTCAAAAGCATGTTCCTCTGCTGGTTGCTATGGGTAGTTAGAGTCATTGGGCAGGGACAGATATTATAGCTTTACCAGTATAAATGATCAGAAACTGGTCTATACCCCGTAACAGAAGATCAGCACACAAAACAGGTCCATACCTGTAAGAGAACAGAAGTTTGGCACACACAGACTGTTTTAAAAATGGAACCCAGTGTAAGATTTGCCTCCCCCCCTACCAAAGGGTAAATGCATTTGCTCTTCACTATCCATCTAAAGCATGCCGCTTACAGACAACTATGTAACTTTGATTCCTCCTCAGGTTTTTTCAAAGTCTGTATCTAGCCATTCAGTTTCAATGGCTGGCAATTATTGACTTGATGGTGGTTCTTCTAACTTGGGTGAGCATATTGGAACTGTCTAATCCTATTTGATAGTCCAGCACCCAAGGTAAGAAGTATATAAAATGTATTTTGGGCCATGGGACATAATAATGTGGTTACATCCTTGCAATCCTGTATATCAACACACCCCTTTTGATGAGCAAAACAATGTTATATTGTAGTTATGCTTATGTTCAACACTGTTCAGATGGATTCCACCATATTGGTGAGGCAGGAATATAAAGAATGATAAATAATTGGGATTAGTGCACCAAAAAGGAACTAAAACGGTATGCTAGTGAGGTCCCTCTGCATTTGGCTTAGTAATCCACTGGAGCCAGGAAGGATCACATGGTTAGTGTGATCAGGGCATGCCAGCTTCTATAGACCACAGCACAGAAGGGAATGTGTGCCAATTGCCCCCAAAAAACGCATTTGGTGTCAGTTTTGGGGGAGCCTACAGCACAAATCCAAAACAAGGTTCAAACTCATGTCTTTGGAGTTGTTACAAGGCAACTTAATCAGTCTGCCCCTAGACTTCACGATCAACTAATGCACTCTATGTAATGCTGATATTCTTTTGGAGGAATGGTACTACACTTGTAGGTACAGATCTAATGTTAGTAATAAGGCTATTATTATTCATTATTGTAACATTATTACATCTCTGATACCTCACCTGCTTCCACAGCTTATATTATGCAATCCCCAAGGTGAACACTCCTAAGGACTAGCTTGTTAGCTAAGAAATCTATCAAACCATTTTTGATGGACACTAACGATAGTACTCGGAGCCTTCCCTTTTGTCCCATATCACTAAGTGAACACTTCAAAGACCAAGAAAAGCTCTTAAAGTCTTTGAATACCAACCCACCTCAAGTTATATAAACCATTGCCTATTTAATCAGCCTATTGCTTACATTACTCAGGGGCTGCTTGAACATCCTGGTAGGGAAACTGAAGTGAAGAGAATCAATTTTGCACTCCTAAGAAAGTATAAAGTTGTGCAGAGGTTTCATTCCAGAAGGTTGGAAGACAGGTATATTTTTCAGTAGAATTCCATTAGAAAACGTGTCATACATTTTTAATAGATGGTAGTTGAATTGCTGGAGGAGGTTATTCATATGACTAAATGAAGCCCAAACTGTGGCAAGAATACACAGATAATATGTGGAACAGTCTGCATAAATTTATCTGTCACTAAACTGATGTGCCTTACCTGCCTTTCCATTAGATGGAACTCTGCTCATGAAACGAGCAATTAAGGAATCGATAACTTTAAAAGTCTTGTGTGTGTGAAATCACTGACAACTCTGAAAATGAATGAGCTTCACCCCTCTCTGACTTTTATATAAACAATGGCAAAAAATATTACTGGCTTCAATAGGGAAAAGATCAGGCTCATAAACTGCACATCCTGCAAGGAGACAAGTATAGGAATTTCAGAGACATTTTAACAGGCAGAAATGACAGGGACCCAAGTTCCAAACATGAAACTTGCATGGATTTATACATACATATTTGAATGGGAAAAAAAGCAAAAACCTTCTTCTGCGCCACAAGAAGTATATGGTTTCTCTTCATGACACTCCAGCATGTTACAGGGTCACGCTCCTTCTCCCATAATCCGATGATAATTTATTTCCATTTGACATTTGGTACCTCTTTTTTTGTTGATCCCGCTGACTTTATGAAATGTATCAGATTGACAGCCCTGAAAACTGATGTTCTCAGTCTAAAACCAGAGACCTGGCAAGTAGGACCAGTGCAAGCTTCCCCCATTCCTACTATGCTGTGGTCTCATAGTCCTGATATGTAGGTTGCATAAGGGTTCAAGTTCCCAAATGCTCAGATAGTAACTTTCAGATTCCCCTTTTTCCTTGTCTAGTGCTTATTTATCCTCCATTTAATTTATCCTCTAGTTACCTTATCCATACTTAAATGGATAAAGTAACTAGAATTTTCTTTCCTCACCAGCTTCTTGTCAGGTGGATTCACTGGAAAAGAAACAGTTTCTTCTTGGTCAATGGGAATTTTGCCATTGGCTTCCACAGAGTTGGGATATCAAACATGGATGCAAAGTGGGCTGAATACCTGACAGTATTCATAGTCCAACAAGAAGATGACGGCACCTCATTCTCACTTCTTTAACATTTGAGTGTTAAAAAATAGCTTACAACTAGGTGTCTTTCTTGTGACAGCTACCTCCTTACCCTGGATATGCAAGAAAGATCCAACAAAAATATTTATGTGCATTGTCCTTTTACTATGGCCCACTCAGCTCCTTGCTCTAATTCTACATTATCCAGAGCCTTTACTGCTTATTAATAATGAGATAACAGTGCTGTACTGTTTAAAAAATCTAGGCCTTATCCCATATATATGCTTGACACAAAAATGCCTATGTGTATTTGTAGGATAAGCTCATGTGTGTGTTTTGTGTGTGCACACCACATCTTTACTTTCTTCTAAAGAAACAACTATTGGATATAAAACAAGGGTGAAATACTGAATTATATGGGCTGATGATCCAATCCGGTATGGCAAATCCTATTTTCTTTTACGGAGTGATTTTTAAAATGCATATTGACATTTTTGGTACCTGCATGCCAATAAATTCAGTACAAAATATTAATGACCTGACATACCTTGTCCAGGGCCTACAGTTAGCACTTACACCCTCTAACTTTGCTATTTTTAGGGATTTCCAGACCTTGCTCACAGTTGTACCAAATCTGAATTAAACATCTTCTAGGCGATCTAAGAAGTGTATCTCATTTTATGTGCCCTGGAGTTTCTTGTCAGCTAGGCTTGACAATGGGAATGTACAACCCAATTGAAAATGTTGTTGACAGTCTTAGACAGCCTGGCTCCTGTCCTGAATGATCACGGAGAGCGGCTGTTCCTGGAGGTTGGACTGCAGGACAGAATGGCATAGGATCCCATGTGGGGAGGATCATCACTTCTAGAGATGTGCGTGCTCTTTGTGTTCTTTGGATAAACAATCAACTCTACTCTCCTGGCCTGTCAATCCAGCCGCACCTTTCCCCAACACTAACTTTACATAAGTAAATAAAATGGCAAAAAGCCTCAAGTTGTTAAAAATGTCACTTTGCATTATTCCTTTCCTGCTTACAAGAAAAATATCAAGTATCAGGAGTCTGAAACTGCTTTTTTCCCCCCTCTCTCAACCACATCTTGGCTTCACTTCCTAGCATTCAAGCTGCTTTTCTGTTCATTCAATTGACCTGCCTTTATACTGATCTAGATTACCAGCACTTAAAATGACTGGATTGCTCCCATTATGCTCATTAATAAACCACTGAATCACACAAATAATTTTTAAACCTCCCAGATGTATTTAAAATTAGCTTGCCCAAGCAGAGCATCTATTCTTAAGCTGTCTCATTACACTGCTAATTCATTCTCAGATTCAGACCTCGCTATTTATGAAACTCCTGCCTCTAAGTATGGAAGCATGTGTCGAAAAAGCTACTGAGTGGCTCAGATGATATGCAAAAAATCCTGCATTCCATAGGGATAAATGTTCGTTCCAATATCTGATTCCCATTAAAGGGGGAATTAGAGGGTATTATCTATTAGGTAGGTAAATCATCCCATTATTATACAGAATTATATTCATATATAAAATAATAATATAGTTACTTATTTCACTTATCTGGTTAAGTGACTGTTAACTAATAAAAATTCACATGGCTAAGCAGATTTGTATTGAACTGGGTGGAACAAGCAGGAATGTCCTATGGGGAGCATCCAGACAAGCGCAGGCATGCGCTTTCAAGAGCTGCAGACCTGTCTGTGGCACCACACAGGTCACACATGCAGGCATTCTCCACGCTGCTAATTTGTGGGGTGGTACATGTGGCGGTGGCGTGTGCCATCTCCCAGGGTCAAAAATCCCATGCCTAAAAAAGCAGGGGGGTGCATGAGGCAGCAGCACATGCCATCCAAAACTGGAGCCTGTCCAGCTGGAGCCACACTCCAACTGCTGGCCAGGCTCCCTGCTGCAGGATCACTGCAGGGGCAGCTCCCAGAGGCCCCCAGGACCCCAGAAAGACCACAGCAGGTCAGAATGGTTTTAACACCATTGATTCCCATTTTGCAATCTGAGTTTATCTTGTGAATCATGTTTGCTCACCTAAGGGTGCTAACATGTGGCACCCCATGTCGCCCTGGTTGAGAATCATTGATTGACAGCCTTGATTAATGAAGATATGACTCCATTTATTTCAGTAGAACTTCACATGTTAATATGTCTTCATCAGCTTGAAGAAGGGTTGCACAATGAATGTTCACAAGTATGGGCAGGGCTATGTACATTTACATCTAGAAAGGGCAAGGGCTTTGCACAGATAGGTTAAAATCCTGGTCCAAATGAAATAATTCACATGGCACTGGAGCAAATATTTCAGCCATGGAAGCCAGGTAAAAGACTGTTTGAATAGCTGCTTGCAGTATTTCTAGTCTAATAGGAAAATTATTTGTGTCTGATCACTATTCCAAACCGAACAAAAACTGGTATTCTTTCAAGGGTTTCCTTCTGATTTCTCTAGAGAGCAAGAAGGTCTGAAATTTAAGCATATTCTCCTCCATTCATGATGTTTTAGCAAAAAAAGCAATGTAGGAGAAACATTTTTAAACAATGTTTAAAGACTCATTTAAGTCCATGAAGGCAAAAAAACTGTTGGGAGACCATTTAGTGAATTCAGTTACCTGTCACTTGTCTTCTCTTAATTCAACAGTAATAAATATTGTATTTCAAACATGGAGCAAATGCTGAAAGAATTAGACAAGACAGAAATTCATATTCTAATCAGGGATTAAGTCACATACTGTACAAAGTCAGCAGGGTAGGGAAGAGCTTTTCTCTAGATTAATTAGGTTCTCATGGAATAAAGTTATATGATTGCATGCATCGGGTAGCTTTCACTGAATAATAGTAATAATAAAATACTGATGCTTACTCTCAAAAATAACAAAACTAAGAAAATAACTCTAATGAGCCTTGTTATAATGAATAAAACTGTGGTTAAATCCTGGGTCATTAGAAAAGAATTGCCATCGGGAGTCATTTTTGTTGAGAAATTTTAGAGAGGAGTCAAGATGTGAAATTCATTCAAGTTAATTTTAAAAACCTGAATGCTAAAGCTTTGGGACAAAACAGGTGAATATACTGTTCTCTGTGTGTGTCAGGGGGAGATATATGCGCACCCATTTACATCCATGTAATATTAAAAGACAACATAGATGTACAATTAATTGAAGACATACACTGTTTTTTGTTTTTGTTGTTGAATTTCTGCAGAGCTCTTAAGTACAGAAATGCTGGGCTGCCTTATTCAAGAACATGAGCATATAATTGTCATTCGGCCAAGCAAGATCCTGGTAATGAATTTGGCAGGTGATGTTTTTCACAGTGGATAACAAATGACCCATCAAAACCTTAACAAAAAAGCTACTCATATTTAATGCCAATCACTCACTTTGACAGTTCTAATACTTGTGCTCTTATAAATGGCATCAAACCACAGGGAAAAAAAACTACAGTGTTAAAATCAAGGCTCAAAGTGACAAACCTAAGTGCATTTATTAGATCTCATAATAAATGCCATTAAATGTGGGTCAGTACTTCAGTCCATTTGCATAAAACAGATGTAAACATGGTGAACTATGCATCCAGTGGAGTATGATAAAAAGGGGGAAAATTTTAAACAGGTGTGTCCATACGTGAAAACCCATTTAGGGGTTAATTCTATTAATCCTTTAAGAGAGGTCATTCTCATTGTCCTCTGAAACATGTGCAAGAGGTGGTGGAGTCTGAAGTTCTTTCACATTTCTCTTCCTGAACCCGATGTAATTTAGGCAAATCTTTTTAAAGATGGGTGCCTAAGTGAGGTACCTAGCAAACAACATGAGGCAGAGGTTAGAGTAATGAGGTAGCACTTAGGTTGAATTTCCTGTTCTGTTACAAACTTCCTGTGTGATCTTGGTGAGTCACTTCCTGTTAGATCCACAGATTAATTTAGCTACCTAACCCCAACTTTAGGTAAATAAATTAAAAGCAGAAACCCTCAAAATCCCCACTTAGCTGCTGCCTAACACCCAAATGGGCTTATTTCTTTAATGAAAAGGGAGATTATTTCACCAAAAAAAATATTGTTTGGCCAAGCACAGGTCAAAATAACAACATTCACAGTTTGATGCTGTCCTCACAGATACATATGATGGGATCAGAAAATCTTGGTCTACATATCTCTAATCCAAATAGCCTAGCATAAGCAGTTTGGCTAAGATATAACAAATCCGCACCCCCCGCCACCATCAAAATCATCATGATAGCTGGTGGTCCTAGTGGAGGAGCAAAGGCTGGATAGAGATAGAAAATGAACTTGTCTTAAATCTGATATTTTGCAGGTGAATTTCACTTCTGAGAAAGTAAGCAGACACAGCAAGCAGCACAAAGTTGAAACGGAAAGGTAATGTACTCTAGTACCTAGCCATGCTGGATTGCTACCTTAACAATTTACCTATTGTGATGCATAATGCCAAATACATTGTTTCCTTTCCTGCTATTAATCTATATTTCTTTACTTTTTATGGTTGGCATCACAACCCTAACACTTTTTTAAATGTGTTTTCTGGGTGTGATATACGGTACATACCAAATGAAAAGACAGGTTTACATTAGAAAACGAAGATTAATAACAGACAGCTGGCATGTTAATAACAGTTACTGTGCAGCAGAAGCAAAATTTTATATTTATTTGCAATCTAATAGAATATTGGGGAAACAGTAAAACTGTGAATCCAAATTAGTTAACTTTGTGAAGGCCATAAACCATTTTTACTATGTTTCTTCTATCTGACTGAAAAATAAAATAAATCCACTTGGGAATGTTCTAGCATATTCATAACAAGGATTTTTCTAGAGTTTTAACTCAAACCAATGCTTACTGTGTCTTAAGAGAAACTCTTCTTATAATAACTATATTAATATTGTACATACTTCTATGAAGGAGATTATCCTAGGATTTCTACAGACTTAACATTGAAAAATATCCTTGTGATGTACTGTATGCTATTTTAATTTCAGAGCTGGCCTCCACTCTTCACAATATTGTACCTGCCAATAGTTGTGGGCTTACGTAAGTTAGCATATAGACATCTATTTGAGTGCTGACTACTTGACCATGCTACCAAATTATGGAACTAAGGCCCAGACCCTCAAAAGTATTTCAAGTACCTAACTCCCACTGAGCACATCTACACGAGACACTTAATGTGCAGTAGCTTAATAACACTGCACAGTAGCGTGCCAGGAAAAAACTGTGCTAATACACTACTGCGCAGTAGTATTAGGCTTCTGCGCAGTAAGCATCACTAAATAGCTGTGTGCCAGTGCTACTGCACATGACTATTTAGTGATGCTTACTAGGGTTACTGTACATTTACTTAATACTTTATTACGCAAGTACTAAATTAAATGTGCAGTAACTATTGCACATTATTGAATGTGTAGACACCGTCACTGAAACTAAATAGAGTTAGGTGTCTCTGAACTGTGAAACTGACTGTCCTACAAAACCGTACCCTTTTAGCTTAGAGGGTCAGACTACACCATAACTTAGGGTAAGAAAATTAAAGAAAAGTATCTTACTGAAATTAGACAGTGAACTGCTGAGGTCCAGATTCATACTCACATTGCATGGTATCTAATTCTTTGAATTCCATTACCTTAATGGGATTTTTCAAGGAGGCACCTAACTCAGTGTGAAGCAAGGTGGAAGGGAATTTTAAATTAATTTGGTTAAAACACTGGGGCTATGACTCCTCCTAACTGTGTGAGAAAGCAGGGGGTTGAGTGCTCAGTAACTTTACTTACCATGAATGCTCAGGTTGTTGGGGCTTTTTTGGTTTCATATTGGTTTCCTTTACATTCACCTGAACACATCAGCCTTGTGATACATCTACTGTAGTCTATAATTGGTACATTGGTACTCTGTCAAGATTCAGATACATCCAAGATAAATACAGTTGATATAATCTGCTAAGCACCCCATAGGACAAAACAAAATCCATTAACAATACAAAGTCAAATTTTTTGGGGTGTTGTTTCTTGAAGTCATGGAAACAACTATCCAAAAGGATAAGTGAAACGTGGAGATACTGCCTTATATGCTTGCATTGTCTTTTCTGCTTAAGAACATTCAAGAAACATTCAGGACATCTGCAAAATGGTCAGGTAGGAATTCCTCTGGGGGGAATGCATGGGTGCATTGTTGTCACTCTCTCTTTTTTGTATGGCATCAGATATCAACTTCACAATCCATGAGCCACTGTCTGGTATTGATGAGCCACAGTCTGTAGATTCCATCAGCCCCATCTGGGCATTTGTAAAGGTTGCAGCTCTCAATTAAGTGCTGTGCTGTTCATTGGATACCACATTCACACAGGGGGCTGTCCAAGATGTTCATCTTGTGAAGTGTTGTGAAGTGCTTGTATCCAGATCTCAATCTGTTCAGCTTCACCCACACTTCTCTGTTAAGGTTGTGCCTGATGTGGGACTCCTTTGGTGTTGATATAAAATGCTGTAGAAACAGGTCAGGCCTTTCCCAGTGGTCAGCCCACTTTGTTGCTGCCCATAGGTTTGGTTCAGCTTCTCTAATCTCTTCTTGGAGCTTGTGGGCTTCATGTATAAACAGTAGGGGTGTGCGATATTTCAGCAGCCATTTTGTTTCAGAGGTGTTTCAACCCATTTCAGCACCCAAAACACTGAATCAAAAATGAAATGGAAGGCTCCAAAACATCTCTGAAAACCAAACTATCCAAAACAGTTCAGAAATGTTTTGGTTGTTTCAGAGACAGGCTTGTAGGGAAACAGAAACTAAGAGGAGAAAGGGGGAAGAGGGGTGGAAGGACTGCTTTGATATCAACATCTGTAACTGGCCAGTATCTGTCCCTGAGGTCCCTTCCAATCCCAGTGCTCTGGGTGAGAGACGGTGGCCTGCTGTCAT
>NW_017728997.1:2629566-2629776 GCF_001723915.1 Gavialis gangeticus
TTTTTTTTTTTTTTTAAGTGCTGGGACTAGGTTGGGGCCAGGCAGGGCAGCCATGGGGGCTTCTCCCACAGCTCCCCCCACCCAGGGAGAGGCAGGCCCAGCTGGAGGAGCTGTGGGAGGACCTGCAGCTTCCCAGCTGTGCCTGCCTCTCCCTGGCCGATCCGAATCTTCGAAACAGCTTCAAAACTCCAAAACAGATTCAGCTGAACT
>NW_017728997.1:2635772-2645676 GCF_001723915.1 Gavialis gangeticus
TTTTTTTTTTTTTTTAAGTGCTGGGACTAGGTTGGGGCCAGGCAGGGCAGCCATGGGGGCTTCTCCCACAGCTCCCCCCACCCAGGGAGAGGCAGGCCCAGCTGGAGGAGCTGTGGGAGGACCTGCAGCTTCCCAGCTGTGCCTGCCTCTCCCTGGCCGATCCGAATCTTCGAAACAGCTTCAAAACTCCAAAACAGATTCAGCTGAACTGAAACAGAGCAGTGATCTGAAACACTGAAATGAATCACTGTCCTCCGAAATGGCCAAATCTGAAATCGAAATGAGACATAGTCATTTGCACAGCCCTAATAAACAGTTTACAACTTTTAAGCCTCTTAAGTCTCCATCTATTCCGGTCTTCACTTAACAGTGGATGGAGCAGGTGATTTTTGTCTCTATATGGACTAGGCTGCAGCAACCAGGACAGATGAGATGTACTGGCTATGGTATGACATTTACTTTAAGACAACAAATGCCATGGATTTCATGCCAAATGTTTGGAGGCTTGTGTGCTCTGCATATTTATGTGGGAGAGGGATATTCAGTTTGTTTGCTTCAAATTTAATTGCTCTGAAAGGCCATGAGAGCTGTAGTGCTATTCCTGGAACTTCACACCCAATCTGTGAGCCTCAAAGGAAAGTTTTCTGAACTACAGCTTTTGGCCAATGGACGGTGTGGGTGGCTGTAGCTTACTGGGGTGTTAGATTGAACACAGTGCTTTATTTAGGAAGCTTTCTCCAGCAGCTCTTTTGTCAGTCTTTCATTTGCAATGATTTCTTTCTGTGCTAAATTCAGTTGGACTTCCACCCCTGCTCAGTTTTGCCAGGACACAACATTTTGTGACATTGCAACGTGAAATTTGTTACATGTTCCAGGCACAGGATTTGCTTTATTTCTTCATTTCCCTATTTTGTCCTGGCAAAATCAGCAACCGTTTCTGCTTCCTTTCTACATACCATGGAGACATGAAGGTCTCTAATTATTCTTAGAGTTGGTTATAAACCAGATATCTATTCCTGGGGTGATTCAAGTATTTTCAGATTTTCTTTCCCCATCAGAATGAACAACATGAACATTTAAATCTTTTACAGAACAGAAAATTTGAAAAATTGGTTTCAGGACATTGAGCTATCATATTTTAAGAATGGAAAATTGATGCATTTCGATAAGATCAAAATGATCATTTTTCATTTTTTATTTTATTATTTCAATTCATTTTATCCAGCCTCTTAGAACCTGTTAAAATCTGATTATAGTCTATAATGTACATGATATTAAATGTATTATTATTTACACATATTATATAATACTACCTAATGTGATTGACATTTACAAGAGTATTATACATTACATTAAATATGTAACAATATCACTATCTCATTATAGCATTGACGTCAATATTTTGTATATAAGCATCTAAGCAAAAGTTCATTATAAATATAGAAATGAAACATTTTCAACTTTATTCAAAATATTTCAGTATTATAGAAAAGAAAGGAGGAAGTCAAAATGATTCACTAATACTTTTCTGATGAACGTATTACCTGAATTGTTCTACAGAAAACTGTTCCACTGAAAAGGATTCAGTCATCTCCAGTTCTCCCTGAGCCAGTACTGAGGACCAACAGAGAAGGCAAATAGAGCACACCCTTGGCCTGGGGCTGCTAGGAGTCTTGTCGACATTTAGTCACAGTCCCTTCCTTTCATCTGTCTGTACTTCCAGGTCAAGCACAAACTCATTTCGGGACTTATGGTTAGGCTAATGTGTTGGCCATCCTGATGATGCCTAGGCAAAAAAAGCAAGTCATATGAGAAAAAAATTGCTTGTTGTATGCTAACTATGGGGGTAACATTCAGGGCTTTACTGGAAAAGGATATAAAGTAAAACATCCCAGCCGATGCAGTTCAGCCAGATGATTGACAAGCACGGAGATCTTTGGTCACCCTCTACCCACACCCCATTAAACAGCTCTTTCCATGCCTTACTTTACCCTAGGTGACGAATAGCACCTCAGGAAAACTAGTTTGAAATTGAGGTCTTTCTAAAGGGCATAAAATGAAAAATCATATCACTCCCATGCTTTATTTAACCTTTGAAAGTTATTTTGTATTAGTTACAAAAAAAAAAAAAACTAGCACAAAGGTTTAGAATTGTTCCCCTTTCCTTTTGGTTTAATGTGCTGTAGGTATGATGGCACAACCCCAGTCTAGACAAAGGTAATACAGTCTTCTCAGGAATAACACGCTGATGTTTGATAGACATCATGAGATCCTTGGTAGTTTGAAGCTCATGTAGGAAGAAAAGCTGTATTCAATTAGTTGAATTGGCATTTTATTGCCAGATGTACAGAGCTACCCTTATTATTCAATCTTCATCCCCCTGAGAAATCACTCCAATGCCACAAGGAATGGGTTCTGTTCTTCCATCTGATGGAATGGAGGAGGCAGAAACATCTGTCACTGATACTTCAGAGAGTTTTGAGTTGCTTTTTTTCCCCTTGTGCTACCAAGGGCATTTGCTTTCCAAATAAGCAGCCGTCATCTCTTCCTCTGCCTTCTCCACATTGACTTGAAGGCTTTCCCATAAATGATTGGAATCAGCGTGTTAAGGAACAATAGGAGCTTTATCCTTTCCTTCTGCCTGCCCCTCTTCTCTCCCCTTTCAAGGGAATTATAGCCTTTGCAATCGTCTTACCCTCCTGAATCTAGCTGCTTGTTGAGCAGAAATTCTCTCAAAATGTTAGCACTTCTTTTCACTTCAGGTGCAGCACTGTAACTGCGTTCTGCTCTTCTATGCCAGAAACCTCAAGTAGTGCTGAAGCTGGCAACAAAAGCACTATTAAGTGGCCTCTCATCTTAGCAGCTAACATGTCATCTCAATTTTTTGTTTGTTTATTGATGTTAGGCAAGTAGTATTGACAGGAAAACAGATGAGAAAAAATCTCCATCAACCTTTTCTTAGTTTACCGTCACCTTACTAAGAGCAAGCCTAAGCTGCCTTCCACACTAGTACACTCCAAGGGTTCTTGAAGGTAAGCACTTTTTTGACATTCTCAGTGATATCCTTACTGGTAGTTCTCCTTGAAAGGGAGAATTAATTAGTGATAATAGCAAGGCAATCTATTAAGTGGTTTCTCCCATTATGTTTCTGGCTTTTCTCCTCTACTTGGCACTGGATGATCGCTGGCAGGGAGAGTGTTAATGTCTTTTCATTCAGCCAAGGAACTACCTCCCCTGTCCTGCCTCATTGCTTGAATGGCCACAGGACACAGCTATAGGTGGGTAGGGGCAGCTGGAAGGAATTAGCCTGCCCTGGAGGCTATAAAAGGAGTCAGTTCTGAGTTTCTTCTACTCTGGGGTTTCTTGGGCTGGGAAGGAGGTTCACCATGAGATGAAAGAATGAGCTATAACAAGCTAACTTGAAATTCTGACTAGGAGAGAAACTTTCAGGTTATGGACTTGATGCAGGAATTTTAGGATGAAATTCTTTATTTTGAGATTAGGGGATTAGATGATAGTATTGTTGCACCCTGGCTTTAAGACTCGCAGAATCAATCCATGTCTACTGAATTTATGGGGGGAGGTAGTTCTTGAATCAGAAAATCAGGTTCTCTCATTCCTTCCCTTTTCTGACTTTGCAGTAATAGGTCCTGAAAGAGTCTAGTTTGGGGGCTCTAATAACTAATATTTTAGTGCACACAGACCAAATGCATAGGAGCATTTAACCAACGCACAAAGCAAATTACACTGGCTAATCAATACAGCACACTGGCTGCTCTACAGACTCCTCTGAGACCTCTGTTTCACTTGATCTCTATCTTAGGTGGAGCTGGAGCTGTAACCTGCCTTGTCATTTTTTTGTTTCTTTTTTTTGGTTTTGTTTAATAATGGTGTGGCACCACTTATTCTGAAGCTGTCGACCAAATAGAAAGGCTTTTCCAAGCATACCTCCTAAGGTAAAGGCTTCCATCCTATTTGTTGGTGAATGTTTTCACCTGACAAACAAGGTGAATTTCTTTAAACCTTGACTCGTCCTATGTAACATTGCATCTCACTGTGTTATGCTGTAGCCAAATGTGATGAGACATAACACAATATGACACTTTCTAAATGATTAAATGCCGCACAAGGTCATAAATTCAATGTGACACTTCAGAATTACAATTTGTTGTCTGCTTTTAAGAAATAAACTGATCTTGAACAGGTAACCTGATACAGCATATCCTTACCCTCTCTTTTTTTTCATATTCCCTTGACTCCACTGAAAACTGGAAGCCTACGTATTTTTTTAGCATGCATCCATTCAATTGACTTTAATTTCCCAATTAAAACTAATTCAAAACACTGAAATCTGAGAACCTGAAATGGCATGTGTATAACACTGATTTCCCACAAGTCCCTTAAATTTTGCAACTACATGGCCTACCCAGTCAAACATAAGCAACTCAGATACTAGAAGTAACTTTAGCCAGAGTGTGCGATACAAGATGTTTTTACTAATGATATATTTAACCAAAGTTGTTTCTTACTGTTCCTAAAATGTAGGAGAAAAAGAAAGAAAATGGAGACAGCCCTTGCAAATTTTTACATTTAATAGTAGCTGAGGCTTCCTCCACAGGTGTTGGAAATTATGTACTATTTCCCTCCTGCATTAAACATCATGCTTAAGAGCCCAAATCTCTCTCTCTGTCTCTCTCTCTCTTTTAGAACAAACTTTCCAGGGAGAAACTTGTTAATAACATTTAATGGGCTAGAACAGAGACTGACATCTTAGAAACTTTCTGTCACCCAGCAAGCAATAATTATGGTGTTTCTTTAGGACCTACATCAGTGTAACAATTGACCATATCCTATCAAGGATTCCCTCCCTTGTGCCCAAAATGGAGAAGAAACCATCCCCTAAAGAAAGACATTCTCAAACATTTGTCAGTGCATCATTGGATATAAGGAGCTGGCTGGCACATAAGATGTTTCTTCTTTGTTTTTTCAACTACCAAATCTCATTAAGAGACCACTGCAAATACATGATTGCTCATTAGTAATATTATTTTTCCATCTGAGTAATTGCTGCAGTTGACAGAGAGGTGGTGTGTGTTTGCAAATGCAAATGTGCTGTGTGATTGTATACATATGATGAGAGACCTGTCTAGGTGTGGAGGTGTCCAGGAAGTAACATTTTGATTAAAAGTGGTCTATTCGATCCCATACTTAAGGCCCAGGAATCCAAAAAAAGGTCTTCTAAGTAGGAAGCCCATATATTGCTAGACCACCAGAACATCTGCAGTCATTTGGAGAAAAAAATAGCTCCTATTTATTTAAGCTAGCATTTCTTATCTGTGCACAATTTGGAAGTCAAAGGTTCAAATCAAAATATCCTGCAGAGTATAAAAGAGGAGATCTGTTTTCTCAGACTCGCGGAGTAAAGTTATACTGATTGTTCATTGTTCAGCTTCACAGTATGTCTGCAATCTGCTCTATGAATGTGATAGGCGTTCAACAGAGCTGGTTTAATCAGATTTTACTGGTAGTTCAGGAGAGAATAAATCTTAGTTTTTATTAAACATTGTTTTGCCTACTTGTTTAGGTAGACCTCCCAGAACACGTGTGTTTTCTAGGCCCTTTTCTCTTCACTGGAATGAGGAGTGAATGAATGAGAGAGAAAACCAGTGAATGGAATTTAGATTTAGAATTAAATATAAAAAAAAGTGTTTAGGCCACGCGTGAGGGAGACTTTGGTTATGGGGATCATTAATCAGGGCCGGTTTCACAAATTTGCACCAGAAGGGTCCTCCAGGACCTTCATAGCTCACCATCACCCCAGCCTTTTCCCATTTCTTAGAAATGCCATCCACTCTGGGAGTTAATCTATCTGGTTTTGGATCAAGCTATTGCTAATCTATTCTGCCAGAGCAAGCCTTCCTTGACGGACTGGACCTCTGGACCCTGGCCTCTTGTAGTAGAAAGCAACATTTTAACCAGGCGTGAAATCATCCTATGATGCGATTAATGATGATGTCTGATGACTCTGGGACCTAATTCAATAAGGATTTAATTTCAGCAAAGGGTGAAAGTAAGGCCTCAGTTTGGAAAAATTTGGAGATATTGATAGAAAGGTACAGAGAAGGATGTAAGGAAAAGTTGAGTTCAGGATAATTGATGCTGATATTGGAGCAAATGCAATGTCTCAGTTCAGGAAAGTGAAACAGAAATCAGATGCATTAGACAGAACTTTTTAATTTGCTGGAGGCACAGGTTAGTGATAAATATAGAAACAGAGAGCAGCAGAAGTCAGTTGCTAAGATAACATGATGGTACAATGTAGTTCTTTTGCTTCATCGCAGAGTCTTAAAGTGCTTGTAATATTATTTAAATCACATATTACCCCTGTGACTTAGTTAAGCACTGGTTCTTTAACTGGGAGAAAACAAAGTGATGAGAAACCTGTGTTATAACCATTAGAGTCTTTTTGGGATTAGGATATATTATAGTAGAATACTTAAGGATCCTTTAATATGATGGTTTTAAAGGAAGGATTTGCTGTACCATTTTGGGGGAACAGAGTTAATTGTGCTAGTCTCTTATGCAGAGCCGACTTCAGGTGTGGGCCAAAATACAAGTTTGCTCATGGCACCATTTTCCCTAAGGCCAGCTCTTCTCCTGTGATTTCTCTCCTTGGAGGAGAGTGCATTACCCTAGCCCCGTTTTTTAACCCCAGTTTTGGTGACTAGATATTAATATCATCCTATCTGAATTTACCTCATTATATGTTTTAAGAAAAGTATAAACAGAACTCAATGCCTTACACTCGGCATATTCAGGCATGTTTATTTTTGTACAAATGTAACATCATTACTAATGTACTTTAGGGATGTGGATGAAAAAAATGATGAGACAGACCGATCATAGAAAGAACCACTTACTAGAAGAGAGATACTTACCCAAATTGGTAGCCACACCCCTCCCATTCACATTCACTTTCTCTTTCCAGCAAATTGCGAGTAAACAGAGGATGATAATTATATAACTAGCATACTGTAGCGGTAACCAGAGTGCTGTTTTATCAAATGAGCATAAGTGGAAACGTAAGGGGCTGTTTGCTGGTAAAGCCAATGCAGTTATGCTTATTTATGCTAGGAGAGGATCTGGCTGTAGGATTGGAATGACATAGCAGCAAATCTTTTCTGTTCCTAGTTACATTTTGCAGGCATGGCTGTTGAGAGATGCATACACAAATACAAAGATTGATGGATTTAAACAATGTATTCTTCACTACTAATTGATTATGGCTGGATACAGGTATTCAAAAAGTCTGAGGCAGAATCACCCTAAGTTGCACAGTTTTCTGTAAGTGGCATAGTTTACATTGGTAGTGAACTGAACACACATTCACCTGTTGGTGGGGGGAGGCAGGCTAAATTTTACTGTGGGTTCCTCCACTGTTTAAGCCAGTCTGTGTGTGCTGAACTTCTGTTCTGTTCTGGGTATAGATCAGTTTCCAGTCACATATACTGGTAAAAGTGTAACGTCTGCAGGGTCGTCCCTAGGGGGATGCGAGTCGGGGTGACTGCCCCAGACCCCACGCTTCGGGGTGCCCCATGAAGCTGGGCGAAGCAGCAGCAGTGCGAAGCTGGGCAGAGCGGCAGCTCCGTGTCCACCGCGCACTACCTCTCCCCCTCCCTGCTGCCACTGCTGCCAATGGCAGGAACAGCTTCTTCAGGTCCGAGGCCCATGGGATCGGAGTGGGGGCAGGCCCCCACATGGGCTGATTTGCTTTGGGCCCCGCACCCTGCTCAGGTCAGCTCTGAACATCTGTACCTGTCTTTTTTATGGCAGCCATGGATCCTATGTATAGTACACTGCTCATATTTATTTCAGCTATTTGTCTTTAAACCTTTTGCCATTTATTCTTCTACTTATTGGATGTATTATGGCTTGCATGCAATGGTGGTGAGAGGAAGCATTCTTTATTCCCTTTGCCAACATAAGGACTAAGGAACCATGTCTGTTTTTGCTTATGTGGAATATTTATCAAATAGGGCACTTATTCTTTGATATGTGAGCTAAGCATGATCATACCCTTGTGTCTCTCTTTAGGATTTAGGACCTTTGTTGTGAAGATACCTGAGCGGTAAGATTTATTATGTACATCTTGTTGACAAGCAACACAGATCCAGGTTTGACTTTGGCTTAGGGAAACTTCAGTTTTTATTTTGAGTAGAATTGATTCTGGTAAGATATAAAAGCAGCTTTGTTTTTAAGGACAGCTTAGAGCAAGTTATGAATTTAGTTCCCCAATTTACTGTCAGTCAAAACTCCAGGATATCTTAAGAAATGCTTAGCACATTGGGAAAATGCTTGCATATATATAAGGCATTGTTTAAGTCATTACATAGTTTAGAGACTTTTTTTTACTGGTTCTTATGTCCATCAACTTTAAGGCTGCCATCAAAGACCTCTTGTGCATTCTGTTTTTTGTGTTCTGGAAAATCATTTAACTGTGTTTCATTTTGTTGATTCTGCAAAAGGAGGGGTCATTTGGCTATTAACTTTCCACCACACCTAAGGTTTAAAGATGTTGATAATTGTCCACTGTAAGCTGGTGATACTTTGCTGATTGTCCAGAATACTTAGAATGGTTTCAAACGTGAAGGGACGGGGGGGTCTCTGAAGTAGGGCAAATGGAAAAGGGTCTCTATAAAGGTAAAGTTCATACATGTGTACCCCCTCTCTTCCCAGGAGAGGAAGAAGAGATGGAAGTGTGGTTGCAATCTGATGAGAAACCCCATATCACAAGTCACACCTCTATAGCTTGGTTCCAAATAATAAATACCAGCAAGCAGATGAGAGACAGAGCCTCCTGAAACAGGGCAAAAATCTTTTCTTTTTGAAGAGGAATCACCAGCTTTTATTTTTTTTTAAATTTTCATGAGCATGTTGGTGCAAATATGCTTTTTGTAAATAGGATACTCTCCTTGAATGAATCATTTAGTTGCTTCTGAGTTAAAACAATGCTGTTCATAAAACACTATTATGTCAGGTTAACAGTCTGTTGCAGTGATTCTCAACCAGGTGCTGGGGCAGGTAACGGCAGGCTCAGGCTTTCCCTGCCTGGCCACTTAACTACCCCCATTGCCCAGCCCTTCTGCAGGGAGGTCTGTGGTGTAATAAGTAATTCAGTTTTTTAAAAAGGGCACCGCTCATTCCACAAAAGCTATGGAGGGCTGCTTTGAGTCTACAAAAAGTTGAGAACCATGGCATATTGCCTGAAACACTGACTGGGCTCTTAAATTAAAAGGAATCTGATTCCCAACACAAAATGAACACCACAATCCTTTTTGGCATCAATCTGCATTCATTTCAAAATTTGAGCCCATTGATTCAATCTTAGTTATGATTCTAATTTTATTTTGCATCCCTCCATCTTGCATCTTTTATTTTTTATCTCCATCCCTCCATCTTTTATTTTGCATCCCTCCATCTTCAATTAGTTTAGCAAAACTGCAAAAAATTAGTTGAGTAATATGCATGCTTAAATTGTGGATTTTTCTTGGTCATCCTTCTTCATAAAATCCATAAACAGGCATTTCCTCTGGTGGGACTGTACACCTCCTGAATTAAAAGGAGGTCCTGTATCTCGGTCGGACCATTCCAGAAGATTCCTGGCCGAGATACAGGACCTCCACTCAATTCAGGAGGTGCACAGTCCCACCAGAGGAAATGCCCTGTTGGACCTGGTCCTGGCCACAGGCAATGACCTGGTAAGGGGCCTCCAGGTCCTTGACCACCTGGGTGATAGCGATCATCACTTGCTGGAATTCACCATCCAGCGCAGGGTGTCAAGGGCCTGCAGCAAGGCGGTAGCCCTAGACTTCAAGGGGGCCAACTTCAACAAGTTGAGGAGATT
>NW_017728997.1:2646092-2652391 GCF_001723915.1 Gavialis gangeticus
ACCATCTATAAACTCACTAGGGGGGACCAGAAGGGTTTGGGAGAGACCTTGTTTCCCCTAGCCCCCCTGGCATAACAAGGAATAACGGCCACAAGTTGTTGGAGAGGAGGTTTAGATTAGACATCCGTAAGAACTACTTCACTGTCAGGGCGGCTAGGATCTGGGACCAATTTCTAAGGGAAGTGGTGCTGGCTCCTACCCTGGGGGTCTTTAAGAAGAGGCTTGATGCCTACCTGGCTGGAGTCATCTGAGCCCAGTTTTTCTCCTGCCCAGGCAGGGGTTCGGACCTGAAGATCTACAAGGTCCCTTCTGACCCAACTTCTAGGATTCTATGATAAACAGTGCATGAATTGCCCCAAATTGCAACATGGGCAGCACTCTTGGGCACAGGTAACCTCACATAAAGAATCTGCATGCCACTTGGCTCTCCTTCCAGGTGTATACTTATAACCCATACATGCTGCTGAAGAAAGCTGAAAGCAATACGTAACAGAAATCTCACTTGTCAGAAGTTAAGAATTATGACTTTCCTCGCAAATAGGTATTTACTGCTCATAAACATTCCAAATCTTCCCACATTGTTTTCTCTGAGATTTGTTGAGCTTCATACAGAGCCACATAACTCCCTCAGAAATACTGCAGTGTGACTGAACATATTTTGCAGTGCAGAGTATCTTTCTAGAGACTCATTTTTTCCCTGTGAAAACAAGTTCCTATTTTAAATAACTTATAGCTATACCTGTAAAGAACCATTATTTGCAAAGCATTAATATTCAAGAGGATAATGGCTTTGGAGAGCCTTGCAAATTGAATCAGAAGCTCAGATGGCATATACATTTCCATTAGTCCATACCTAGAAAGCTTTTAAAACAGTGTAGGACTTTTTGTTTTGTTCTTGTTGCTGTTCCCAAAGATCATATGGCTTTTTCTCTCCCAGGGAGATTTGGAAACTGCAGCAGTAAGAGCTTTCAAGAATTCATCTCCAGAGAAAAGACTTTCTTATTTCCCTATGGGTAAAGTTAATCTGTGTTGGAACTGAAGACCCAGCCTGAGACCATAATGAACTCCCAAAGGATATTTATCACAAACCTTTCCCGCTTCCATTCCAAGTGCAAGGTATTCTTCTGCAATCCGCCCCATCCAATATAAACACAGGGCATTGGAATAAATTTAAACTAGAGCCCTGGCTAAATGAAACATAGCACTATACATGCCTTCTCCCATTGAGAGAGGCTGAGAGAGAATGAATTACCAGCAGGTACCAGTAATATGGTGATCACATTACGTTAGCACAAGCACCTCCATAGAATAAGATAGTGTTTAAGGAAGTTGAGACGATCATTCCAAATCTTATATTCAAACTAGAAAAGAATAAAAAATCCCTGCTTTACTTTGGCTGTGGGTTACTGGTAGGAACGTTTACAGAAATGACAAATGCTCAAGTGTACATTGGAGTATATTTCTGTGGTGAGGAATTGTTCAAGCTGTAAACCTAAGTGTATATCTACCTGTAATCCCTCATAGTTGAGGATGATTGTCTTCCATGATTGCTTTATCTGTGGGTCTGAGGATGGCTGACAAGGCCAATGTGCAATCAACAGACTCTGCTGAAACTTGTGTTTCCATGTGGGGTGGGTGGCTCCGGATTCTTGATTCTCCACAACACACTTTTTCTGCTGCTCCCTGTTTTCCATCTCCTGATGTCACCGCAAGGTTTCAAAGTACTGAGATCCCTGCAGCAGATTCTTCCTCCATTTGGGGTGGTCCTGGGAGATTAGTCTCCCATGCCTTTGATGTCAATGTTAATTTTTTTTCAAATTGGCCTTGAGAACGTCCTTGAAGTGCTGTCTCTGTTCTCCTTTTGAGTGTATGCCTTCCTGGGAGAATAAAACTTGCTTCAGGAGTCTGGAGTCAGACATTTGGATGTCGTGGCCTACCCAGTGAAGTTGATGTGGGGTGATCCTTGCCTCGATTCTCATGGTGTTTGCTTGCGAGAGGATGCTAATGTTGGTGTCCCATTGGATTCAATGGATTTTCTCCAGGCAGCATTGATGGCACTTCTCCAGAAAAGTAAACATGTATGCATGCCAGAAAACCAAAGATACAAATTATGCTCTGTTACCAACACAATAGTGGGTGACATCATTAGTGTCTAATCAAAACTTAGTCAAACACAGCTTATATTTGAATGACTTGAATATAAAATATTTATAATGAGCTGTTTGCAAACAATCAACAGCACAGCATAAAAAAACCAAAAAACAACCAACCAAATCTGACTAAATTTGTACCACAAAGTCAAGACTGTCATGTGTTGTATGTCAATATTTTCAAGGGGAAGAGAATTGCCTAAAAAAATTCAGAATTAATACTTTATTGCAGTTTTCTAGCACTTAAAACCCCCTAAGCAAAGATCTTAAAGGGACGAACTTAGAACTATCTGAATATATTTACTGGATTTTCTGGGGTGCCTGACCCAGAGAAAATTATTGCTTTCTCAAAACAACAGGAAAAACAAACAAAGCACAATAAAAATTTGTGATTAGAAGAATTTTTATATTGACACTTCTCCTCTTTACCACATTCCTGTTTCCCAGTCAGATCAGAGAGCATAGGGTTTTTTTCCCCCACAGATTGCCTTTTATCACATAGGAGACTTTAGACCATTCTTAATTAAAGGAAGCATCCAACTAATTAGACTCAAAAGAATATGAAAGATGAGTAGCATTTTATGCTGAGTAGACTTGGGAAAGTCAATTAAAAGCTCTGGAACTCAGTTCTCCCTCTGTAAAATGGGAATGATCATTCTGACTTTCTCCTACCATTTTCCCTCATCTGCCTAGTTGCAAACTTTTTGAGCAGGGTTACTCACTCAGTACAATGAGGCCCTGTCTTCTGTCTGGGCTTTTAGCCATTATTGTTTTATAAATTATTGTTTTGAGAGAGTCCAGAGGAGAGCCACGCGCATGATCAGAGGTCAGGAAAACAGACCTTACGACGACAGGCTGAGAGCCATGGGGCTCTTTAGCCTGGAAAAGCACAGGCTCAGGGGTGATCTGGTGGCCACCTATAAGTTTATCAGGGATGTTCACCAGTATCTGGGGGAATGTTTGTTCACCAGAGCGCCCCAAGGGGTGACGAGATCGAACGATTATAAACTACTGCAAGACTGTTTCAGGCTGGACATGAGGAAGAATTTCTTTACTGTCCAAGCCCCCAAGGTCTGGAACAGCCTGCCATCGGAGGTGGTTCAAGCACCTACATTGAACACCTTCAAGAGCAAATTGGATGCTTATCTTGCTGGGATCCTATGACCCCAGCTGACTTCCTGCCCTTTGGGCGGGGGGCTGGACTTGATGATCTTCCGAGGTCCCTTCCAGGCCTATGAAATAATTAAGGACAAGAAGAATCTGGTTATATAATTGTATGTTGATAGCTATACTTCTTTGTTAAAGAACTTTAGCAGGGAAGGTGATTAATCTGATTAAACTGTGATTAAAAAGTGATTAAGCAGCCAGGAGAAGTGGTGGATTTCTTAATGTCTTAAAATCAAGATTGTGTGAATGCCTTTCAAGAACAAAGGTTTAAGGAAAACCCTGGTTATTGGGCTCAGCATAAGGGTAACTGGGTAATCACTAGGTAATCTGAGGTCCCTTCGAGTCTTAAACACTATGAATGAGTCTTTCACTCTTCCTTTTTTTTTTCTTGAATCTTTTATATATTGCACAATGTAATGCACTAGCTGCTCTAAGGGCATAAGGATGATTTTTTTTTTTATCCTTACTGCTTAAGCCCTAGAAATCTCTCTGCACACCGATGAAAGCAAAAGCCATTAGTGCAGTACTCATTCCCCTGTCACAGAACATCTTAGTAATAATAAGCCTCACAAAGAACATTTTTAATTGAGTTTGGACATACATTCAAAGGGAAAATATATGTGGGGTCAGATCCTCAGCTGGTACAAATTGTCATAGTGCTATTAACTTAAGCCCCCATAGTAGTTGTAAGAATGACAAATGGCATGGGGAAACCTATCGGTATTGATAATGCTCATTCATGGTTAGGTGAACCTGTGTCTGTCTCCTATTGAAAAGAATAACTAAATCAAATTAGCTTTCTCATTTCAGAGTAGTTGAAATGCTAAGCATGGAACAACTGGCTGGATTTCTTATTTGAAATAGTCTGTCTTCCAAATAAAAGCTACTTGAAATATTTGCTCTGTGCACATTTAAATTTAAAATTGTCTGCTGGCTGGATGCTTACTGTAGGAACCTGTTTTTGCTCTCTTACTGAGAAGAAAATTTCTTATGTAGTTCCTGCATTGCTTGATCCACCCCCTGTAGGATAAATGTCAGCCTTTATTCTCTAGCAACTCTTCGATCCTTTTCACTTGGATGACTCCACAGAAAAGATGCATTACCCCTGGGATAGCCACCATCTTGCAGGTTTGTAGACAGAATTTAAGTCAAAATAGAGGCATGGGAAGGAGTAATGTCCATAGAAGCCTGGAAACATCAGCTTGACCCCATCACACTGTTGTTTATCTCCCTGCTTGGGCATAAGTGTCATGGGGAATCTTAGAACAATAGCTGATCTGCAAGTAATCGACTATTCTCTTTTGTGTTGTAAAATAGACCATCGGGGGGAAATGACTGTCTACAGGTTGTCAACTGATTAAACTTAAAGACCAAATCTCTCTGCCTTATTTGAATCTCCTTAACAAGATCAATAATTTACAACATTCAAATGACGTTTGCTCTATTAAACATAGTGATGATGTGACTGTTATGCCTTTTCAGACAATATTATAATGATTCCAGATTAACGCTTCTGATTTTGAAGTAGTGTGCAGAGCTAGGCAGCTTCTGGCCAGGTCCATAATATTCCTGCTTTGTTTTTGAAGTGCATTAGTAGTAGTAATAGTATAGACAGCCACTGGTGTCTAGGAACTTCTGTGCATTTTTCACATAATTTTGAACTGAGCATTGCGACATCCCCGTAAAGCAAGCAAGGGTCTCTTTGTCTCCATTGTCCATGTAAAAGTACCTCTTGCCTACAGGTTCTAAATCCTTATCACACTTAAGGCCTTGGTGCACTTTTGTGCACAAGTGTAAATCAGCAGCAGGAACGTTTAAAGCAGAACCCTTCCAGCAGAGATTCCCCCTCCCCTCCCAAGCACACACATACACACTGCTCACTTCCAGAAAAGATGGAAGTAAAAACATTTGAGTCCACCAGGCTGGAAGGCAGGATATGGACAGTCCATTCAGGCTCAGAGAAGAACCCTTTCCCATTTTCTATCTTCTACTGCACAGCCTTTTAGCATCCTGGTTGAATTTTGACAAGTTTTTTTTTTTCAGGGAAAAGTCCCACTTATTGGCCTGTTACAGTGCCATCTACAAGGCACTTAGCAGACCCAAACACAGCTTAATTGACCACTGGAGTATTCTCCATGTGGTGAGGAGAACTATCACCACCATGGATCTACGTATGACACTATGTCCGCGTACTGATGCTATGGCAATGTTGTGTCCATGGGCGTCTACATGTGACCAGCAGCTACTTTGCTGTAGTGGCACACTTTCGTGTTATAGCGTGCTACTACAGTGAAGTAGCTGCTAAAAATAACTGTGTGTCATACATACGGTGCAGTACAGGCAGTTACTGTGCCATGCTTTACTATTTCTGAAGGAAGTACTAAAGCATGGCGCAGTAACAATGTTACTGTCAGGCAACGTGTAGATCCATCCTATGTGTAACAAATGCAGCATGGGATTGGAAGTGAGTATGGGCAGAGCAGCTTTGTATTTGACTTATATAATGGTATGTGAGGAGTGAGGACCTCTATCAATGGGCATAATTACAGAGGTTTTTCAGTGGTTCTAGTTTGCAGAACTCACTGGATGAACACTCTGGCTAGGGACAGAAATTGCACATAAACCAGTAAAAGTGATCAGAAACTGGTTCAAATCTGTAAGACAACAAATGTTCAGTGCCTATAAACTGCTTTCAAAAAGGCCAAAACTGGTTTAAGATAAACCTGGATGGATGTAGTATCAGACTTAACTGATTTAGGTTAAATCAGTTTATTGAACTTCTGTCCGAGATCCCCTCCAGCTCAAGTTAACTCAGTCCTCCAGCATTCCAGGATGCTTTGCACCTCCTCCACAACTCTTTCTCCCCCCCCACTCCCCTCCCCCTTGCAGGTGGGGTGGGCTAGCCTTGGTCCAAGCTATCTGCCCCAGCTGAGCAAGGTGGTGTGCTTTTGTACCCCCCCCCCCCCCCCCCCCCCAACCTCT
>NW_017728997.1:2652401-2658993 GCF_001723915.1 Gavialis gangeticus
CCACCCACCCGCTGCAAGCTTCTGGCCTGGCCCACTGCAGGCATGAGGCTGCATTTCCAGAATCAAAAGTGAATGTCTGTTTGCTCACTTATAGACTAAATTGTGAAGATTGAATTGGTTCAGCCTCAGGGTTTTTTGACTGCCTGTACTTAGGCTCTTACAACCTCTGGATCAGAGCAAAAGGTGGAAAGGAAGTCGTATTTCTTTGTTACCCTGAATTTGCACCATGCGTGCACTTCTGTCCCAGATAATTTGAGCCCAAGTCTTTACTGAAATGGAGAAAGAACATAGCAAAACTTTAGACTTTAGTTGAAAACAAATAACAATGGCTGTCAAAATTTAGGCCATTGAGAGAGGTTTTCTGTAAAGTTACATTAGAAGAAGCTCCAAGGAGTAAGAGAGCTGGAATTCACTGCTTTCCAAAAAGAACAGATTTCTGAGGGTATTTTTGGAATGATAGGTTCTAATTAGCTTGCTGCACAGTGAAGCAGATTGAAGGAGATGGCTTATATAAGAACTCCAACACATTGTGGGCCTGCACCTGTGCCAGGTGCTGAATGACTGCTGTTCCTGTCCTTCTCAGTGGGAGCTACAAGTGTTGTGCACATCTTTCCCAAAGGCCTTGTAGTTTTGAAATCTAATGGGTTATATCTATACCTGGTTCTGACTGCCCCTTTGTAAAGAATAAAAAATCTGTCTAGCGGAGCCAGCAGATCACTGCAAGCAGTAAAAGCAGGAAAGGGAAATATTCTCATAAGTATTTTATCATGTTTGTTTTTTAAGAGAACAAGAAGAGAGAGATCCCTTGAATTGTCGGGGAACTGTTTTCCCCAACCATGTTGCTGCCTACTAGCACTATATTGCAATTCCCATGACAATCGGTTTCAGATTGTGCGCCCTTTCCTCCAGCGAGGGAAGCAATATACTGGGGTAGGGTTTAGTAATATCAGCACTCCTCAGGATGAAGTAATCCAAACCTGATCCCTTCCCTGTAGCTGGCCCCTCTTCAAAGGGCAGTAGCCTCAGAAAGGATCAAGTGATTGATGACATTATGGGAAGACATAAGAGCTTTCCTTCCAGAAGATGACTCAAGGGGAAAAAGGGTGAAGTAGGGACTTGTTTGGAGGAAAGGTTTTGTGACGAAGGTTGTTTCAGGACTCTTCCTTCTCCCTTCCAAGGAAGACAGGCAAGGAAACCTAGTCAGCTCTTGGCATCTGACAAAGAATCTGGGGGACTTCTTGTTGTTTCGGAGAGAAGAAATCTATTTTTCCCCTTCCTTTTGGAGGTGCCAGGGATATCTCCTCCCTTCCCCCTTAACTAAAGCAGCCCTACTGGAATGATGGGAAAAGGATGCCCCCCGGTAAGTTGGGGGCTCCTGTTGGCCAGGAAATGTAAGGCACAATGAGGTGCACTCATCAGAATTATTCCTGCGTCTTCTATCTCTAGATAACAACAGGCAAGGGAAGAGAACGGACAAACAAATATTCAAGTAGTCCAAAGACAGTAAAAAAACAAGCATATTGGTCCCCCATTTGTGGATCCAAACCTGACCTATATATGTGCTGTTTGGAAAATGAATGATTGGATTTGCTATTTCTCCAAAATTCAGCAAACACAATCAGCTGACAATAATACTAATGGATTCACAAGCTGCAGGCTTTAAAAAGCAAATACCTAAATAAATGCCTTGATTAGAGAACCATCCCCCAAACTATCAATATTGCACTATTACAATTGTAGTGTAATTACTAAATAGATTGCAGAGTGATTACCCAGTGCCTACTCATGGGATAAAAGATGTCCAACTGAGAGCTTTTATAATTTACAATGCAGCAGAATCAGACTCTCTGCAGAATGTGGAATAGTAATTTTACCACTGGAGGGCGTTGTGGGCCCAGAAAACAGGAACCTACTTTGTATTGATACAACAATCGAATTAGCAGGATTTATAGTGCCTTAATCTTATTTAGAATGTAGATTGCTCTACTTCATTTAAAGAAGGGGGAGGCATGAAGCAATTTACATGTGTTTGTATATTTAGCATGAATTATGCAAAGATAAGAACATCTTACTAAACCTTTTGAGCACCCTACCTGCGTCTTATTCAGGAATTTATTACAGCTTTATCAGATACATTAAGATATGAGAAGTTCAGCACAGATCTGTGTAAAATACAAGATCATTTGAAATAAATCATCCTTTCCCTTATAAGCATCTAAGCTTTCTTTATTTCTCTCTTCCATGGGTTCCTTTCAAAGAATTATTAGCTTGATAATAATAAGACCAAGAATCCATCTTATTTTGCTTGGGTTTCTTCCTTGGCTGTTTAATCACCAAAAACAAAGAGCATTCATTTGTTTATATTGGACCCAATTATATGTCTTACAGCTTTGTCACTTTTTAAAACAAATCTTTAACTTTATTGAAATTTTAATTTTATATCTCAAACCTTTATTTTATGAACCTTTGGGTCTCTTTATTCTGAACTTATATACCATTCAACGCCTTGGAATGCTGTTCCATGACTGTATTTACCACAAGAAAAAAGACATAATAATGGTGAAAAATAAGGAGTTAATATTATTCTTGTTTTGATCTGGACCGTGCAACTATTCCTTCCATAAGAAGAAAACTTGTTTCCAGTGTTACAATTTAAATTGAATTAGTTGGGCAGGTTGAGACGGCTTGTTGCTCATCTTGACTAAAAAGGCATCTGATTTGTTTTGGCTGTTGTGCTTGTCTGTTTTACGTCCATCAACAGATAGACAGCGAGAATATACATATATTGCAGTCTTGGTATTGATAAATGGCTTATGATGCTTTTACTGTCTTAATACATGAAACATAGGTAAATATTATCCCAGTGCCTATTTACATAATAATTTTTGTTTTATTTTATTGGGCAGTTTGCAAACACAACATAATAAATAGCCTATGATGGTAAGCAACATCACAGAGAATTGTGATATCTAATCTCTGGCCCATGGAGCATGTTTAAATTATAGCTACCTTTTTAGTATATAAGACACATATCATTGTTAAGGGGATGTAATGGCCATAAATAATCCCTTAAATGTATTCAGGCATTTATTTCAATAATGTATAGTGCACTACTCATTATGGCATCAGTGCACATCCCGGATAAAACAAATCTTGGTTTATGATAAAGCTTGATTTATCAAATGTGGAAAAAATGGAAATTAGGGGGTAAGAAATGCTTCTTTTCCCCACTCTTTGTCTGTTTTGTTTACTCCATTTTTAAGGTCTCCCAGGCAGGTGCTGTCTCCGCCTATGTGTTTGTATAATGCAAAGCACAATGATGGCTGAAATACCTTGGTACCACTTCAAAGAATTTACCCCACCTTGCTTGAGTGTTGTATTTGCATCATAGACACAAATCCAGCAGGGTCTAATTATAAAAAGGAACTTCATCATTCATCATTTCACTTCCTTGGCAGCATTTTTGGTTTAAAACATTGTGTTTAGATTCACTGTTATTTCAGTGACAGCAGAGGTAAAGGACTTCCCCAGGGAAATGTGGAGTGCTCCCTCTTGGTGAGGCTAGTTTTGTGCCAAATGAGTCCAGAGCCCAAACTATTTTTAAACTACACCAGTCAGCAACACCTGCTCCCGACTGCTTCATACCCCCAACTTACTTCATACAGTGTGTCTCTGGCCACTAAGAATTTCTTCATGTTGAAGAACCATAGATAGAGGGATGTGGCTATTCTTTATTTTCTTTCTGATACCTGACCAGCACATGACAAGCAAAGCAAACCTGAAAATCTGACTATATTTTCCTCCTTGATAGTTTATCAACTCAATGGCTAATTCATCTCCCAGCTTTCCCCTGGGAGATCCAAGTTGTGTTGTGGATTAAGATGGCAGAAATAATGAAAAAATGTTTGATGTTATGAAATGAGTAGCTTGTCTCCTGCCGTTACACCCATTGTGAAGAATCAGATACTTTTCTAATGATTTTGCTAAGATTTTTTTGAAATAATTAAACCACTTGCTTTCCAAATGAGATTTGGTTTGCTATCTCAGATTTCTGTGACTGAAAATGTCTGCTGCCTTTCATTCTTGCCAGCCCATGCTCAACATGTTTTATGCTATCCCAGTTGAATAGTTGTAAGTGAAATTTGAGGATATTTTGTATGTGCTTGCCAAAGTGTCCCCACTTAACAATAGTATTGGGCTGGTATTTGCTTCATTGCTGCTTCTTTTGTATGGTGTTAGAGATCAACTTCCAAATCTGAGCCACTGTCTGCTATTATCGCTCAATGTGTGGATTCTCTCTCCCCCATCTAGGCATTTGTAAAGATTGCGGCTTTTGATTACATGCTCTGCTGTGTGTTGGATACAGCATTCACGCAGGGCCATGTCCTAGATGTTCATCCTGTGAAGGGTTGTTTTGAAGTGTCCATATCCAGATCTCAGTCTGTTCAGCTTGACTCACACTTCTCTGTCAAGGTTGTATCCAATGGGGGACTCATTTTGTCTTGGTGTAAAATGCTGTAGGAATCAGTGAGACTTTTCCCAGTGGTTAGCCCACTCCATTGATGCCCTTAGTTTGTTTCAGGATCCCCAGTCTCTTCCAGGAGTTTGTGGGTGTCATGTGCAAACAGTTTGTCTTTTAAGCTGCTAAAGCCTCCATCTCCAAGTCATGCCTGACCAACCTGATGGCCTTCTATGATGAGATAACTGGCTCTGAGGATGCAGGGGAAAGCAGTGGACATGATATACCTTGACTTTAGCAAGGCTTTTGATAACGTGTCCCACAGCATTCTTGCAAGCAAACTGAGGAAGTATGGGTTGGAAGAATAGATTGTAAGGTGGATAGAAAGCTGGCTGGATTGTCAGGCACAACAGATAGTAATCAATGGCTCAATGTCTATTTGGCAGCTGGTATCAAGTGGAGTGCCCCAGGAGATTGGTCCTGGGGCCAGTTTTGTTCAATATCTTCATTGATGATCTGGAAGATGGGATGGATTGCTCCCTCAGCAAGTTTGCACATGACACTAAGCTGGGGGATGTAGGAGATATGCTGGAGGGTAGGGCTGGGATTCAGAGTGACCTAGACAAATTGGAGGATTGGGCTTCATGAGGGTTAGCAAAGACAAATACAAAGTCCTACACTTGGGACAGAAAAATCCCATGCACCAGTACAGGCTGGGGGTTGTGTGGCTAAGCAGCAGTTCTTCAGAAAAGAGCCTGGGCATTACAATAAGATGGATATTAGTCAGCAGTGTGCCATTGTTATCAAGAAGGCTAACAGCATACTGGGCTGCGCTTTCTCACTAGGAGGGTGGTGAAGCACTGGAACATGTTACCTAGAGAGGTGTTGGAGTCTCGATCCTTGGAGGTTTTTATGGCCTGGCTTGACAAAGCCCTGCCTGGACTGATCTAGTCCAGGCTGGTTCTGCTTTGAGCAGCGGGTTGGACTAGATGACCTCCTGAGGAAACTTCCAACCCTAATTTTCTATGATTCTACGATCTATTTGCATTTTCAGTTCACAGTAGATAGAGCAGGTGATTTTGGTCATCTCTTGCCTCTATTGCCAGTAATGGTGTTAGGATCTGTTATCTTGTATCACTTGGTACAATGCCTGAGAATACAGGGAGTACAACTGTGTACAAGTTGTGCAGCCTATTATGAGTCTTAGCGCGCTGTTAAGAGCAGTGTCGAGCTTTTTATTGTGACAGCTTTTGGACCAGACAGGAGCACACTATTCTGCTGGGGCATTGCAAGCGCGGTGGGTCTGAGCACTTCGAAGTTGGCACCCCATGTCATGCTGCCAAAACATCTTACTCATGTAGAGACTTTACTGCTAACCTTCTGAATGTGATGTTTATAGGTGGGGGAATGGTGTAATGTGACTCCTAGGTAGGCTGGGGTATGCTCATGGGGAAGGATATGGTTGCCTTCTCTGATATTCACCATGCTCATGACTCAATGATTGTCCAGGAGAAGAATGAAGATACTAATACTTTCCAATTTCAATACTTCATTGCCATGTGCTGGATTGTACTTAAATTGCCAATAATTCCATTTCAACAGAGTGTGTGAAGCCATAAGGATTCCTTAGATGTGTTAAGAAAGAAGCCAAGTGAGGTAATTCCATGGTGCAAGCCTCACAGTGAACAACATGATGCAGTGCCGACATGTAATGGACACGGCTCACATCTTTTGGGTCTCAGACTCAGATGTAGGAGCTAATTCCTGCAAGGTATTGAACAATATCCCAGCCTTAATTATCAACCATTCACCTAATGGCCTCTTAATACTTGTATTTTCTGACCAGCAATTGCATTAGATTCCATAAGGAATTTCATATCTGAACAAAAGCTGAGCAAGAGCACAACAGCCATTCCTGAAAATAAACTGTGACTAATATATAGCCTGGGATGTACTCATTTATTGTTCCAGAATCCTGCTTTCAAGAGGGTCAGAGTCATCAAAAGTTGATCAGATGTTCTACTGGTAATACGATGTATCCCATTTCCCCCCACCCCCTCCATTACTCACACCCCCCCTTCCAAAAAAGCTGATTGAAAGCCAGATACTCAAAAAAAAAAAAAAAAAAAAAAA
>NW_017728997.1:2659095-2660149 GCF_001723915.1 Gavialis gangeticus
TAAAACAAAACAAAAAAAAAAAAAAAAAAAAAAAAAAAAAAAAAAAGGAGGGGAGGGGAGGAACTAAATTTAAGCAATAAAAGCCAAAAGACTTCATCTGGATTTATAATAACATAGTAGAGAGCATGCAGGAATCTGGTCAAAGTGTTTTAGGAATATTATTAATTTCTAAATACAAAAAACCTGATAGAACTGAAAGAAAATAATATGAAACGAGGGTCTTTATGGGTTTCTGTTGTTGTTGCAGTTGTTTTCCTTCAAAAACCACTCATTAGGCTTATACAGGATTCCTCTAGGGAAACAGGCATCATAAAGTTTTATCATCAGAGTCTTTGAGAGAGGATAAGTCTTTGTTCTAGGTTTCTGTTAATTATCTAAGCAATTCACTTCATGGAGGTTGTCTGTAAGTGTGTAGAGGAAAATCAAGGACTGTTTTTTATCTGAAAAATAAAGTTAGGGCAGGTCTTGTGGGGGCACTGGCAAGCTGATCAAGTCAGGAGTTCCAATTTTTCGTTTAAAATGAGGTCATAATTCATGTACACCTTAAGTTTCCACCTCATCAAAATAATACAGCTATAAATTGTTAGAAAGGTTGATATATCAGTAGATTTACTGACCACTCTTCCAGGAGGGGTGGGCATTGTCACAGCTTGGTCCAAAATGCTCCCAAGAGCTCTTTCAAAAGCTATTATAAAAAATATCTGGCAGGTGGTCATCCGTGGCCAGCAGCAAGTTTCTTACCCTAAACTTTATTTACGGGTCAACCTCAGCTTCTGAGGTTGGGTTGGGAGACTTTCAGCAAGGACAAGAGAAGGTAATAGCATATGTTGTAACATGCCTTAAGAGTAAATATTGCTTTTTTAAGCATAGAGGTGATAAAATAAATGATTTCTGAGTTCCTTAATACTCTTGAGATTTAGCAACAATAGATGATTATTGGTTGTTTTATCCCTGTGTTAATGACTCTTGTACTGGCCCTTCAGAAAGAAATAGAGGACGGACCCACTATTGACATGATACCAATGCTTGCAGCATAGTGATGCTGAAAGCTGGG
>NW_017728997.1:2660477-2662614 GCF_001723915.1 Gavialis gangeticus
AGGGTTAGAAGCGGGGAAAAAAGAAGTCTTTATTAAGGCCTTGGAACAAAAAAGGTGAAATGGAAGTTGACACAAATATAAACATGTATGTGGATTCCCAATCATAGTAGTCATTATTCTTTGAGGATAAATGCAAACTCATCAGAAGTATCGATGCAGATTTGTGAGGCTAGATTCTTGAGACATCTTTTCTTGATGAAAAGAGGCAACTTGCCCATTTCCAAGAATTTGATAGACACAAGATATGCTGAAAGGTTGAGCACATTCAGATCTATTTTTATTGTCAGTATCCATCTTCCAAAGACACACTCAGATACAAATAAGGAAATCACCTTGTTGAATGTAGCAGTTTTCTCTAATGAAAGTTCAGTGGGCTCTAGGTCATATACTACATGCCACAAACAAAGCATTGCCTACTGAACACCTACTGTGCTGAGGTGCTGCTGAAACAGAAAACACTGGTAAGGGCAAAGAGACGGTGGTGCTATGCTAGATTGCATTTACCTTGTATTGTATATCAGTTATTCCATTTTTGAGGATCCCTTGCATCTCATGAAGAGCTCTCAGACACCTCAATACTTTATTTTTATTCTTCCAGGTTCCGTTATTCTTTAATATTATCAAATGCCTTGGAGCCCTTGTTTTAGACTACGACAGGTGTCAGGTGCTGTACAAACACAGAACAAAAGACAATCCTTGATTCCGATCTAAGTATAGTCAAGAGAAAGCAGATAGATTCAAACAGAAGAAGAATGAAGAAAGAGTGACTCATGGGGTTTGGTCAGCATATGAAATAGTGGTCTCAGCTAGCCAGTGGCATGCCCCAGGTTTTAAGGCGAGGGTAGTCATGTGGAAGCTTGCATCATTCATGTAAATCCTCTTACACATGCTGTTCTGAAGGAAGAGTAGATATGGTTTCTTTTTTAAAACTCAGGAAGGATTATTTTTATCATCCACCAGGGTGAGTTTTGATAATTTCCAAACCAAGAAGCCAAAGATTTAGGTCCTGACTCAGCTTCCATTAAAATCACTGGATCAAAACCTTTGGGCCTATTCCTCTTCTTACTAGTATAAATTGGAAGGACACTTAGGTCAAAGGTGTTAGTGAAAGGAGAACCGGGCCTTTATACTGAGAATACCGGTCTCTGGAAAGACAATAAAGATTGCTCTTCTTGGCTTTTAAAATAAATCACAGAAATTGAGACACATTTTCAGCTGGGGGAAAAAAGTTTTCTTTTTGCTTGTCCTCAACATCGTTCACTTTCATGATCAGATTAAAAGTTTGGACATTAACTAAAGAACTACAGAAATCCTACAAAAGAATAAATTACTTATTCCTGGGGCAATATTCTCATTTTTGTTGGACAAGCTCTTTCCAGAGACACAAGGTATTTTGTACTGTATCTTTTAAGCTGATGAACTTCCTTGCAATACTGTACAGTTTGCTTTGAAGAGTAAAAGCAAGGTAAAAATCACCTCTGCAACTGCAAGTACTAAAAACATAATTTACAAATGCAAACAAGACAAGTCTAATTTGTTGACACAGAGATCCCAGGCAAAATTCTTATTTAATTCTTTACATCTACGTATGTTTGCCGTCTGATCAGAATAAAAATCCAGCTACCACTCCATTGGAGAAAATTGCTTTGTGTCCTTCTCCTTATTTAAAGCAGATTGCAGCCAATGTATTTCAAGCTACTTCTGACATTTTCTGATGCCTGAGTCTGTTGACCTTCAGGGCATACTGCAACGACTCTTTGTTTTTCTGAGGCACTGGGGGAAGGTGACAACAGGTAGAAATTGGATCTGTAGGTCTGGTGATGGTGTGCGTTTGCTGGTTCTGTCAATTTGACACCTGGGGTCATTTGGTTATGGAATTTGAATCAATGATTTATTTTTATTTGTTTTAAGAAAACCGGGTGTGTGCCTATAACTTTTTAAATTGAAGCCAAAGTACCCTTGTCTATTGATATTTATTCTCAATGTCAGCCAGCTCACTTCTGGCCTCACCTTTATCTAGGAGCTGCCCCATACTGATCTGGACATCAGCAGAGGCATAGCAAGTTCATTCAGTGCCTGGGGTAGAGGACTAGGATGTGGGGAGCAGGGAAGTGGGAAGGAAAGATTACCTGTCTGC
>NW_017728997.1:2662656-2664225 GCF_001723915.1 Gavialis gangeticus
TCCAAGATCCTTTTCTGCCTCTGTACTGACAAGAAGGGTAAACGAAAGCAGAGTGTTTGCTTTTCTCTGTACCTGCTCCAGCTTAACTTAATTTTTTTGGAATATCCATGAACATGCAATACTTCCTGAATTAGTGCTTGTGATGCACTATTGAATCCTTTCTCCCATTTATGTTTCAGGTACCTGGTTGCAATGGGTAAAAAATAAAATGCCTGTGTCAGCCATCTTTCAATCTTTGCTATACCAGCTTTACTAAAGTATCTCTGCGGAGTTCAGGGAATTAAATCTGACTGATAAGAGTGAGTGAGATCATTCCAGGCCTTCAAAGCATATTGCAGCAACTAAACATAGAAAACATCAAATGTGGGAGCTTGGGCAACTGGTGCCTCTTGTATCTGGATGGCACCAGATCGCCAAGGGGGGAAGGGTCCCCAGTGGCCACTTGCTGAGCCAGCAGTCAGTTCTGGTTTCACGGATGGCACTTCCAGGGGGTGCATGGCTGATCTCAGGGGGTGTACATGCACCCCCTATGCATTGCCAATGTCTGGGAGTGTTACACTTGCTTTGTGAGATTTGCTCACAGTTCTTATCGCATGTTTGAATGAAATGTTCTCATTTGGATGAGAATAGGTTGGGTTTCAATATGTACAAGTACAAGGTATTGCACCTGGGGAGGAAAAACTAGCAGCATACCTACAGGCTGGGGAACTCGCTTCTTGTTAGCACAGAGGCAGAAAAGGATCTTGAAGTTGCTATTGATTCCAAGATGAACATGGGCTGCCAATGTGGGGACGCAGTCAGGAAGGCCAACCACGCCTTGTCATGCATCTATAGATGCATCACGAGCAGATCCAAGAAGGTG
This sequence comes from Gavialis gangeticus, assembly GCF_001723915.1. Taxonomy (NCBI): domain Eukaryota; kingdom Metazoa; phylum Chordata; order Crocodylia; family Gavialidae; genus Gavialis; species Gavialis gangeticus. Next base: position 2,663,519 of record NW_017728997.1, read on the forward strand.
ATCCTCCCCCTCTATGCAACATTGGTCAGGCCGCAGCTGGAGTACTGCATCCAGTTCTGGGCGCTGCACTTCAGGAGGGATGTGGAAAACATGGAGAGGGGCCAGAGGAGGGCTACCCGCATGATCCGGGGGCAGCAGAGTAGGCCCTACAAGGAGAGGCTAAGGGACCCAAACCTGTTCAGCCTCCACAAGAGAAGGCTGAGGGGGGATCTAGTGGCCTGTTACAAACCAGTCAGGGGGGATCAGCAGGCACTGGGGGAATCCCTGTTCCCCCGAGCACTGCCAGGAGTGACTAGAAATAGCGGTCACAAGCTGGCAGAGGGGAGATTCAGGCTAGACATCAGGAGGTGCTACTTGACAGTCAGGGTGGCTAGGATCTGGAACCAACTTCCAAGGGAAGCGGTGCTCACTCCTACCCTGGGGGTCTTCAGAAGGAGGCTAGACAATCACCTAGCTGGGGTCGTTTGACCCCAGCATCCTTTCCTGCTCATGGCAGTGGGTTAGACTAGATGATTTGCTCAGGTCCCTTCCAACCCTACCAACTATGAAACTATGAAAAAAAAGCCCCGGTGCTCACCAGGTGCTGCTGGGTGGGGGAGGGAGGCAATCCCTGCTGCCCCCAATGCCCCACACTGCATGGAGGGTTCTGCACAAGCCCACTGACCCCTCCTCATTCCCTCAGCGCCCCCCCCCCCCCCCGGGGGCCC
>NW_017728997.1:2669225-2681711 GCF_001723915.1 Gavialis gangeticus
CATCCCTTTAAGAAAAAAAATGGAGAAAAGCCCCAGAACTCTCTGCTCCTGCAGCAGCCTCGGGGCTTCGGGGGCTCATGCAGTGGGGGGCAGCGGGGATCACCCCCTGCTGGCAGGAATGGTGAGTCTGGGGAGGTTTTCAGGTTTTTTTTTTTCCTTAAAGGGCCAGAGCTGGCCTGGGCGGGGCACCTCAAGTCCTCATGCTCAAGATTATGCTTTCACCCTCCTAAGCTGTATATGCAGTGGTGATTGTTTTGGTCATTAGTTGAGAGCTCCCATATTACGTACCTTATCTAGCCATTTTGCCACTTTGTGGCTAAATTCCTCCTAGTAAAAATACCACCTCAGGGAGCTATAATGTAAATTAGGGATGGAAAAATTTTAAAAAATCTGGCCTACCCCCAACTGCAAGGGTAGGATTATTCTTCTGAGGTAATTTTGCTATTTTCAGAAGTTAAGGTAGTGTGTAAATGAGCCACTGAAAAGACGTCGTGTCCGTAGGGACATTACGTCTCGCTGTTAGGAACTTGTTCAGAATAAATCTCTGTGTACTGCATCTCATTTCACATCCCATGAATAAACCTCTCTCACTGGCATCTGACTCTTTCTTATAGATACAGACAACCACCATATTCTTTTCCTGACCTCTTTAAAATCACAGTTCATCCAAGCCACAGAAATTCACTCCTTTTAATCTTCTCTCAAGTCAATATCCCTCATCACTTAAACACTGTGTTGCTTGTCTCGGGATTCTCTCCAATTTGTCAAAATGAATGGCTTCCAGCAATTGGTAGTGATGAGAGGGTGGAGAATACATGCGACATAACAGACAATTACTCCCGTGAGAAAACGGCTTTGTTTTCTTTTCTCAAAAAGAGAGCCTTTTATTTCCATCCCATTAGAGACATGACCATCTTGCCTACTTACAAGACACTCCACAGAACTGCTTTCTACTGCGGTCACTTTTCCATGCCTCCTTCTTCTTTTTGCATCTGCTGTTTGTCTTGTGTTGTGGCACAAAACGAAAGGAGCTTGTGTGTGTTCAATGCTTCAGAAAGGTATTTGTTTCTTCACAGCTTGAACTAAGTTTTGGCCTCACTGTTTGCTTTTTTTTTTCTGAAGCCCATCAAGTTATCACCAAATTTCACTTGTAGACAAATGCCCAATGACACCATTCTCCAAATTATAGGTTAAATAAAAAAAAATAGTCTTCCTAACTGTTGTAGTATAAAGGGAATCACTAACATAACTGTGCATCTGGAGAAGTACTTTCACTGTGTAGGGTGCTCATTTACTGTGGAGAAGTTTTAAAAAGAAAAACTTGGGTGGTTTTTTTTTTTCCACAGACAGAAAGCACAATTTGAATGATCTTTCAATATGATATGGCCCTGACTCTGTGCAAAGCTAAAAATTCTTATCAAACATGTCTGCTTAATGCAAAGAAAGGTTTCGTTTTGATACAGGTTACTTCAGGGAAACATCTTTTTACTAAAACCTGTACTGGAGATCACCTTTACCAGTTCTGTCAAGAGGCCACCCCAGGCGCACAGTTTTCTTTATTAAGAGACCACATCTTTTAAGCAGTTGTTTTAACCAGTCTCAAGTAGCTGCTAAAAGCAGGCTTCACTCTATGGCTGTTGAATAAGAAACCAGTTTTAAAGCACGGATACATAAACACTATTTCTGTGCTTTGTCTCTATGACAGCTGCATCTCCTCGGCATCTATGCTGATCAATGCGATTTGCTACCTTCACTGAAAGTGCTTCCAAATAGTTTCCATTAAATTCATTTCCCTGGCTTTTTCAGCAATGAAATCAGCAAGAGCCTCAACCAATTAAGTCAATTTGAGTCTATCCACAGATTTCCATGGCCTTTGGATTGGATCTTAAAGGCATGCCAAACTTTTGACCTCAATTTGTTCTTTAGGATTTTGGGAGAGAACAGATCCTGCGTTCTGTACAAAGTATGGTTCTGTATTACAGTAATAAATTTGGGTCTCACCATCCTGTAGGCATAGGATGGCAGTATTTATAAATGTCTTCAGAACTGGTCACACAGCACTTCCCATCTTGGTGACAACTGTTAAATTTCATCCTTTCAAAACAGATTAGTGTGTGTGTGTGTGTGTGTATGTATGTATACATGTGTCTATGTATATGTATATATGATGTAACACCCACACACGCTTGGGTCTGTGTGTGGTCAAGTGTGTTTTGGTTTTATTTTGCTGTGTATCTTGTTTGTGCTGTATATTTTGTTTCCCCTAAGACTAGCGACCCCCCTCCCACCCCCTCACACCGTTACCTTACGATTCCTCAACAGAACCTGTAACACCAGTTGAGTGACTCTGGCCCCATCCCGGCGGGCCGATCCCCTTCGAATTGACTGCTCTGCATTAACAGTGTTCCAATGAGGCTGCTTTTTGGCCCTGGATGAGGTCAGAAAAGTTATTTAAGGTTGAGGCCAACTGGTCTGGCCCTCTTCCTCCTCCTGGGGCTGCTGAAGCCTGAACGCTGATTTGGGAGCCAGAAAAGCCTGCTTACCATGGGAGGGGTCACCCCCCACTCTTCACTGATGGGGCAGACTGAAGCCATGTGAAGGGAAAGCCTCAGGCAGAGAAAGAGAAAGTGTGTCTCAAGGCTTGAGACCCTTGTCTCTCCCTCTCCTTTCCCCTTTCGTTTTCTGGGTTTTGAGTGGGATGATGCCATGCGGGAGGGCATCAATCCCCGAAGCAAACTGGCCAAGGTTGGAGCCTGGCAGTTTTGCTGGCATGCTCTGGGCCAGGGCTGAGAGTCTGGCATGTTTTAGTTGGTGTCGCAGCTTGTTTTGGGTTCGGCATAGCTGTGTTGCTGGACCCCAGCTACGTGTCTTGCTGGCTGCTTTAGCTACACAGGCTTTGAGTGAGAGGATGAGCGTATCCTTCCCTGGTGTAGACTGCCTAGGAATGGGGTCCTGGCACCTACTGTGTTGGGGATTGTAGTGTCTCAGTGGGGTGGTAGAGCTGAGACTATATGTCCAGGCTGCAGCCATAAGCCAGGGCCCTATTTGCTGTTTTACAGCTGCTGATTTTCAGCCCACTGGTGTGGGGCTGAACACCAGCCATATATTGGCTGCAGATGTTGGGCCAGGGTGAAGCCTTGCTTATTCAGGCTGCAGCGGTGTATAGGCCTGGTTGGCTTTTTGCTGCCCAGTCCAGGCCCAGTGAAATAGGTCTGGGCCTTCTTTTGTCCCTTTTGCAGTTTATGCCCCAACTAAGTGCTGTGTTTGGGTGCTAGTTCTAGTTCAGGCCCAAGGCAAATTAGGCTTTGCCCCCTGTCTTCTTGTTTCCTAGCTATTACGTCTCAGCCTAGCTGTGTGGCTGAGGTTATAAGTCTAGGCCACAAACAAGTAGGCCTGGTGCTCTTTTGTTGTATGTTAATGCCTGGGTCTGGCATGTTTTGGGCCTGGGACATGTTGCTTTTGTGGCTCTATGTCCCGACCAACGCAGCACGATTGGTGTTGGTTGCTGGTCAGACTCTTTCACTGTTTGTCTGGCTTTTCTCAGTCCTCTTGTAGTTTCCTGCCCCAGCAGAACTGGGATTAGGACTAAATATTGGGGTGCGATATGCTAATGAAAACTGCAGTACACCCCCTCAAATCCACTACGCAAAAGTGAGGATAAGTGCTACACTTTCACAGGGAGCAACGATGGGCCCTTTGCAAAGCAGAAGGACCTACAATCTCTAGCAGCTCCCTGGTCTCTCTGGTGTGGGCCCCCCTTTCCAGCCCATTGCTGAAGGGCAGGTATAGGGGTGCAGGTCCCCAGAACTACCCTTTGAGGGAGTCCCCAGTCCCAGACTACCTAGGTATGGGTAAAGACCTGCCCCCCCAAAGAGGGTGCCACCTATAGACTTTGTTTTGTAGTTTGTAGTGTTTTAAAATTATAGTTAGTGTTTACTTTGTTTTTTCTCTATGCTTTGTAATAAATTTGGTTTTCCTGTTTATACTGCTTGCAAGAGAAGGGTGGTTGGTTTTATTGGACACCCTAGCCTTTTATCTAGTGTTTCCCAGGTAGACTGGGTGAGGCCTCGAGCCAAGGTAAAATATTTGGTATCCCTGAAGTTGAACCCAGCCCTTGGTTGCTGCTGACAGGTGCTCAGCAGAAGGGATCTATATCTATAGCTATATATCTATATCTATATCTCCTACAAAGTCTACAAACACTTAAATGACCAAATAAATCCCAGGCAAATGTTCATGTTTTCATTCTTTTCAGTCTCTAGCTATGTTTTTCATAAATTTCCTGATCTAATCCACTCAGTTCTGGACAAAGGTCATTTCACGGGAAGTATGGAGTTTTTCATTCTTGTTTTTAATCTAATCAAAAAGCTTTTGACACAGCAAACTGTCCAGCTTTAGTATCTGAGCTCAAACACTGTAACCTTGACTCTCTCCTTTGTCCCTATTCTTTTTTTCCTTCCCCTAGCATTTTCAAATGGATTCACTCAGGAGCTACCTTCTGTGCAATTTTCCCTGTCTGCTTTTCGGGATGTCTCCAAGTTCCATGCTAGGTTATGTACTTTCCAGCCTTTCTATTAATAACACAGTGTGTCTTTGCAATGTAACACTAATGCACACAAATGGCATTGTTTTTGTTTGCCACTAAGTGGGGGGGAGGAGGGGTGTCTCCTTTGGTCTCTAATACTCTGAAATGCCATATATGATCAGCTGGCTAAGTAATCTCTTTCTGTCTTTCAATCTTCATAGCCCTGTACCTACAGTAGGGTATTATAAAAACAAATTAAGACCAACTAATATTTATTCAGTAAGGCTGCCAGATGTCTTTTTTTATAGACTGTCTGTCTAGTATGTGACTTCACTGCTGCAGAAAAGTCGCCAAACACATTTAACACCCCCAACACCCCCACCCTGATCCAAGAAAGCTGCAAACACTGCTGTTTTCAAAGCACCTTTTGTTCTAACATTATTCTTTATAGGGAAAGGTGTCTGGAACTAATCGCCATCCAAGGAGAAAACTTTGCCTTGCAGTTTAGGATCAACCCACTCTGCTCCTGTTTCTGTTGTCTACAAGAATATCCCAAAGTACATTGTACCATGTCCTCTTTTATTAGTGATTTTGGGCAAAATGTACCGTTTTTATTACCTTCTGCATGAGGGTAATGGCTTTTACCCAGCACCAAAATTTATGCAGAAATGAAATGCAATGCAGAAATGAAAATGAAAATAAAGAAGAGTTTTGTTTAAAGGCTGTATTTCAATATCCCATGAATATGTTACCAAAGTTTTACAAAAAGAAGCTCCAAGTGTGCCAAAATATTGGTATGAAGGGGGTGGGGAATCAGCAGGGAGGAATGATATAATCTAAAGCTACTAGTTCTTGGATTACTACAGAGCTAGATTTTCAGAGCAAATGAACTGTTGATTTCTGTATCAGTAGTTAGTATGAAACAACTCTGAAAGTCAAGCCTGTAATAAAGTATGTCTTCTTTTAAGTCATAAGGAGGAACAAAACACCCATGAGGAAATCATAAACATCTCAACATAATGGGCCCTAGGATTTCTAGATGAGATTTTATCCAGAAATATTCCCAATTACTTCATCACTAAACTAAAGCATTGTAAAAAGTTCCTCTGAAGTATCTTTATTTAGAAGCCTTTCTTGTTTTAATTGCCCAGTAGTGTCTCAGCTCTTAATAACTGTATATCATTAGAAAATACATTAATTCAGGAAGTAGATTGACTAGTCGTGTAAAAACCTGCAGTAATATGTACAGTTTTAACATAATGAAAACAGATTTCAATGCAATTTCCTCATTAAATGTTTGTTAAATGCAATCTCATCTCTGTATGTTTTATGTTTCAGTAGATCATGTGGATATATAGAGCCAGGAATACATTTAGATATTTTAACACTTCATTTCATGGCACTGTAATAATAATAATTGACAGCGTGTCTTAATTCTTAAAGTGACTTTCATCTGTAAAAATTCAAATTTCTCAAGAAAAATCTACACATACTGCCCCCCCTCCAGCACCCCCACCATCAGAGAAACCACAACCTATAGGGGAAACATGTAAAATATTCAAACAGCTCATTACATCTATATTGCAACTGAGGGCAAAAAGAGAAGACTAATTTTTTCCAATGGAAACTGATTAGGGGATTGTGGGCATGTGATGTGTTGCTGATATGGGTAGCAAATTTACTCCTGAGTAGTTACTGTGCAGTAAGGCACATGTAGATGCCTTACTGCTCAGTAACCCTGTTTGTGTGCACTGACTTGGGAGTAACTTTACTTCCAAGTTGGTGCATATACAGTGTTACTGTGCTGTAACACCTACACACGTAGAAGCCAGTTTTAAAAATGCTTACTGTGCAGTAAATGCACATGTAGACATGCCTACAGTATAGGGAGAGTGTAGTTATGTATTCAATTTCATATTGGTGTTCTGATAGTGTTTTAAGTTTGAGCAGCATGGAATTATGGGTTATTTCTTTTCTTTTAGGGTTATTTACCTGGTAGGCTTCATTTACTAAGAACATGCCATTTCTTTGCTACATCTGGGCTATTCACAATTTACCTATAACTTCTATTGTATAATGAGTTCAAATACTATTAAGGGGTATACTTGAAATATTTGGTGTAGGTCCTTAGCAAGTGTAAATTGTCATGGTTCTATTGATAATTTCTGTGAATCTATATCTGATAATTCACACTAAATAAGGATCTCCCAGGGACTCACAGACCATTGAAGTTAGCAAGACCTTTGCAGTGACTTCAGTGATGGTTGAATGACTCCTGTACTATTTGCAAAACATTCCTTTAAAGCACACTTTATATCCCATTTTTCCAACTTTGCTGATGGAGGGATTTTGTGTTCAACAAAAGATCTATTTGCTAAGCTATTTTCTTCTTTTCTAAGAGTAACTCAGTGGTACCACAATAAAATGTTTAGCATTTCAAAATTTAGTAGTATGCAAGTGGAATGAATTAATCAGGAAGGACAGCCAGGCTAATTATAACAGAGAACTCTTCTATTTATTCCCAAGTATCTTGTTAATCAGAAATAATGGAAAAGGAAATAGATAGAAATTAGATGGTTAAGTGAGATGTTGGCAATATATATATATATAAAAATTAGGCTAAGTGTCTTTTACAGGATGATAATGTAACTTAAATGAATCTATTAACAATATGTAACTTTGAAGCAGCTTCCCATCATGCTGTCTGAAAAGGTAGCAATACAATGTGTAGTTACTGTTGGGTAATGTTACTATTGAAGATTAATTAGTTAAAGGTAAGGCAGTATTTTTTATCCTCAGTTTGCTTTGATATTGGATTTTTGGCTTTTGCCCCCTGTCGCAGAGCACTCAGGTGCCCTGAGCCTGAGAGCAGAAAAACAGCTCAGGAGAGATCCCTAGTGGCAAGAAGGGGGAGGCCCAGCTGCCAGTTACCAGGGCAGCCAGAGTAACAGGTGCTGGTTGCTGGGACAACCGCTGGGGAGCCAGCTGACAGGAAGGGGCAGGGCCTGGCCCATATAAGCCCAGGCAGGAGGCCAGGAGGGTAGTTCCCCTCTGGCAACTGAGGGACGGGGAGCTTGGCTAGTGCAGATGGAGGGGAGAACTCTGACTGTGTGAGCATCCCCTGGTAGCTGCTGGGGTTGGAGTGTTTTTTTCTGGTAGGGACTGAATGTTGTTTGGCTGGACAGCTTAGCTTTTTATGTTATAGTCCAGGGGCTCTGTGTTTTTGTGTTTGCTGTTTTAACCGGAGGACCGGGTGAGGCTATTAGGGGTTGGAGGAGGCCTCATAGGGGCTCCATGGGAGCGTGGGGACCTTGGCACCAGAGAGGGTGCAGCATTTGGGGTGCATTGATCCCAGCCCCAGAGTGAGGGGGCAGTGAGAAGTCCCAGAGCAAGGTGGGCAGTGAGAAGCCCAGAGAGAGGGCCGCGAGGAGCAAGGGGCCCCAGAACAAGAGGGCAGGGAGAGGCCTCAGAGCAAGGGGGGGAGGGGCTGCAAGAAGCCCCAAGGGGATAAAGGAGAGGGCCAAGTCACAACAGGGCCTAGGTCAAAAACCACATCAGTACCATCTGCGAGGCTTGGGCTGCAGTGTTGGGGAGGAAAAGGAGCCGCAGATAGCGTCCCCTGGCACCAGGGTGCACAAAGTAGGGCAGCCTCCCACTAATTACATCAACCAATTAATCAATTAAGATCAAGGCATGGCAGGAGAGGAAGCAGGCAGTTGGCCCATAACAGGAGGGCGGAGCCACCACTAGAAAGGCTCCGGTAGTGATACTCCTGTCATACCCCCCAAATACAGTGAAGAAATACTAGAGGAATAAACTACACACATAGTGAATACTTGCTAGATTCAGGTTTGATGTAACAAATCATGTTTTGGTCCATGTTCCGTGAGGCTGGACAGGATGTAAAAATAGGAAGAGTTTGTCCCAGCAAAATAATGTTGTTTTTCCTCTTGTTGATCTTCCAAATTATTACAGTGGTATATAATAACTTCAGCATAAATAATACACATTAAATTTTAAAATCAACACAGGACAACCCTCTTCCCCCTTATTTTATAATATGCTAATAATTTTACAAAACTAAAGACAGGATCTAGCTGTACCAACACCAATATTCTGCAGTCTACCCTCTATCTTCTTCTTTCACACTGTGGAGAAAATGTGTAAGTAGTAGAATTACCTACTGTTTCATAAAATATTCCTCAATTGAGTTGGTAGAATTTATGTTGGGTCTTACCTTGAAAACAAGCGGGTGCACTTTGTAAATTGGAAGCATAGATTGGATGTAGTGAACCTGAGCTGTTCACACTTGTGGCCAAAGGCACTTTGTTTCATCTATACCGGTGACTGTAGTCCAACTTTTCTCTTCAGTGCAGACATTGCTGCAATCACTTATGCCTTTGTCCCCTCAGGACTAGAGTGATGTTAAGATTTCAGTCTTATGATCAGTCAAAAGGTGATGCTGTTTTAGACTGCTGGGCTGCATCCACACATGTAGGCACAACATTTGCAGCAGCATAAATCTGTGCCAGAGATTTATGCCTTTGATGCAGGGCAAATTGTGCTGCTTTGGGCAAACTGACCTTGCTCAGCGTCTCCCAGATCTTTAGCCAGGGGGAGCCTGAGCAATGTAAAAAGCTGCCCTGGTGACCAGCTCAGGGCTGCTTTGCTTAGGAGCTTCTCAGGCCTGGCCAGTTGGTGTCTGGGAACACTAGCCTCCTGTGCCAGCTATACTACTGCAGCAGGCCTGACCTAGAGAGGCCTTGCACTCTCTACCCACTGCAGCAGTCTGGCAGTGAAGACTGTTGCCTGGCTGTGACCTGCTGCCACCTGCGATGGCACCTGGCCCCTCAGACCTGTGTCCCTATGGCTGCATGCCTTCTGGACACAGGTAGGGACTGTACAGCTGCCTGGGCTGTGGTATGGGTGCTCCAGCAGAGCTACCTGCAGCTCTGTGCCAGCTGCCAGAGGGCTGTGGCTGCACAGCAGCACCACTGTGTTCAGGCAGCTCAGTCCAGGGCCACATTCTGCCACCTGCCTCAAGCCTTTGAATACCAGCTGGCCTTGCCCATCCCATTGGCCCCTGCTGCTGCCCTTTGCCCCACTGCTGCCAGCCCAGATCCGCCTAAGAGAGAGGACAACAATGAAGATCCTGTTATCACCCCCTGCATCTGCTTCCACACATGGGAACTGCAGCAGAGCCAGCCAGCCAGAAACAGTGTCACAGATGAGAACCATCCCCTCCAGCAGTGGCATACAGGAGCCAGAGTGCATGGATACCATCAGTGTCTATCTATAGACCTCCCCCTCCCCTCTCCCTTACCCCCGGGGCAGGGCACCAACCCCCTCACCACCAGTGCCAGGCCACCTGTCCAGGGGCCTCAATCCCTGCCAACTGCCAGCACAGGCAGTGTGGCTGTCTGGAAAATAAAAGCAATTTTATTCCCTCTCCCTCTCTCCAAAACTTCCCCACACCAGAAAAACGTCATGACCACAGTACCCTGTGCAATACTTTCCAGTACCCCAACACCATTTACCAAGGCCCCTCATGCACAAACCCATCCTGACCCAGAACCAAACCAAAACTATGTAGCTGTGTCGTAGGGGAACAAGAGAGCATCCTGAGGGGCAGGAGAGAGGAGGCACAGGGTGGAGGGACTCTGAGGTTGGCAGCCCTGTTGCCCAGACCCAGGCCTTGGCCTTGGGCCCAACCACCCCGTGAGCAGGGGTCACAGTGATGTGATCCAGGGCCTCGTTGCTCTGGGGAAGAGGGTGGGTGCTCCACCTCAGGGACAGCCACCGCAGGTTGGCCCAGACCTGGGAAGACCTTGACAGCCATGGCAGGCCTGTGGGGTCTGCAGGGGTGCCAGCTGTGACCTTCCCCTGGTGCCATCCAGCTAACCTTCTCCCAGCTGAGCCCTGCCCCTGGTGCCAGAGGTGCAGGTTGGCTAGGGGGGCCAGGCAGCTATTGTGGGATTGCACAGCCTGTGGTGCAGCAGCAGGAGCTGCCCACGTGGGGATGGTGGCCACAAGCTGCTTGGTGACCCAGTGCTCATATGCTATGGCCACAGCAATGGAGGCCTGGAGTTGGTTCATCTGTTCCAAGACCTCCTGGACCAGCTTCTGCTACTCCTCAATCTAGGTTACCAGGCACTCCAGGGCAGCCCTCCTGGCCTGCACCCAACCATGGTCACGACAAAAGTGACCATGCTTGTGGAAGTCCTGCAGGACCTGCTTGTGAAAGTCCTGAGCCTCCTGGCAGCATGCCCACACCATTCAGAATGCATCCTCCTGGCAGCTCTCCCACCAGGCACATCACTCCCGCTGCAGGTGACACATCCAGATGGCCCCTGGTTTCCTTGAAACTCAGTGGGTGGCTTCTGGGCACAGGGCAGCAGCTTCTCCTCTGGCAGATGGGCTGTCTGGAGAGAGAGGTCCATCTTCAGCTACAGCAACATGGCATGGACAAGAACAAGCCCCAGTGAGGGTCTCTAGGGAGTAGCCACATTCTTCAGCACAAAGCCAGGTAGATGACCTCCAAGCCATAGCAATGTGGGCCTGGCACCCTGACAAGGGCCATGGCCATTCTGGGGTCTGACTGTCCCTTCTCATTGTGTGTCTAGGTGGCCTGTTACTCATGGGCTCCACAGGGCCCTGCTAGGAGGGGTCCTCCAGAGAACCACCTGCCTGTGGCGCCCAGCTTCTCCCCCTACCAGGTAAGATGCAGCATCCCAAGACCCCCAGGCCCTCAGGCAGTGGCTCCAGTGGGTGCAGAGCTGGAGCTCGATGGGCTCATGGCCCTGGCAGCACTTACACCTCCCCCATGCTCCCCGACCAGGGCCAGTCCCATCCAGCCAGGAGTGCTGGCAAGGTGGGGAGATGGAGATGGAGTCAAACCAGGCCTCTGGCAGGGTGTGCTCTCCAACCACCTGGGTAACACTCTGGCCACTCCTCCCTACTCCCATTTCTGTCCTGCAGGAGGTGGGGGACCTCTCGCTCGGGGCTCCTCTCTAATGCTGCAGTGGCAGTGGCACTGCCTGTGGCATGCAGTGTGCTCCCCTTGCTGCTGTCACTCCTGGCATGGCTGGACAGTGATGGGTCAGCAGTCTGGAAGAGGTAGCTATTGCCAGAAGATGTGTTCATTGCGGTGGCCTGTATTAAAGTGTCACAGTGTGTCCTCCTGGCCCTAAATGGCCAGGAGGTCAGTCAACTTGTCTGCCTCCATCTGGATCCCTGGTGTTAGCCCTGGGTAGACTCCTCTGCCTGGGTCTCCCTACTTGCCTCTGCAGGATCACCCGTGGTCCCTGCCACAGCCTCTGGGTCCTCCTGATGCTGCTGCTGGCCTGCAGCTGAGGCCTGGGTGCCTTAGTCTCAGTGACATGGGCATGGCTGGCCTCTGTGCACAGCTGCAAGGCAGCCTGGATGGTTCTGGTGCTGTGCCTGGGCCCAGGGCAGACCCTAAGTGCCAGGCAAGCTCTGGAGCATCCCAGGACAAAGCCTGGCTCCCAGATAGCTCTGGAGCTGCTGCTGTGAGCCCTGCTTCATTTTTATTTTCTCCAGCATGCTGAGCTAGCGTGCTGGAGCAGTAGGGGGATGCAGCGGCCATAGAAATGGTCTGGCCAGTTGCCAGAGCATCTCCTTGGAGGACCCAGCCTCCATTTGCTGCCTCCAGGAGCACGTGTTGCACCATGTTTTTCCAGTGCATTTTTTTTTTTTTTTGATACCAGGATTCTCTGGTATCATATTTAGGATCTGCACTGCAAATATGCAGCATGGGGAACACTATCTCATGTGTAGGATTCTGCTGTCTCAAACACCTTTGAGACACCACAAAACACACAAGCATGCTTGTGTGGACGCAGCCCTAGAGTTTATCTTATACCCACTCTGTCCCTTCCACTGGCTCCTAGGAAGCTACTGGGTGGAATACAAGTTATTGGTTTTAACCTCGGACAACCTAA
>NW_017728997.1:2686711-2705600 GCF_001723915.1 Gavialis gangeticus
CCTGGTATCATATTTAGGATCTGCACTGCAAATATGCAGCATGGGGAACACTATCTCATGTGTAGGATTCTGCTGTCTCAAACACCTTTGAGACACCACAAAACACACAAGCATGCTTGTGTGGACGCAGCCCTAGAGTTTATCTTATACCCACTCTGTCCCTTCCACTGGCTCCTAGGAAGCTACTGGGTGGAATACAAGTTATTGGTTTTAACCTCGGACAACCTAAATGGTTTGGGAGATATTTACAGGAGAAATTGCCCCTTTTCTCATGATACTAACAGCTAAGATCCAGCTGCTTGAACAGATATAGAAATGATGGGCAGTTTATATATACATTTTAAATAAATAATGCATTATTTGAGACAGACAATTGAGACTGAAGCCAATGGAACATAATTGAAACAATAAGTGTATGTAGATATCCCACCTTATTTTTGTGCAAGGTCTTGCAATACTATAAGTGGTACAGGACCTGAGGGATGGAGGGTGGCACTGAATGAAGGGGGCTGCTCCAGGTTTTGACAGCTGAAATAGTCCCCTTTGGATTATTTTGTCATCTAGAGTTGGTCAGAATGCACTGTGATTATGCCCCATGTCCTCACATGACCTATGCTAGTTTGGGAGAAGGAGCAAATGTTGCAGAGCTTAGCTGCATAAGCTTTATACTGCCTGGAGTTTCTCTACATCAGAGACATCCACAGCTGTCTCTTTAGGGAACCTGTGCATTGCCTGAGGAGCACAAATCAGCTCATAGCACTGAGGATCTGGCTTTTTGTTTCCAGGCTATATTTAGCAAAAGTGCCATCGCTCCTCATGGCTACATCTATTGAATTGATTTCCCATGGTTACCTCTCCTAAGGGGTTTGTGTGAATGTGGATGTGTTCTACTGCCTCTGCTTTGGGCTGCTACCACTACAAAACCTTGATATATGCATTTTCTCTCCAATTAGAGTTTTAATTAAAGAAATGTTCTCTACCCATCTCCAAGAGGGATTTAAAAAATTGGATAAAAATACATATTCATTCCACCCTCCTTGACTCTAGCAGCAGCTTTTATAAAAAAAATAACCCAAATAGGTTGGGCGGAGAGGGAATGATACCAGAAATATGGACAAAGCAGTTTTGTCAGAACTTGTTTTGTACTCCAGATCTTGAATGTGCTGAATCACAGATATTGTAGAACATCACTTAATACATTTTCCCCATTCAGATTACCCAGAGGTAAATGATATGATTACCTCTGACAATTCTATTACTCTACCCATCTTCCTGTATCAACAAGATCTCAGTGGAATTGTTCCCATTATTTTATGAAACAGGAAAGTTTTTGATGCCAAGTTCTAACCCACAGAATCAACTGCCTGTCTCTCCCCCACCTTCCTCGTGATGCTACCGACTTGCATTTTATTATCTTGGTAGAGAAAGTCAATATCACAATTTATGAGAGATCTCAACAGCAAAACTGAACTTTTGGAAAGCATCTGTGGTCCCAAATCTTTAATGAGCTCCATGTGTGCAGGCTCTCTTTCAGGATCAAGGCCTTCCTACTTCAGTCAAAACAAATTACAACACTGGTTTGAGCCTGTTTAGAAGTTTGTATTTATCAGATGGTCTGGATTTTACTGATTAGGGGAAAATGTGGTTAAAATCAGACTTTGATGCCTTTGAGTTGCTTGGAGACAGGCATTAACACAATTCTTATGGGCTGGAAATTCAGTCTTGAAATACACCAGTCTTGTAAAATTCAGTATAGGGCTGGAAACAGGGGAAGTTAAAAATTAGAGCATGTGCATGAAAGTGTGTGTGTGTAGGTGCACACACACATGCACGTGGGCATATACACACTAAATATTTTATCATGGTGGCATAAAAAGCTCAATTTATTGCACTTCCAGATAAATTCAACTGTGGCTGATTAAAGCATAGTTGCATGTTGATTTAAAGCATTCATATAGAAAGGATAGCATGAAGAACTTGTTAGCACATCTTAGCAAAAGAGTTTATCTCTATTTCATCATAAAAATACAGTATGTTAAATAAGGTCCTTTTCTCCTTTTCATCTTTTAATTGATTTTTTTTTCACTCTTTTAGTTAGTTTTGTCTCTCCTGGTTACTGATATGGGCAACTGAAGAGCTATAAATACAGAGGAGCATTCAGTGCAAGTTACAGCATCACCATGGAATATATAAGGCTAATGCATATACATTAAAAGAAATCAAGATTGATTTGACAGAGAGTCATTGCCCACAACATGGGAATAGAAGATACTAACAAGTATGGCAGAATGAATGAGTGTTGCCTTGAGCCTAACTTACCGACACAGGCAGAATGCTATGAGGACCAGTTTTGACCCAAATATTTTTGTTTCCATAATTATATGGTCTTTGAAAATGCCATGGAGGGCATTGTTGGCAGTCCCCCCTCCCCTTCACAGTCACTAGGCACTGTTTCTGGTGGGTAAAATGAAACTCATGTCATTGGACACTCTCTCAGTAGTGTTGCAGATTTTAATTGGGCTTTTGTCTGCATATGGCAGGTTTGGAACTATTTGGAAATTCAATGTACACTATTCCTGAAGGCCTTTCATAATTGGGCTAAATATATCATTTCATTTGCTGTTTTATTTCACCACTGCAGCAGAAACCTTGAAATGCATTTGATTTGACAGACTTGATAGAGATGAGCAAGAATCTAAATATTGCTTAGCTATTGATATTTTCAGCAACCCAGCTCTCCCCATACACTCTTAGCAGAGTTTAACATACTGGCCTCCTCATTCCTGTGTTGTAGTGCTATTTTTGGGACAATTCTTTGTAAGACAATAGCTTTTTAAGATTTGGGAGAAGGAAAAAAAAGCAGTGATGCTGACCATGGTCCTGAAAGAGATGAATCATTACAAGTCTGTCTTTCTGTCTGCCTATGTCTTTCTTTTCCTATCATGCCAGATTTTTTAAATTACCAAAATATTTTATATTTTTCTAATGATGCAAGTATCAATCTCCTTGTCTTCAATTATTCAAAATGTGAATATAGCCCCGGAACTCACATAGACATTGAATGACCTTCCTGGCAAACTCTTGGGTCTGTTCTGCTTTGTTCTGAAACGTGCACCAAGTTAAGATTTTAAAGATATGAACCTAAAAAAATAAGGTAGGCAAGGCCTGTTGGGAGACATGTATCAGACTGCTTTAAATGTAGTCATTTTCTCAATTAATTATTATTAATGTCATGTTTATGAATGAAGGAAGCCACCAAAGTGGTTTTGTAATCTGCAGCTAAAAAATTGCTAAAATTATTTTTTCCTATCTGTTTGAACAAACCAAAAAACAAAAACACAGTCTCTCCTCTTGTTTTGTCCCATGCATTGCTTGGATATAAAGCTTGACTAATGGCCAACTAAAAATTTCCCCAGGTTAGTGGAACCATTAGCTGGCATCAAAGAGTATAGGTGGCTTCAACACCAAATACCTAGTTTTGTTCTGGTGTTGGAAATCTATTGGGCATCATGCATGCCAATTCCTAATCAGCCTATGGCCCCTTGGTGATAAAAGTGAAGTTGAAGTTAGAACAGTTTAAGGACTGAGTCTGAACCAGTGGCATTTAAGAATCAAATGACTAACCAACTTTCTGCCTTTTCCTCATGTTAAGTAAGTTGTGGCACAAAATTGACCATAGGCCTAAATATTTGCAGTGTTATATATACACATCACAATTTCAAGCATTTAAGTTGTCAGAAAAGTCACTGCTGCTCAGATCTCAAAAATGTTCTTTTATTAAAGAATGTGATAAGATGCCTGGGATAATAAGGTGTTTTCCAAACAGTACACTGTGCACCTTACTATAACCTCTTCTGTCCTTTCATGACAAAAAAATCAAAAGAAATAGTATGGGATTTTTTAATGTTTCATTTTGAAGTTGATATTGTTCTCAAGAATGGTGCCAGACTCTCATCTTAGTCTCCCATGTAGCCTTCAAACAAGCATGGAATAGGCAATGGTAATGCAAGGTTCTGAACAGTGTCCTCTCAATATACTTACAATCTGTTTTAAAGTGCCCCCCCTCCAGCAGAGAACTGAGAAATAAATCAGCATATTAATTTAGTCCTTGTTCTCTCCATTAAGACTGATTATAAAGAATAGCAGTTGATGTCAAATGTGGTACCGGTATTATCACATGAAAAACCCACCCACTAGGAACTAGACTGAGACCACTAATTCAGTTCACATACAACACACAAACAACCACAGGATAGTAACAGCTTTCAAATTGCTATTGACTTGGGCACTGTATTGCAATTAGTTTCCATCTATCAATCAGTCTTCGTAGACACAAGGGCCCTTCCTAGTAAAATCCTAAAATACAGTAGGAGCAGTAATAAACTGACATAAAGGCAAATTTAACCTTAGAATACAATGAAGAAGAAAACCCAATCATAACAGATATGGGGGGAAAGAAGTATTATTTTTAGTCAGTTTCATTGAAAAAACTGAGAGCATTGGCTTTTTTCAGCAAATTAAATTTAAATTGCAAAATAAAGACTGTAGTGATGTTAACACAGTTTCCAAATTATGTGCATGGACTTAACTAGGTAGATTCTAGGGACATTTCTTTAATCAATTGGTTGTTTCATTTGACTGTAGCTTTTATTTCTATTTCTATTATTATATTTGCACAATATAAACCATCTTTCGGTGGAAGAGATGAAAACAGAAATGCTGAATCATATAATGCTGTTGAATTCTTTAATGCTATATAATCAAAGAAATGTAGGGCTAGAATGAAACTCAAGAAATCATCTACTTGATCCCCTATACTAAGGAAGTATCAACTGCTCCTGGAGGTGATCACAATCTTTTACATGTTGATACAATTTTATATTTCAAAAAGGTCAGTCATACGCTAAGCGCATCAATTTTATTTACCTTTTCTATTTTTCTGACCAGATCTTCTATTATGATGTATCGTACCAAATATATACAGCTAATCCATACTTTACAGAACTATGGAAGATGTATTACCTCTCAGGAAGAATTGTAAACTCTTTGCAAAGTACAGCAAAAGAACAGATGGGGAAGTAAGGTCAGGACTCCATGTCTTTCACTCGTCAAATGCACTTAGCTTTCCACAGGCAACCACCACCACAAAATCCTTTGTAGTCAAGGCACTGATTCTGCATTATTGGAAGATTTGTGAACCATGCAGGATGAATCTGTCACAAGGTACAGTATATTATCTTACTTTTGTATAGGGAGAGGTAGTGCACAAGAACTGAAGTTAGCTGTACTTGACTTGCCATTAAATGAGCATGCATGCATCTCGTACCTATTACATACATGCTAACAGCTACGATAGGGCTGTACACTAATACTCTTCTTATTTTAATTGCCAGTATTTTGCATTAGATGCTGTGAATCTTTCCAAAGCTTAGCATCAACATCAAAAATAAAACTAACTCTCTGACATATTCTAGCTCTTTGCTATTGTGGAAGATATTGGATGCTCTGCTTTCAGTGAATATTAATGAAGTAAATTATCTCAGAAAATTTCCTACTGTGTTCAAACTACAGGAGCCAACATGCCTCATTAGACTCCTGTTGATTAGAAATGTTAAAGTGGCTTTTCTTTCTTTTCATTTTAATTAAAATTAATTTGATAGGCTTTTAAAACCCCCACAACTGGTTAAATATAAAATCTTTTGAAGTTAGACCTTACACTTTCTTGTAAGTAACTTGTCTGGTGCCAGCTTGCCACCCTTGCATCATCACTTCAGTGAAGCTGTTCTGAAAAAAAGAAGGTACTACATCACAAAGGAAGATTGGCTGGGCTAGTTGGTCTGATTTTTAATGTTGCGTCCATCTCAGGACCTCATGGCAGCCAGAAGCCTTTGATAAAGTTATTTGCAGCCTCAGAGGAGGGCCCCAAGATTTATCTTAAAAGGAAGAAAGTGAAGGCATTTCAATCAGAGCCTCAGCTGATACAAAAAACCTTGCAGAGCCTGATTTTTGGAAACTTTTACCCAGGTAAGTGATGAAATTTGCTTCCAAAAGAAACAATCTCAGGAGATGGAGCTGAGAGCTGATTGCTGCTTCCCCTTTCTGAGAGCAAAGTCTTGTGGTATTTAGTCATTGTTTGAGAGCTCTAAACTATATTATTGATGTAATATCCATAATATCCCCTTTACATCCCAAGAGCAACAAAGGGATGCATCTTGGTTTACGGAAGCAGATTTTTAGGGCCAGGGAATAGCAATAATGTGACAGCAGTGGTCTCTACCCCGAAAATTAGTCCTTTGTGCCATCTTCTGTGTGAAAATCATAAAAAGTCCATTACTGCTCTTGACATGCTGCCGCTCTGTGTTTCAGCAAAAAACCTTAAACTTTTGAGTATGGCTATAATAACCTTGCTCTACACTCAGATTATATATTTAAGACATTTATGCTACAATTACTACCTGGCACTCGGATGAATACAATCTTTACACAATGCTCTGATACATCCATTAGGCATAATGTAACATTTTAAGTAAATCTCTATGGCATCGATATACATTTTAAGACTGTTTTTTGTTCTGCCTCCTATTTAGTAGTTGACAATAGAAAAAAATGTGCTCCAATATAATAAATCACAAAAGCTACGGTGTTGACATGAAAACATTGGATTTTTTTTTCCTGATTTTTCATGAACAGAAAAACATATTACAAAGGGCACCGGAAGAAATTAATTACAGGAGTCTTTTCCACAGAGGTGTTTTGTAGCCAGATACCTTTGACAGAGTTATCATTATGTTACTGATATTCTTAGGCTGACATAATCTCTGCATCTATGACAGAAAGTGGGTGCTGCGCTAGCTGAGCAGGGGTAGCTAGAGGTAAAACACCTATTGCAGACAAGGCCTTAGTGAAGCAAGCACATACAAAGCAAGCGAGCTTACAAGTGAATTAATGCCCTCATATCAATAACAATTATTTCCTCACACTGAAGAGTACATACAACTTGCTTTTGTCTGATACTCACACAAATGCTTCAGTTTTTGCCATTATGAATACAGCTAGAGGTTTTCTTCTTGCCCTCCCCCATTTAACCATGCAATATTGTTAAAGCAATTTACTCAGGCATTAGGCAAGACAAATTTGTTATACACAATCTTGCTTTAGCAACTGAGCAAGCAGTGGTGGAAGCTCGGTGTAATAACAGAACAGTGGGCCCTACTGTCACCAGATGTACAACATACTAGTGCTGATTATAATGTTCTCTGAGTCACAAGCACACAAGGGAACTGGAGGGTTAGAAAAATATTTAATCATTATTTCCTTTGGGATTAATAGACAACGCAAGGGATAACATTTAAGGTAGATTATATCCTCTTTTTTTTTTCCCTGTGTGAGTGGAATGTAGGCAGATTAAGTACTGCATTCTTTATGGTTACTTTTGTTCTCAGGACATATATTTAGGTCAGACTCTTAGTGCCTCATGGAAAAGCATTATATGGTACGGAAATTTTTAAGCATTGGTATCTAAATAAAACAAGACTGCTTGATTTCTTATCTTTCTATTAAATTAAATTAAATTAAAGTGGCTCTTAGCACAAGTCAGAAGTCGGGAAGTCCACAACCTAGATGCTGAGCATTGTAGCCCAGGATAGCAAAGCATAATTCACATCCTTACCTGTATAGTGTAGTAGTCCCCTTTATGTCAGTTGCTACAGAACTGGGATTGTTACCAGATATTCTGTCACTATGGAGAGCTGGGACATATTCTTCACTTAATAGGTACAAACTAGTCTAGCTGTCAGAGTGGTCTAAGACCCATCATTATAGATTCACCCTTTCCTTGCTCCCAGAAACAGAAGGGCTGTAAATCTCTTTGGTTCATAAGACCCCTAATTGTTTTCTGAAGTATTCAATGAGTCTGGAAAGCAAGGCCAATGCTAGTCAAGATGGGCATTTAAAATCAGAAGCTGCTTCAGATAATGCTGTTGCTTGTGTTAAGTCACACAGAGATAGGACTATAACCCAGATACTCAAAATCCAGCCTCCTGTTCCATCATCAGGCAAATGGCACCCCCTAATCCTCATAACATTATTAGATTCCTTAATTATAGTCCGATTAAGGGCTGTCCACCCACGGTGACACAATCTTCCTTCACAAAAGATATCAAAGAGGCCTATTAAAAATATTTGCAGAAAAGACCATCCTTGTGAGGAAGGATGGCATAGTGATTCAAACATCAAAATGCAGGAAATATTGAGTTCATTTCTTCTGCAGCCTGCCTTAGTTTTCTAGCTACAAAAATGGAGGGGGTAGAACACAAGCATAAGCACGAGCTCTGTGGGGAAGGCACCTGCCTGAAAAATGCCTGGAACAATGCGGCCTTGATGGTAGCACACTGAATATTACCACAACATTAAGAAAGAACCACAGGGGCAATAAACGGAGGAGGGGGTATGTAATGGGAATATCCATATAAAGCATACATTTCAATAAATTATCCACGGTCCCAATCCCTACGCTCAGGGTTTGGAGGAGACACAGGAGAGGGCAGTAAATGTAGATGTTTGGCTATAGCCAGAATACTTCTGTTTGTTATAGCAATGCAGAATGAGCCAGGTGTGAGCCTGAAGGGCAAATCACGTGTTCTACATCCAAGGTCTCTACAGGGACTTGCTTGCAAGGGTTTGAAACCCTGGCAAATGGTTCATTTAGAGCCCTAGGAGGTATATGCACTTTTGTCATCAAAACGTGCTATGGAAATGTTTCCCTTTTCTCCCTTCCAATAGCTATGTTTCCTTTTGTTTTGACACTTGCAGGTACTGTCTTGCAGGGGTTGAAAGCAAGTTTCAGAGCTCCCTACCTGTAATAGGAGCAGCCTTCTAGGCATTAACTGTCTTTGTTTCCCCATGCCTAGTTAAGTAAAGAAACATCTACCTAATAAGTAACTATTTATATGCATCTGGCTGGGATTCAGACTCTTAACAGCAGTAACTTAAAGGAATGTTATGTGGCATACACTAACCTGGAGTGCCAAACGTGTTACAGTTGCAAGCCAAAATACTTATGCAATTAGTACAGCCTTGGCCAATGGCCATAGTCAGCAGATGTCTATCTAAATCCTGCATAATCTTGGAGGAAGAGTGAGCACAGAAAAAGAATAGTGTTTCTTAAGTCAAAGAAGAGATATATTTTGCACACATTGGGCCAGATTTGTAAGCAGAGGAACATCAGCATAACTGTATTCAAGTCAATGATCTCAGAATCTGGACCACCCTGTGTTGCATCTTTCATCAAAAGTGGTTTATAACATTTTACAAGTATGAATTAAATGAGCCTTATAATACTAGTGTCAGGAAAGATGAGACCCCTCCCAGGACACAATATGAATACAAAGCACTTGAAGTCCTTTGTCTAAGGTCACAGAACTGAGAACAGAACTGATCATCCTGAATCTCCTGTTCAGTTGCTTACACAAGAGCAAGATTTGTAAGATTTTTTTTTAGTTCAGCTCATGACTTTTGTGACTTTTGTTGTCAGTTTTACACACACACACACACACACACACACACACACACACACCCCTTTTCTCAAGTGCTTACTCAATGGCCAAAATCCACTTTAGATGCAGCCATTCATAATGCTTTCACAAATGCAGACATTCTCAGCAAATGCTATTGATTATTATTGGAGCCAGACATTTTGCTTTGAAAAGAAAAGTAGGGAAACATTCTAAATATATTGATGGCTTTGTCCTGTAATGCATTTGAGATACTACTGAGAAATGGGTTTTCTGCCTATTCTTCATTTACTTTTGTCTCTGTATTTTCAGAGCAACCAGCAATTGGTGTGCTGAGGGTCAATACTAAGTAATGGATAAATGCACAACATTCAGTAGTTTTCTGATGATGTGTGTGAAGCAGTATGCAGGTGTAAACTGCTGCATGGCGTTTAATGGTGCTAATGGACTGCATTCAGACACTGGCCCTAAATCAGCTGGATTTTTGCCCTTCCCTTCAACGCAGGCAGAATTGGGCCTTTAATGAGAACAACACACACGGGGTGGAAAGTGAATTTCCCCAAACTTTCTAATTCAGGAATACACTGTTTTTAATAGTTTTTTTTTAATGTTCCTATGCAATGTCACTGAAAATGACACATGGTGCTGCTTATGTTTCATTCTGCAAATGCTTAGTCTGTGACTAATAGAAATATGCCATATGGGGTGCCTATATTAAAATATTGCATTGGATGATCTTTACATGTATTTTACAGCTTCTTACACATTGGATTAGAACAGTTATTTACTCAAAGTACTGCATATAATGCACATTAGGTTATTCAGAGTTAACACCAGTATCAAGTACAGAACATGTCATTTGTAGTCAGTCCCTTAGTCTAGTGATCAAAACTGAAGCCTAAATAGAAAATGCAAAATGTCAAGTCTGCTTTAGGTTCCTTACAAAGAAAATTAGAAGTAGTGTTAGCATTGATTTGGCTTTACTAGAACAGAGGTCATTTTCATAAAACAACTTGAAGGGTTAAGGGACTGTACTTATGGACCTTGTAGGTATAATCCTCACTTCAACTGTATCAGGACAGGAGAAGGTTCAAGTCTTTCAAACTAATGTATCTAAACTCGTCTTTCTTGTTCTTTTGGCCACCAGGTTCTAACCATCCACTGTAGATCTTCAGTATCTGCTCATTGGCTTTCTAACTATTCTCCTTACAAGAACTTCAGGGGGTCTAATCTACACAAATTTGATTGTAAATCCATAAATCATTAACAGAAAGGGGTAGGAAGTACCTGCCCTATCCACAATGCCCTATGTAATATGCATTATTTATTCTGCAAAAAGTGTTGCCTGCCACAGAACTGTATAGAATTATGTTGTTACCCAGATGGCAAGTTTTTGCTTGAGTGAATAAACTCTTCAAGCGAGGCAAGTCACAGAGATCATTAACTACAACCCAAATATGTACGTATAATTCCACAATTTCTTCAAATCCCAATGCACGCTTTAGGAGTTAGAGCATGAGGGTTTAGGGGTTGGTTTTTTGTTTGGTTGGGTTTTTTTGTATACTTGTATACTACAAAGCTGCAAAAACTAACTCCAATGCTTGGACTGAGGTCAAAACTCATATTTTATACATCCAGCTGACAACTTAGAGTGGATGGCCCGTACCTATATAAAGTTCAGAATTGCTTCTCGTTTGTATTTGTCGTTTAGCACAGGCCAGCATGAAAATCAGGTTAACAAAAGGAGGCAGGGAATAGCTTTGTCACTGACATTTTGTCTTATGGCTGGAATTTTAATGAGGGCTGGGGACTATTTGGAGGAGACCCTTGATAGCCTCACTCAGCCTACTTGATGTGGAGAGTTTTAGAGATGGCAGAACTGTTCTGTGGGAGAAGAGAGTTCAAGAAGTTGGGAGCCCATGAAGGATTAAAGACATAGTTCTAGGAACATAGGATCTTCCTTTTACATTGGATTAGAATTGACAGAATTAAAGAAACCCATTTTCTGCTAATGTAAACTGAAAAAAGTTGAAGCTCCAGCATTGTACACCAACAGAGGGCAGGAGATACTATCTTTTCCCATGTAACTTTCCCATTTGGCCTACATCTACAATGATAGGATACTGACCCTTGAGTTTCCCACTTGTTTAAATATCACTTTATCATTTATTCCCCCTTTTTAGTTTAGAATGGATTCTTACAGGCTGTGAATAGATATAATTTCCATCTGGTTTAAAAATGGAGGGAGGATTGCTACTGAGGTCAAACAACTCCAATCAAGTTTTGCCTCTTCAAGTTTGAGGATCCTAAACCAACTTGGAGTCCCTAATTTAAAACAAACAAACAAACCCATAACCCAACCTCAGATTTCCCTTTTTATGGGAAAAGCTTTTTACCTTTCTAGGTTCATCTTGGCACCTGTAATACCAGCATCTGCCTGTGGTATAGGGTGCAACGAAGATCACAGGATCAAAGAAAATTAAGGCTGGAAGGGACCTCATGAGGTCATCTAGTCCACCCCCCTTACTCAGAATAGGATCACTGCTGATGAAACCATCCCAATCAAGTGTCTATCTAATTTGCTTTTGAAAGTTCTGTGTAGGTAGACATCAGTGTTTGGCGTGTTAGAGATTGGGGGCAACTAAGGCTGGAAGGTATCTTGAAAAGTAATCTAGTCCTTCCACCTGCTGCAAAAGGGATCATCTAACCTAAAATTATTTCTGACAATGTTTGTACAGCTGCTTCTTAAAATGTCCAGTAATGGAGATACCACAACCTGCCTAGGAAATCTACTGCAGTGCTTAACTACTTCTTTACAAAAGTGTCTGAGCTCAATCTGCAATTTAAGATTGTTACTATCCCAGTGGACTTGGAGAACTGTTCATAGCTTTTTTCTTTGCAGCAACGTTTTACATATTTAAGCCTACAGCCACTCCTCATCCATCCATTCCCAGAGCAGAGCTTAGTATCTGCTTGCTTCTCCATGCCCAAGGGATGGCTAGGCCTCAAAAGAGAGATCCTTGCTTTTGTGGGTTTCCTGTTACAAACTAGCCTGATGGGATTTTCAAGATCTCCAGCTATTAGCTTCCTTGAGGAATTTGCTAGCTAGCCCAGGTTGGAATTGCATAGCCTTTGCATGTGAAATAATTATTCCAAGCCCTCCGTTTTTCAGAACATAAATAAAAATGCATTTAAAGAGTATCTTGGAGGAATATTTAGGCCTTGGGATGGAGATCTTATTTTAATTGAAATGGTTTTGCCATGCTGGTCCTTTTTTTTTTTCTTCCCCCTACAGAGGATCTGCAATAGAAAGTCCATAAATAATTAATCACATATACATAAAATGCACAGAGCAACTAAGAGCCAATAGTTTTGCAAAATGTCTCCCTCAACACTGGTAGAGTTAGATCAGAGCCAAATTTTTAAACAAGTCACTAATAATGCATCCACCAAATGTATGGGCACATCTGTTTGCATGTGCCAGGGTGTATTGGACACCAGTCCCGTGGCTGTACACATCTATCTTCCTATTTATATGTGCTGCTATCTTTATATTTGCCAGGGCCTCTTGGTGCACACAAATGCAGATGCCTATCAGCTACATGAGTGGTCTTTTGTGGGCTTTTGGGAAAGCTGAGCCATATCTTTTTTTAAAATAATGCCTCTCTACTGAAGTAATTCCAGCTAATACAAGTATATTTTTAGAGCAACAAGTTATGGATTTAATATGCTTCTACTCTGTGCATTGTTGCACTTTAGAATGAAGGAATAACATTCATTTATCTTCTGAATCGGTTGCCAGAAAGTTATTTCTTTCATTTCCCATGTGAAAAAAATGTTTCTTATGCCTTGGTTATCAAAGCAATGTCAGTCCTTCAAGAACACAAACAGTTAAGCCCAGTAGCATAATGGCAACATAAAATTGTTTCTGTAGTCTGTGTAGACACAGTGACAATGGATATTATTCATTGTCAGCTGGGTCCCAGAAAGTACTTTATTAAATTGTCTTCTAAGACTCAATGCTGGGGTTAATTATTTAGGTATCTTAATTTTACATATATCTCTGTCCTTGGTCATAGTGCCAGGGATCTAAAACTTCTACAGAAGAGACACAGAACTCTAGGTAGCCACGTGAAATATTTGTTTAAGCACCCATTACAGTTGTGTCAAGGGTGAGTGGTTTGTAAAGCAGAATGCCAGCTTATTGCAGAACATGTGCAGAAGTGTGTTTAAATAATATAGATAAGTCCTTCAATCAGTTTTTGATATGCAAGGCCCCAAGCTTATTTAATCTCTGCTAGTTAAAAGTTAATATACATTCAAATTGGGGCTATTAATTTTGTTTATTGTCAGGCTCACTTTGCAGCTGAAGCATGCACTAGGTGAAAGTCAGATCCCAAGCGGACTTGAGCCAAGTCTAAATGAAGCTCAGCTGTTCTCAGGTTTAACTCAGTTCAGGTGCTGTAAAACACGGGCAGCTGCAATTGATAGCTGATGGCTGATAAATGGAAATCATTACAAAGCATACAGGTTTTTGAATGCCAGCCATGAAATGGATGATAGCTATTTGTCGTTCGTTAATTCAGCAGTGTCACTGGGTAACAAAGAGTGATTGCTGTGCACATATCATTATGTAGCCCAGAGGTGGAGGGTTAAACATTAATAGTGGCTCTCTGGAAGCTTCAGAAGCATATCTAGGAGGTTTAATAAAACAAAAAAGAAAGAAAGAAAGAAAAAAGAAACGGCTTTGTCAGCTTAAACCCACCAAGTGACTAGTGATATGCGTTACTTGTTTCCACTCTCCCATTCCTCACCTGCCCAGCTATAACAACCGCAGCAGCTCTCATTGATTCCTGTCTAGAACTTCTAATGACTGATGAATGCAGCAAGACCATACTCTCCACAGGGAGAGAGCGAGCTGCTAAGAGTAAAGAACAGTGCATGTCCCCTTGAAAAATTAATTAACTTAATAAACAAGAGGAAAGCAGGGGGAAAAGGCAACTCCTTCTGTTTAAGGTTTATCACTGTTTAAGTCTTGCTCCCCAACAGCTTTATGTTTTGTCTTGGTGTGAATTGTTTACCTGGTTTTTACTCTTGATGGCTTCATCTATGCCGTCTGATTCTTCTTCCAAACCTAGAATTGCATTCCAACCACTCATCAAAATGCTGCCTTAGTGTAGGTTTTTTCTTTTAGGACTGAACACTCAAATACCTCCTTTGGGACACTATTCCACAGTCTGCTACATCTCGCTGTTAGGAACTTTTTTCTGATTTTCAACCTATTTTTTATCCTCACATTTCTCCTGTTTACATTCACACTAATTCCTCTCTCTCTCTCTCATTAACACCTTTGAAATATTGCTCATATTTAAAATGAAAGTGCTGTTTAGAAAGGATTAGTAAGCAATTTAATCAAGGTTATACAAATAATGCTGGTATGAGTAGTCTGTACTGTGGGCGCATCAGTAGATGTATAAAGGACATGGATTATAAGCAACCGTTTAGAGTTTGTAACAAGACTATAAACCACTTACTGTAGTATCTAATAATAATCTATTAATCCCTTATATTGATCTACATTCATAAACATTCTGTAAAGTGTGGCCAAATATCTATCCACTCTGAGCATGTACCCTTGTGTTACTTAGCTAAATTGTATATATTTAGGTCTTTCAGTCATTCTCCAGCAGCTTTCTTTTCCTACATCATGTTTGTCAGCTTCCTCTGAACTCTCTTCCAGTTCCTACAGTATTTTTACAGGAGGCCCAGAACTCGACAAAGTACTTTACGTATGGTCACACTGGCTGCATCTACATGTGTGCTTTACTGCAGAGTTGACTAATTAGCTCTGCAGTAATGTGTCACTATCTACACACGTGTCGGTATTAGGGCTCAGTAAATTAATTAACTCTGCCATAAAATAGTACTATCTTATGGTGGAATAATTAAGTGTGACAAAATGCACGTGTAGAAGGTGACAGGGGCTGGCTGGGGCATGAGGGTGCTAAAGCACGGGGGCCACCTGCCTCACCACTCCACAGTTTAGCACCCTCATGCATCAGGCAGCCCCTCCGCTGCCTGATGCCACCACCTAGGGCCCAGGGCTGTTGCCCCCCCAAACCTGCTGCCATCCTGGGGCAGACGCAGCACCCAGGAGCAGTTGACTCCAATACAAACTGCACCAGAGTTTATTGAGTTGCCTTAATTGCTTGAATAAATGCACTCATTGGTATCATGCATGAAATTGTATGTGTGTTCTTTTTGAATGAGCTTTATGGTGTGAAAAGACGCCCTAGGGGTGCCGTGAACTGCCCTAGCGCCCCCTGGCTACCGTGTCTAGCTGGTGTGAAAATGCACCCTCACCAATCTTGCCCGCCACGTCTTTATTGTTTAAAATGTTTAGGGGAGGCTGCCTTTCCTATCTGCTCTGACACAGTGCCTTGATGTAACTTAGCTTATGATCCGTCCAGTTGCCTCGGTGCACTCTAGCCTTAGGGGCTACCAGTAAGTCCTCCCGTCCCCCGCACTGTGGCCTGTCTCCCGCGCTCGCGTCACCCGCTTTGCGGCCTAGCTCGCGCTCCCCGCACTCTCGCCCCAACTGGGGCCTGTGCCTCACTCTCCGTCCGCACTCGGGCCTATGCTTACGCTCCCCTCGCTGGCCCTTTACTCGCGCTTCCCCGCAATTGGGGCTCAGGTAGCCTCAGCCTCACCTGGCCCCAGACCCCTTCTAGTTCCGGGGCTTCTCACTGCTGCCCCCTCTCGCTCTGGGGCTTCTGGACTGGGGCCAATGTGCCTCCTAGCACCGCTGCGCCCTCTCCGGTGCCAAACTGCTGTGCCTTCTCTGACACTGCTTGCTGTGCCCGAACAGGGCACTCAGGAACTCCTCAGACTCCTGGGGAGCTCCCGTGAGGCCTCCTCACACCCCTACAGCCTCACCCAGTCCTCCGGTGTAACAATAACAAAACAGAAAACACAAAACCATGAGCCAACCGGCTATAACACAAAATAAGCCTCCTGGCTGTAACATAACTTCTGCGCCCCCCTGGCTTTCCTTCCTACCTCCCTACCACAGTTCTCTCCACCCCGTATCAACATGTAGACGCTCAAGCGGTCAGGCTGCTCTGCTCTGCAGCAGAGCTCCTGTTGCTCAGGCTGCCAGAGGGGAACTGTCCTCCTGGCCTTATGCTTGGGCTTAAGAAGGGGCCAAGCCCCGCCTCTTCCTGTCAGCTGACCCCCTTGGTTTCCCTGACAACCAGCACCTGTGCTGCCCTGGTGACTGGCAGTTGAGCCTCCCCCTCCTCACCACTAGGGGTCTCTCCTGCCATTTTCCCCTTTCGGCGCAGGGCACCCATGTGCACTGTGACATATGGATATGACTTATTGTTATGCGTAAGCATGTCAATTCAGTCAGAACTTTTATTTATGCTCTTTTTTGTACCCTGCTGTTAGGAATATCTCTCATTTGTAAGTTCTGATAACAACATATCTTGTAGCATAAAATCTAATTTTCACTTGTCAAAGAATATGAAGTACCATTGTTATACATGTTTCAAGAACACATTCATTGAGCCACTGCTATTCTATACTTTTCTGTAGCTAACCCGGGACCCAATTATAATTTGTTATATCTTATTGTTTTTTTTCTTGAGTCATATCTGTCAGGTGTTCCACACTTAGGTTTTGTTTCTGGTTTTAGTTTTTCCATTTTAATGACTGTCTTCAAAGTTTCCTTTGTCAGATGCAGCATTTACAGGAAATGACCTACATGCACCTTTTATCCTTTATGTCAAGGCTTGGAAAGCTTTAGACTCTGCTCAAGTGTGTACAATATACACTCCTGTTATGACAGCAGTATGAATCATTTATTCAGGTACACCTAAATGAATGGTAGTAAAACGTTTATACTGTATCATCAGTGCTTACTGCCTAATGTACACTGCTGCCATATATATTTCAGAGTGGAACTATTTCCAGAATGTTTCCACAAATACTTGTATGATTCAGCAGCTAATTACATGGACAACATCATCCACTAGCAGGTAAGTATAGGTAAAAATGTGGAAAAATACAAGTAATAGCATGCTCTCTCACAATCATGTATCTTTGGTAAGCAATTCTAAACGTGGATTCATAAACTTACAAGGACCAATTTTAGTACCAGTATTTAGAGAAATGACAAGAGTGACTCTGTTTTAACCATTTCATAAATAATCAGTGGCTTCAGCCATAGAAGACCTGTTTGGCCTGATTTGTTATTGGCATGTTTAGGACCTTTGATTAAAATACCATGGCACGTAAATATTTATTTCTTCTTCTAAGCTAGTTCTAAGGATCACAATAAAGCTTGAATAAAACCTTGAATAAAAATTGAATTTGGCACAGCTTACATGTTCCTAATTAATTAAAGACAACATATAGAAGGAGGAATGATGGACATTAACACTTGAAGATGTCTGAGCACCAGGTTTGCTTGTCTATCTGCATAACAGCAGACCAGATATGCCCATTTCCTAAATAATTTAGATACATTCAGAGCATGCAGTGGAAATAATTAAAAAGCACAACACCTAATTCATCTCAAGATGCTCTCTGAACTATAAGGTTTGGGTTTAACTACACAAATCAGATACTTGGTAGGTTCATTAACATTTTATGATACAGATATAAAGTCTTTCCTGTTGCTGAAATGTGTATTATGAATTTGTTTTCTGGCTCCTGCCAGAGGCAGGGAGATGCTGTAACACTAATAGATTACTTCATTAATTTCCAACTTGGAAGGTGCTTACTTTAAAACTGATTGTTGTACTCCATAAAGGTATGGAAGGGGGGGTTAACTTCCCAAAAGAAAACAGAAATTGGAACTTGCTTATGCAATGTATATATGCTGAACTTTCAGGAATAAATCTGCTATTGCCAAGTCATAAATATATTCAAAATGGTAGTGATAAGCGAGCTGCAAGACATGTGAAGGTTCAGTTCCAGCAGAGACAGACTTGTGAGTGTGATTTAAATTTAGACCAGACTTTCAAAGGTTCTTATTTTATCCATCTGAATTAAGCATAATCTATCTGTTATTTTTGAATATCCATAATTCCTCCAGATCATCAAAGCCATATAAAAAGTCTTTCACTAATTTGATTTGCTCAGATCTTTCAGATATACAAGAAAGATTCTGATAGCTTTATTCATGGAGAATATTACGGTACCATTCAACTAGCAGCATTGATCTCTTATTTCAGAAGGGTGTAGGGCACCACAAAAGAAGGCTGCTTTTTCCTCATGTCTAAGACCATGTTTGAACAGAATTTATTTTTGTGAATTACATTAAAAGTAAATTTAGATGTTTTGAGAGATTTTTTTTTGGGGGGGGGGGGGGG
>NW_017728997.1:2705702-2714165 GCF_001723915.1 Gavialis gangeticus
AAATATTAATTTGTTTTTTTTGTGTTGTTTTTGGGTGGGGGGGGGGGGGGGGGCACTTTTCAGGGTGATCTTGCCCTGCAAAGAGACTATCACTGCATTCTACCAAGTTCTTGAAATGAAAGTGCAAAACATTTCTATGAGGCAAATTAACTTTCCAATAGAAATGACTAAAAAATTTTTAGTCATTTCTTTGGCCCCTACCAAAGGAAAACCCATTCCAATTTTTTTTCAAAAAGTACTCTTCACAGCCAAATTCTCAGGGCTATGATTTATTTGACAAGTAATCCTGTGGATTTTTGACCTGCATTATAGACTACTCTATAGGCCAGAGATACAGAATTCAACCTGAAAGAAAAACACCATAAGCACACACCTTAATGGGAAATATCAATGCTGTGGATTGATAATAGTACAGCTATAAAATCCATAGGATTTAGAGAGGTAGAAAGAGTACTTCCCAGCACTTCAGGACCCAATGCTTCAGGTACAAAACTGAAATATCACCCTTGTTTGTTCACAAGTGAACTTTGATGGGGAAGTGAATTGAACCCAACATAAGCAGTAATATGAAGCCAGAATAATTCCCTTCCCCTCCACCCCAAGATATTTGGCATAAATGGTGACTTGCCTCTATGGGTGGATCCACGTTTTTGACAAGGCAGGGTAGAGAATGTGTGGCATATCATCACCTATAACTAATGTTTAACTATAATGACTACAGGACTAATGACACAGTGGGTGTATCCACACATTGCCGTATGGCTTTGTAGCTATGGTGTTGTGCTTTTAGTAGAACTAAAGCGTGGCGCAGTATGGGCGATTAGATTTCACTGGTACATCGTCGTAACGGTGCGCAATGCCAGGTGAGCATGCCACTACAGTGATATATTACACCTTTTTTCTCCAATTACACCTTTTTTCTCCAATAAAAAGATATTACACCTTTTTTTCTCCAATTAAGGAGAAGCTTGAGGCTTTACTAATATGCTAGGCGGCTAGCACTATATTATTCAGTATAAGGTCAGAGCAAAAACAGATATAACTATTGGAATATGCACTAATTTGCTAGACTATATATAAAATTTTAAAAGCACTATAAACTAGGCAAAATAGTTAAAGCAGTCGAAAGGTATTAGGTGCATCTACACATCACCCTACGGTGATGTAGTGATGTGCTACATTGCCATATGGCATGGTACAGCCATGTAGCAATCACGCAGGTTTACACATGATTGCCAGCTATATCGCTGTATACTGTATATATATATACTGTATATTATACTTAAATATTCATCTCTTATTCAGCTTCACAAAACACTATCTAATCTTCCTGAGTGTCTTCATGGTGCCTCCAATTCTTCACTGTCAGCCATTGCTACTTCTGAGTTAATATTCACTGACAGTCATTGCTACCACCTAAAATAAGCTAGAAATAAAAGCAATCTGCTGAGCTGTGAAATAAATGAGAGACATTACCAGGAATGGCTAACAGAGAGCAAAATTGCAGTAAAAGGATAGTTTGAATAGTGGAACATCAAGACCATTAAAGAATATAGGGGGCTGTTAACACCTGGAGAGTGGAAAGAAATGAGCAGGAATCAAGGAGATGATAGTAAGCCGCCTCACTGCTGCCTAAATAAGAATGTAGCCCCTCCGCCCCCCTCCACCATTGGTTTAAAAGTTTCAGTTGAGCAGGAATCAAAGGAGGGTGCAACTACACCACTTCAACAGCCCATCCCCCTTTTGGCCCTGCGTGTCTCTCATGGAAACAAGCTTTGTATAGCCCAGGGTGAGTGTAAACAGATATAGCACAAATAGAGTTGATGCTTACTAATCTGGTTATTTGCTTGATGGGGTTTCCTTATCATAGGCAGATCTGAAAGAGGTGGGGGATTGTGGTTCCTTTTCATTCTGGATGTTGAGCATACATCGTTTCCTGCTATGTGGTACACCTTTAATGTCCCATAGTGCAAACAGCAGCAGTGCTTTGGGATTCTCCCCCCTGCTCTCTAGACATTACATGGGGATGAGTCTGGGGCATAGAAAAGAATAATGGATCATCCTCTGCTATTCTGAAAAGATCTGTGTACTATATGATTGGGTGTCACCAGATTTCATGGTCTGAGTCAGAACTCTGCAAAATATTTACCTTGAAACTCAAACAGGCTCTTGTTGATGCCTTTGTAAACTTTAGGTCAAGCTCTCGAGAGATTCACAAATATGAAGTGATAGTTGAAATCTCTGTTTAGGCTCATGCTATGCTTCTGTCAACCACCCAAATACATAGATACTGTGGTGCTGGTCTCAGAATAAGAACCTGGATAAAATAATATATCATCTCCAGTCCACTTCTCTCTAAGGGACATTTCCTGGCATTAAGCAGAAGGTGCTTGCTTTCTTTTTAACAATGTTTAAATGCTTGCTTTCTTTAGCAATGTCAGCAATGCAGAAGTCCTCAACTTCAGAAAGACTGACTTTGACAAGCTCAGGAGGCTTGTTGGCAAGGCCCTAAAGGACCACAACCTGAAGGGGAGGGGAGTTCAGGATGAGTGGTTGCTCCTCAAAGGAGTGATCCTGGAAGCACAAGCAATGTCTATCCCATCTCAGAGGAAAGGCAGCAAAAGGGCACAGCAGCCCCCTTGGCTCTGCAGGGAACTTGTGGACCTCCCGAGTCTAAAATAAAAGACCTATAAAGGATGGAAGACTGGATCCACCCCAAAGGAGGAGTACTCTGCACTGGTCTGGACCTGTAGGGAGTGAACCAGGAAAGCCAAGGCTGTGACTGAACTCCAACTGGCTACACATACCAAAGACAATAAAAAGTCCCTTTTTTAGATATGTGGGGAGACAGAGGAAAAGCAAGGGTCACATTGGATCCCTGCTAAACCATATAGGACATTTAATAACTGACACCCAGGAAAAAGCCATCCTGCTTAACAGGGATTTTGCATCAGTTTTTGACCAGCCCCAAGGGACGGCCAGGGTGAAGGAGAATTGTTAAGCTTCATCAACGTAGACTATGTGAAGGACCACCTTGAGAGGCTGGACACCTTCAAGTCAGCTGGCCCAGGCTGTCTACACCCCAGGGTATTTAAGAAGCTGGCAGGCATCATAGCTCAGCCACTAGCATGGATCTTCAAGAACTCATGGCACACAGGTGAAATGCCTGAAGCTTGGAAGAAGGCCAATGTGGTGCCTCTTCAAGAAAGGGAGGAAAGTAGATCCAGGGAACTACAGGCCTATCAGCCTGACCTCTATCCCAGGGAAGATCTTGGAAAAAATTATCAAAGAGACCATTCTTGACAAACTGACTGATGGCAACTTCTTGAGGGATAGCCAGCATGGGTTTGTTGCAGGTACATCTTGCCTGACCAATCTCATCTCCTTCTATGACTAGGTGGCCTATCACTGGACAAGGGAGAAGAGATTGACGTCATATATCTTGATTTTTAAAAAGCCTTTGATCTGGTGTCCCATGATCATCTCATGGAAAAATTGGCCAACTGTGGCCCTGGCTACATCACAGTCCGATGGCTGGGGAATTGGCTCTGAGGTCAGACCCAGAGAGTGGTAATAGATGGAAGTAAATCATCGTCATGCACCGTGACCAGTGGGGTCTCTCAAGGCTCCATCGTTGGGCCTATACTCTTTAACATCTTTATTAATGATGTGGCCATTGGTGTCATAAGCGGACTGGCCAAGTTCACCAATGACACCAAACATTGGGGTAAAGCATCCACACCTGAGGGCAGGATGGTGATCCAGGCTGACCTAGACAGACTCAGAAAATGGGTGGACAAAAATCTGATAGCATTCAACACCAAAAAATGCAAGGTACTCCACCTTGGGGAAAAACCCCCGCAGCACTCTTGCAGGCTCAACAATGCTACACTCACTAGCACCATGACCGAAAGAGACTTGGGGGTCAAGATGAATATGAGCCAATGCGATGTTGCAGCTGGTAAAGTGAGGAAATCTCTGGCTTGCATCCATAGATGCTTCTCAAGCAAATCCCAGGATGTCAAGCTGCCACTGTACTCAGCCTTGGTGAGGCCACAGCTGGAGTACTGCATCCAATTCTAGGCTCCGCAATTTTAAAAGGATGTGGAGAAGCTTGAGAGAGCCCAGAGGGGAGCCACATGCATGATCAGAGGACAAGAGAATAGGCCTTATGATGAGAGGCTGAGAGCCATCGGACTCTTCATTCTGGAAAAGCACAGGCTCAGGGGGGACCTGGTGGCTGCCTATAAGCATATCAGGGGTCTAGTTAAGGATCTGCGGGAATGTCTGTTCACCAGAGCACCCCAAGGGATGAGAAGATCGAATGGTCACAAACTCCTCCAAGATGGTTTCAGGCTGGACATAAAGAAGAACTTATTTCCTGTCCGAGCCCCCAAGGCTTGGAATAGACTGCCGCCAGAGGTGATGCAAGCACCTACTCTGGACTCCTTTAAGCGACACTTGGATGTTTATCTTGCTGGGATCCTTTGACCCCAGCTGACTTCCTGCCCCTGAGGTAGGGGGCTGGACTTGATGATCTTCCGAGGTCCCTTCCAGCCCTAATGTCTAGGAAATCTATGAACTCTGGGAACTTTTGCTCTGCCTTCTGCTCCCTACCCAATCTGCTGCTGCACTGCATCCTCTTCCCAATCTGCTGTGTGCCAACAAGAGGCTGCCCATGTCACTTTTGGTATGCATGCTACAGGTTGGCCACCCCTGATTTAAAACATTAATAATTTGTGCAAATATATTGAATGTGTTCTTTTTCTTAGCTCCCTCAAAATAGCAAAGTTAATCTAGATAACACGCTGCAAATTATGTGAATGAAATATCTGTGCGAGAACCAGCAGCTCTGTTCTTTGGTATGAACTCAGTCTCTCACTTATTAAACTTCTGCCTGTGGCAGCAACATACAACCAATACTTCTTACAAATAAGAGGTGCCTGCAGCTGAGGTTTTGTCTATAGAAGCCAGCGAACAGATAAATCTAGGTTAGTATTTACAATTTATTTATTAAGGCAGGCTTTAAGCATTGGCATAATTGCTTTCTTCTAAATCAATAGGAGCAGACAGAGGCCAATGTTAAGTAATTTTATTTTATTTCCTACCAATAGTGAAAGATTTTTGCAATGAGATTTTTTAAAGTGCTCAATATCCACAGTTGTGTTCACACAATGGGACTCCAGGATCTTAAGCTCTTCTAAAGGCCTTGTCCCAAAGAAATATATTTATTGACAGTTTTGGAAGAAAAAATCCCCCTATTTCTAACTAAGGTCATATTATTTTACCTCATTACACTCAAGGGAAAGTTTTATTTTGTCAGATGCAGACAGACATTTATTAATTGAGCAATTTCTTCTGACCTTGATGGAAACCATCACTAACAATCAAATAAATAGATTAGTATCATAATCTTTCAAAGCTAAGCTTTCAAATTAATTGCATTTATCTGTTTTTGGCTGGTTTTCCATGGCAGGGTTTTTAAATTTTTGCACGTTTTCTTTCCTATTTGCACAGATGCATATATCATACTGAGAACAATGCTACACCTAATTTGCTTCAGCAAATGAGAACAATTAAAAATAACTCAACAGAAATGATACTGAATCTTCAATTACTGTGGGAAGATGAGGAGCAGGACATACAGTAATTGACTTGTTCATATTCTCGTCCTCTAAAACTTCAAGATGAAATCAATATTAACTTTGGATTTGTGTACAAACTGGTGGGAATAGGATCACAGGCAAGTAGGGATGGAAGGGACCTTGAGACGTAATCTAGTCTAGCTCCCTGCTCAGGGTAGGATCATCCCTGACTGAACCATCCCAGCCAAGTGCCTATCAAACCTGCTCTTGAAAATCTCCAGGGATGAAGATTCCACAATTTCTTTAGATAGCCTGTTCCATGGCTTGACCACTTCCATAATCAGAAAGTTCCTCCTAATCTGCCAACTAAATTTTCCCTGCTGCAGCTTGACACCATTGCTCCTATTCCTGGCCCTTATGGCCATAGAAAATAGTCTATCTCCATCTTCTCTGTAATCACTATTCAGTTATTTTAGGACTGTTATCAAATCCCCTCCCACCTGTCTTCCCTTCTCCAGACTAAATAACCCTAGTTTTTTCAGCCAGTCCTTGTAAGTCATGCTTCCCAGGCCTCTAATCATTTTGTCATTCTCTGCGGGATTCTTTCCAATCTGTCCCCATCCTTCTTGAAGTGGGGCCCAAAATTGGGCACAGTCCAGGTGAGCCCTCACTAGTGTTGAATAGAGTGGAATATCTACCCTTGATTTGCAAGAGACACTCCTGTTACTACAGTCCAGGAAGCTGTTGGCTTTCTTTTGCAACAAGAGCACACTGTTGGCTCATGGTCATTTTATGGAAACCCCCAGGTCCTTTGCTGCAATATTGCAGCCTAGCCAGTCTTTCCCCAGTCTGTATCTGTGCATGCAATTATTTCATCCCAAGTGCAGAACTTTGCACTCACCTTTGCTGAATTACGTCTGGTTGATTGTGTACCATTTTCCCAGTTTGTCCAGGTCATTCTAGATCCTAGCCCTACCCTCCAGGGTGCCTGCAACTCCAACCTGGTGTCAACCACAGATTTGCTAGCTCAATTTCATTGTCTTTATCAGGCACCTTCTCATTGTCCAAATATTTAATGAAGATGTTTAACAGTACTATACCCAGAATAGACCTCTGGGAACCCCACTTAAAACTGATAGTTGTTTGTCACTTTTTGTACTTGATGACTAGCCTACTTAGTCACATGTTTCTATTTTTTCTTTCTCAAACTGGATAACTTAATCCTGGCAAGGAGCTTTTTCTGTTCACAAACTTCTTACAAATACCACATAAAACTGCAAGAAATATAATATGTAGATTGCAAAAACATCTTTGCAAAAGTGTTGAAAGAGCATTGCTGGTGCATATACCATATTCATATAAAATTATGTTCTTGTATTCACAATGCCTTCAGTAAGAGATGCTTTATACTCTGAAACCGTGGATGTATACTAAGGTCACTATACACTGAACATATACAGTACACAGAAG
Organism: Gavialis gangeticus; assembly: GCF_001723915.1. Classification (NCBI taxonomy): domain Eukaryota; kingdom Metazoa; phylum Chordata; order Crocodylia; family Gavialidae; genus Gavialis; species Gavialis gangeticus. Next base: position 2,712,758 of record NW_017728997.1, read on the forward strand.
ATGATGTCTTCCTGAAAAAGTCAACGTAAGTATAAAATGGGCAACAGATGAAGAGGGGACAATAATAAAACAATCAGACAATATTAGTTAATAATACAGGTGAAGGTTTCAGCATACCAGCATCCTGATTGTTGTTAAGACTATCTATAGCAGGGGTTTTCAACCTTTTTTGGTTGGTGCACCCCCAGTGGCTGGTTGAGAAGCAGGGAGTCCCTGGTGGCCTATCTGCAAAGGGGGGCCCCTGGTGGCCGATGGAAAAGCTTGGTGGGAGGAGGGCAGTTCTCCATGCACAGCAGTGAAACCAAAAGTGCCGGCGGCAAAACCGGAAGTGGAGTGCCCCCTGCTTCTCCGTGCCACTGCCGCTTACCCCCTGAGAGCTTCCCAAGTACCCCCAGGGGTATGCGTACCCCTGGCTGACAACCCCTGTTCTATAGGCATCCTGGTAAAGAAGAATTTTCCTTATCAATCTGAAGGAGAACAATAAAGTGGATATGTGGATGTTTATAGGCAGGAGTAAAGGATAGCTTGGGAAGAAGCCCATTTGTCTGATATCTATCAAATGAGTGATGATAGTTGGTATCGTGGACTAGCTGGACATAGGAGTTAATTTCTAAATTCTGAATGAGAGCTGATAGGCTGTTAAGGACCTTGAGAGTGAAACTAAGAGGCTGCATCCAAATAAGGACTAATGCACTTAAAACAGGACTGAGTCCAAAATTGCCATCCAGACAAACCTGCTTGGTGAGCAACTGAAAAACCTGAGGGCAATAAGTTCACTAGCCACTTCCTTGACATAAAAGTTCTCTAGGCACCTGTTCTTCTGTCTTCGGTGAATTTCCAGAACTGCCTGGATTTGAGCAGCCTCACTAGGATTCAGAAACTATAGAAACTGCTCCACTAAAATGTCCTGAGAGACCTTATCTGATCCTGAAAATTGCTCATGTAGATGAGTCCTTGGACCTGTAAGATCTAATTGTTTTATGTAGAGTGGGTATGATGCGGGGTTGGTGTGTATGCAGCAGTTTGCCTCCGTTCCTCTGAGCTCTGTGGCTATATCAAGTTCACTCAAATTAACAAATTAATTCCCACGAGGTTCTTTTTCACAGAATGTCGGCACCAGGTTGTTCAGTGCTGACTGGATTCGAGGATCCTGTGCTGAGCTTATTCTATGTGTGAGTAAAAGGGGCATGAAGGGATTATTCTGTCCAACCTAATTTACCATTTCCTTTTAACGTCCCTTTGCATAAGGTTACTGGGATATTGCCTGTGCCTCAGCTGCATTGTAACACCATCTCCTGCTATTGAATGGCTCTCAGGGGAGTCCTGTGCCAAAGAGCAGACTTATAAACATGAATAAAACAGCTTCCTTGTAGGGAAGCGCACTTACTCTATACATTATGCCTCTTAT